>NC_073740.1:6157447-6457447 GCF_023634155.1 Falco peregrinus | reverse complement strand
TCTTTGCCACACATCTTTGTGTGGCATGTGGAAAAGACGACACTTCTTTGGCCATGAAAAGAATCATTAAGAGATCTCTTTGTCTTTATCTTGACCCATGAGCATTGCTGGTTTATTTTTTTCCTTTGTCCTGTTGAGTCAGTGCAGCTGACAACAAGTGATGGTTGTCTCACCACTGGCCAAGGTTAACCCACCACAGGACCACATCAGGACTGCTGAGCCCACAACAAGGCTCCCCAGCACAAGAGAGACCCTGACACATCACAGCAAGTCCTGCAGAGGCCAGAAGGATGGTTAGGACCTGGAGCATATTATGGGCAATTGGAGGCTGAGAGAGCAAGAGTATTATTTGAGAAATTGTTCTGAATGAAAGACTGGAGCGCTGGACCCAGGCCAGCTGGTGGGATCTCAATCAATATTTGTTAGAACACCATGCCATGAGAACATGATCTTGTTGGAGGTGTCTGACAATGGCCTTCCCTGAGAGACCAACTGTGGCAAGAGCTATGGGACTTGTGTGTAACAAGTGTCAGTAGGAAGGTGGCTCCCTTTATATTTAGAAATGGTGATGGAGTTGGGTATCACCGGGCAACGGAGGAGGACAGAGGTGACCATGCAGCAGTGGTCCCTAATGAGGGCTGGGGTATATGACCAGGCTTGGAAATGAGCAGTGTTTGGGAATTTGTGGGGAAAATTTCCCTTCTGCAGCTTTCTGAGGGTGTGCAGGGAACACGGCACAGATCTGGCCCCTCAGTCCCGCTCCTTTGGTGCCTTGCTTGCTTCACCATGACCCCTGGGTCTGCACCAGGACCACCCTGCTGTGTGCCCCCACGCTGCACACCCACACAGCTGAGCTCTCACTGGTGTTTCCCTCTCCCTGGCCCTTCCCAGCCCAGCCCCCCCCAGCTCTGCCCACCTCCCCTGCCCTCTCCCCAGCCCAGGCAGACACAGCAGCCCACGCGGGGCTGGCCCCATGCAATTGCCCACCCAAAGGGGGCTGCAGAGCTCTGGGCACTCACCCCATGGCCATAGACCATCACAAGGGCACAGGAGATGCTGGTGGGCAGAGAGGGGTCTCCTCCTGCCAGTCAGCCCCAGGGCTGGCACCAGCCATGGCATGAGGACACAGAGGCCATTGCCTCCCTCTGTCTGCTGCTCCTCTCTCACAGGGACCCTGATTGCCCACTCCTGGCAGCCCCTCGGGGCCAGTCCCTGTCCCCAGCACCAGGCTGCTGGCCTGGGGGCTCCCCAGGCACCTCCTGCTGCACCAGGGACACAGCAGCCTGCCCCAGCTGGGGCATCCACAGAGACACCTGCTCTTGCCCAGGGATGTGGTCTCAGGCATGGCCCTGAGCAGGCGGTGCTGCTGTGCAGGGCAGCGGTGCCTGAAAGCCCAGGGAGATGGTCCCAGGCACATCCCTCTTGGTCACCCACCATTCCCATGGGCACTGGGCCCCCACACGCCAAGGCTCAACACAGGCCCATGCCCTAACGCGTTGCCCCATGCCCTCCTCCCCTGAGCCATGGGGAACCCAAGATCAGAGACGTTGTTCAGGAAACAATTCCTGCAGCTTGTTCATGAGCTTCGCTTTGGGAGGAGAGCCCAACCTGCAGGCATGGGCACTGAGAGAAAACCCTTTTATTTTGCTTATACTTGCAAAGGCAAAACCAACCATTCAAGTGCATGCAGTGGATCTTCCCAAGCCTGGTTCCACTGGGCCAACATAGCATAAGGAGAAGATTGGTCCTTTAAAAGAAAACCACTTAAAGGAAGTGTGCGATCTATATGCAACACATCGTGCAGAGATCAGCTGTTTGACTTCTTTCACAAGTGCCAAGGCTGAAGGCGTTAAAGGCCTTGGGGCTAAAAGATCTGTGTCTCCTTTTCAAAGTTCCAACAGAGGTGGCATTTGTTCATTACTAAGGCCTAAATAAGGCTGTAGCCAATTCAGCATTCCTGAAAGCTTTTGGACATCATTCAAGGTCTTTACGTCCAGTTTCAGTCTGATAGCTTGTGGAGACATGGTTCTCTTCAGCACATTCATGCGCAGATATTTCCAGGGCTCTTGTCTCTGAACTTCTTCAGGAGCTACCATCAACCCAAACTCTGCTAAACTGTGCCTGGCATCCTTCTCAACTGTCTCCAGCAGCTCTTTTGATGGTGCTGCTAGCAAAATGTCATCCATGCCATGATAACCATAAACATCTTGGTATTTGTCTGTCACTGAGCTCAGGGCTTGGGCTACAAACCACGGACAAATGCTTGGTGAGTTTCTCGTGCCTTGAGGCAGCACGGTCCAGTGGTAGCTTTTTGTGGGCTCAGAGTTATTTCTAGTTGCTACTGTAAAGGCAAACTTGGCTTTGTCTTCTGGATCTAAAGGAATGGTAAAAAACCCAGTCTTTCAGATCAATAACTACAATGTCCCACTCCATTGGTATCACGGTGGCAGACGGCAATCCCGGCTGCAAGGCCCCCACAGGGGCCATCACTGCATTGACTTTACGCAGGTCAAGCAGCAATCGCCATTTCCCTGAAATCATTTTCATCACAAATACAGGGCTGTTCCACGGGCTATGTGACTCTTCAGTGTGGCCCGTGTTTAATTTTTCCTTAAGTAATTCATGCCGGGCACACAGCTTTTCCTGGGGCAGGGGCCACTGACCTACCCATACTGGTCTGTCGGTCAGCCAAGTAGACCAAGGGGAGGCTGTTTCACTGCCTGCAGTACAGCGGCCCCAGTTAAAAACCCGTGGTGATCCAAACTCCCCACTGTCCTAGACAATCTCGGCCCCACAGAGTGAGTGCTGTGGTGGTAACGTATGGCCGGACGGAGGCAGTCTGTCCTTCTTGTGTTTTGATCTGTATAGGTTTTACAGACAAGTAGCTTGTAGTCACGCCCCCCCGACCTACAACTCCCACTGCGTTATTTACCAAAGGCCATTGAGGTGGCCAGTCCTTGCTTGATATGACAGTTACGTCTGCTCCAGTATCCAGAAGACCGCTCAACTTCACTTGTGCCGGAGTGCCTCCCGACAACGCCAGAGTGCAGGTCATGTTGGGTCCTTGTGGAGATGGTTCTTGTGTCCAAGACACTTGAGGTATTCCAGTGGAGGTGAATCCCTCATCACCCTGCTGTCTAGGCTCTGTTTGGGGAACAAAAATCTCAAAAGGCACAAGCTGAGCAAGGCGTGTATTATTTGGAATGTTCCCAGGAGGCACAGGTGTAGAAACTAAGGCACATATTTGATCCGTAAAGTCTATATCACAAACACTAACATGGACTTGGTTATTTTGGACTTGATCTAACACTAGGGTGGACCACTGAGCCTGATGTTGAGGGCTGGCATACTGCCCAGTACCCATCAACACGTCAGGCCCATTACCAACCCGGGGATCATCCTGTGCAAGGTTCATATTCTGCAGCCCTTGCTGTTCCACCGCTGCCCGCCATGTGCCGTGGGAGACTGATAGTGGCACAGGTTGGAAAATGATCTGCGCCATCTGAGAAATATCGAAAGGAGTCCAAGTGTCCATGGTAAGCAAATGTAACAATTGCTTTGTAACCGACGAATTCACCCCGTACTGAGAAACAGGTTTTTGCAAGTCCTGCACTACTTTCCAAGCAGGTGCTGTATGAACCTTGGGATTACCAGCAGCCACGTCTCCTGTTATAACAGGACATGCATGCAGTGCAACAGTGGAAGGAGTAGTAACATCAAGGAGCGGTCTACCTGTATGTCCTACTAAATTCCAGTTTCCCTCTTTCAGTACCCCATCTTTTACAGCCTGCCAAAATTGCCGAGGGCCGCGTGGCATTACCATTACGTTGGATACTGGATTTCTACCACCACCACATTCATCGCTGCCTCTGACTGATAACCTTGTCGTAGCTGGACATGATTCCCGATTTTTGGTATTTCCACCCTGCGTAGGCAGGGGAGGAGCAGAGGGGGCAGGCGGGAGGGGAGAAGCAGCTGTGGGAGGAGGGAGTGTGGGCTGCCATAAATGTCGGTGGGACTCAGGGGGGCAGGGATCAGTCCGCCGAGGTTTCTGCTTGCCGTCCTCATCCTCGGAATCACTACCGAACATAGGTCGATGCCATTGGGCAGATCTGGGGGCTTTGGGACATTGAGGAGTGGTGACTGGTAAGGGGCACGGATTCTCCCCCTCCCCCACGACCTCACCCTCTTGTCTGTTGACTGAAGGGTGATCCAGGGGAGGTCTGGCTGATACACCCCCACTGACGTCTTGCTGACTTTTCAAGCCCCCGTCCCAGCATCACTAAGCAGTGCCCATGTAGCCAAAAGCCACGACACCTCTTTGTCCCCTTTCGCCGCAGCTTCTAACAGTGTCGATCCCAAATTCTCCCAGGTCGACACACTAAGAGGAGTCACAGTGGACGCTTCTACTCCTTGTCTCTTGGCCCACAATAGCATACATCTTAACCACAGCCCATCTAAAGTAGTTCCACGCTTCTGTAACATTTAACTTCCACATGACAGCACCATGGTATCTTCCTTAAATTTGTCCCCGTGATGTCCCTGGTGGCTCACCTTTCTGGTGTCACGGTCTCCCAGGACCTTGCAGCCGTCCCGTTGCGCTATTCCACTTCACCAGGCTCCATCTCCCCAGCAACCCGCTGGTCACAGTCTCACGGTCTCCTTATGATACCCCTTATTGGGGTCACATCAGCACGTTGAGGTAACCAATTGTGGCGACGCAAGTCGAGTCAGACCCAAAATGTGGAGTGGCTGGAAGAAAACGGGCATATTATGAGCAACCCAGACCGAATAACTTGGTTGTAATAACAGGCCGCAGCTCTAACAAGCTGCAGGTGTTGTGAAGGACATGTGCAAGGCCAAGGGAGACAAAGAAACTGTGTATTCGCAGAGAGATAAGAGAGTTGGACAGAAAGATGATAAAAACAGGATGCCTGCACAAGGGGGGAG
Source organism: Falco peregrinus (assembly GCF_023634155.1). Classification (NCBI taxonomy): domain Eukaryota; kingdom Metazoa; phylum Chordata; class Aves; order Falconiformes; family Falconidae; genus Falco; species Falco peregrinus. The sequence continues at coordinate 6,452,497 of NC_073740.1, read as the reverse complement.
CAGCGTGTGGGCACCGCACTGGGACCAACAACTTGGGAGGTGGGAGCGTGTGAACGAGTAGTTTTAACCGATCACCTTTTACATAACAAAGCGTGCGTAGTGTGTGCATTTTTAGCTGTAGAGTATAAATTGGTGTGAGTCTATTAATAACGTGGCACTAACTTGATCACATTGGTCATATAAGTTGTGTCTGAGCCTACTGCATCAACAACTACCATCTTCTCAATTCCCCAGGGAATTCTTGGTGCTTCCTTTTAACCAATTCACACATAATTTCCTCTGTAAATGTTAGTTGATGCGAAGAAGTCACCCGCCATCCATGATTTGGGGTTGCCTTCAGTATATTAGCCAATTAATTGTTTTCTGGTGGATCCTGTGGGCTCTTAGGCCCTACTTTCTGCCGTTTCTCTGGCAGGACTAGCAATATTTGACTTTCAGCTGCTTCTTTCCTTGCTTGATCTGCCACTTGCTGTCCTATATGCACCGAGCTATCTCCAAGGTGCTGCACTTTACAATGCATAATTGCCAGCACCCTGGGTCAACTGGTCACCTGAAATGATGGTTGGGTCTTTGCCTCATAATTTGACGGGGGATCCTTGAGAGGTTCAGAGTCCTCTTTCTTTCTTTCTTTCCAACAGCCCCATCGGCATGGTCTATTCCAAAGGCAAATTTCAAATATGTCCATGCATTAAAAAAAGCCTTGTCTGTTGATAATAATCCCAGTGCCCTTAGTAAGGCTGTGAGTTCTGCCTCTTGGGCCCACGTGTCAGATGAGAGGGCTTTGGCTTCTCTTCTCTCTCTGATAGTTACCACCACATGTCCTGCTCTTTGGGTCCCATTTCGCACAAAAGTACTACCACCTACAAATAAGTCCCAGTCTCCATTTTCTGTTGGCGTGCCTTTTAATTCCACTCGGCTAGAATATACCTCTGCCATTGTCTTTAAACAATCATGAGTTGGTTCTTCTTTTCCACTGAGATCATGTCATTTTTGCCCAGGTGTCAGTTCCTGGGCCTCTTGCATCGGTAATACTGTAGCTGCCACCGTGCGCGGACAGGTTGGCCGTCCTTTACTGACACTGTCCAGCTGTTTGGAAAAGCTCCCCACGGCTCTGCTCCATGGTTCCAGGCTCTGGGCCAACACTCCTAAGGCAACGTGTCACCTTTCATGCACAAAGAGTTCCAATGGGTTTTCTAGATTTGGGAGGCCTAGAGCTGGAGCACTCATTCCAGTCCGTTTCCATTCCGTAAAGGCATCTCTGCACTCCTGAGTCCAGACAAGGAGGTTTCCCTTTCCTCCGACACCTTCATATAAAAGCTTGGCAATGAGTCCCAAATTCGTTATCCGTAAGTGACACCACCCGGCCATTCCCAGGGATGCTCTGAGCTCTTGTTTTCATTTGGCTTCTGGGATTTGACAAATGGCCCTTTTCCTCCAGCTCCAAGACTCTGCTGGCCCAGGCAAATTGTAAATCCCCAATTGGTTGCTTCTTCTGGGGTGGTCTGAGCTCTTCCCCAGGATAGTTTGTACCCCGCTAGGTGAAGTCGGAAAGGGGGGAGTTGTTACTATATTTTTTTTTTTTTTTTTTCAATTTTGCAGCTGCCTTGCTTCCAGGTATTGCTCTTTGTTTCAGTGTGATCAGCAGTGAGCCATTGCTAACCACCCTCGCTGTGTAAGTTCATGCCAAGAGGAAAAGACGTCCAGAACTTGCGGTCCCTGAGGAGACCGTTGTGTGGTAACTAATGACACAAACACGGACAGTCCATACAGGGGAAGCACAGTGAGCTTCAATTCAATTCAGCCAGCTGTAACCAGAGGGTCGGCTGTGTGTGAGACTCCAGTGTCTGATTGTCCAAACCACTTTTGGTGCTGAAATCTCCGTTTTTAGGCCCAAGCACTGTTTAGGATCTCAACTCCTCTTTAACCACTTTTTTAAGGCACAACTTTTTAAATTTTGGAAAGCAAAGCCTGATTTTAAAAGCCTAAAGCTTCATTTATCGGATAGAAAAGCACATTTATAGAGTTCAGCACCTCCTTCTCAAGCCCTGAAGCCCTGGCTGGCTGACACTTTGTGCAGCCCAAACCTGACAGCCTCCAAAGGGGGGGATCCCAGGGGCTCTCAGGGTGCCCTGCTGCAGCGCAGACCACCCTCTCTTTACATTCCCTCAGGCCTGGGGGAAGCTCCTGGGAGGCAGTTTGTGGCTGCTGCCTCTGCCATGCCACCTGCCACTGCAGCACAGGTGCCTTCAGCATCCCTCCAGGCAGGCAGAGCCGGCTTTTAGGCTGCCCTGCGCCCCTCCAGCGGGCTCAGGAGGCCCAGGTCCCTCAGCCCCTGCACACAGCTCAGCTGCTTTAGGCCCCTAAGCCCACCGTGACAGGCTGCCCGGGGCCCTTCTCCAGTTTCTTCACCCTCCTTTCAGAAGGAGAAACTCATGGGCTCATCCAGCATCCAGCATAATTCCCATGCCCTTCTCCCCCAGCTGTTCCTCGGCCAGTCACACCCCAGCCTGTCCCCATGGACAAGGTTGTTCTGCTCCCAGGGCAGACTTTGCCCACTCTGCCTTGTCAACTTACGGAGGTTTCTTTCGGACGAGTCCCCAGGCATGCCAAGGTCCTTCTGGACTGAAACCCCAACACATCAGCACTTCTAGTCTGTGGGCAAGTGCTTCAAACACCATCAGAACAAGAGGAACGGGAGACCACGATGCACTACATGGAGTTTCTACCTCAGGTTGACAATTCCCACAGTAAACATCTCCGAAGTACCAGGACAGGATATAAAACAAGAAAAGCATGGCCAAGGGGGAAAGGACTGACAGGCTAGGGTGTTTTTGAGGTTTTTTTGCAGGATATTAGGAGAGTACCAGAGAAGAACTTGTATCAGGGAAAGGATGGGCTCAGGGCTGATTGTGGGCACCTATGAGGCAGCCCTGCACCTGGTGTGAGTTCCTTCAGTGCTCAGGGAACATGCGAGGGCTTTGCCTAACTGAAAAACAGGAATGGGAAGGAAGGACAGCACCATTCGGGCTGGTGGGGACCTGGGCAGGTTTCTTGATCAACCTCCTGCACAGAGCAAGGCCAGACCAAGTGACTCAGGGCTTTCCCCAAACAGACTTTGGTCCCTCTCTGGGATAGAGCCAGCACACACTCTGTGAGATACAGATTCCAAAAGAAGGCTGTCATCATTTTGGAAGACTTACTCAACTTTAGGTCCTCTGAACCTCTCTTGTTTCAGCCTATTGCCTCTTGTCCTTGTGTCTTGTGGTACGGAGATGAGCCTGACTATGTCTTCCTGGTACCAGTGCCATGCTGCTGCATGTTCCTCCAAGATCTTTTTTTCTCCAGGGTGGACAAGCCCAAATGACTCAACTTCTTCTCATTTTGCAAGTTCTCCACCTGTGACCACCATGGTGGGCCTCCACTGAACAGGGTCCAGTTTAACAATGTCTCTGGTATACTGGATTCCAGGTACGCTGGATCTATTGTATCATGTGCCGAGTAGAGGGGGATAATCACTTCAATTGTCTCTGCTCAATCTCATCGAGCCCACCATGCTGTTTGGCTGAATTTACCGATGACTCGTGCTCTGCCTGAAACACGCAAGGGTCAACAGGACTGTTCCCACACAGCTGCTACCCAGCCACGCGGTCCCCAGGCCCTCTGATTGCAGGGGCTTAGTCCACTCTGGAGAAAGGACATAGGATTTTTCTTTATCGAATACAATGAGGTTCCTTTGGAAACTCACTTTGACCTGTCTGTGTCCTTAAAGATGACAAACTTGCTTTCCAGTGTTGTGTCTGCTGTCTTGAGTGTGGTGTAAGAGTCGGTCTAAAGAGAACTATATGGTCTCAACATTGCCAGCAGAGACCTGGAGATGGAATGTGGTCCTCATGGACACCAAGACACAAAGACCCTGGGAAAGAGAACTGCATGGCACGAGGAGTACTATGCCGCTCCCTGCAACCTGGGATTGAATAAGGCCGCGTCCAGAAGATGGATCACAACTGTGGTCATAACAACGAACTGGAAAACAATACAAGAACATGTCTCCTGGTCTGAAGCTACCCGCCACTGGAGCAAGATAACCTGGCTCGAGAGGGCGGAGACTGGCGGCAGTCCATGGACCAGAGGAGGAGCAAGGTGTGTTGCTTGGCATAAAAAGATGCCTTCTTAGCAACTGAATTTTGGAGATCTTCCCCACCAAGGATCACGACGACTGGAAGGACCAGCGGGATGCTGCCTGGACCTGGGACCATAGGGACACCTTGGACCCGTGGTGGTAGCTGTAATCCTCTTTCCTTTTCTTTTTACTTTTTCTTTTATTCACTTTCTGTCTTTCTACCTATCGCACGCCGCTTTACGGGCAAGCAATAAAATTGTGCTGTTGGATTGAAGCATAACCCCTTGGCGTGGTCACCTTGATTTTTTGTGCTTTGAGATCATAGTTAGCGAACCATCACGAGTCCACTGAGTGGACCGTGACATTAAACTGGTGTCACGGACAGGATCCTGAGAGACAGAGGGGTGCAGGTTGTGTGTGGTTTGTAACAGGGGAAGGACGTTTCATTCTAGCTGCACCTGGCCCTACACCCACCTGGGTGAGAGGTCTCCAGAAAGCAAGGGGGGTGACTCGAATTTCCCACACACCACACATACCTAGGCCTTAGCACTCCAAACTCCGATTGAGGGCTCTGTCTGTTGGGATCAAGCTAAAAGAACTCGAAGTGCAAAAGGGGGAAAGTGCTATAGAGGGGGGTTGCCCTCGTGTTAAGAGTATTTGTCTGCTCTGCTCGGGAAAGTGAAGGGACAACCTTGTAGTAACTATAAGCTGCTTTCCTGAAGCAGATTTTTGGTCCCTTCAACCATTTGGGAAAGAGAAGGGCGACACAGCAGTGGCTGTGTGTTTGCAACTAAGTCTAGCCTCCCCTAAGTGGGTTTGGTCCCTTCGTAGTAACAATGGCCGAAAAAGCTGATAAACAAAATCCTTTGTTAATGAAAGATCGGGACATGTTTTACACATTTCTGGCAAAGTATGGGGCTCGACCCTCTGTACCCAGAGGAGATTGGGCTCGAGATAATTGGGCAAACTTGCAGAATGTAGTGGACCAAGTGACATCCTTACAGGCTGAAGCTAAGGTTAGATCAGCTAAGGGCAAATCTATAGTCTGTGCCATTTTAGGAGCTAGCCTGGTCACAGCAATTGAAGATCGCCTTAGAAAATGTAGGAATGAAAACAAAATTATAGAATCCCTTGAAAATTTGGTGAAAGTTCTGCAAAAAATGAATTATGACTTAGAACAACAATTAGAGAAAGAAAGGGAAGAAAATTATGACTTAGAACAACAATTAGAGAAAGAAAGGGAAGAAAACCACTTGTTAAAAACCACCCTGAAGGCAGCATGCTCTAAATACACTGAAGTCCTGAGTGAAATGGAGCCGGAAGTAGAGGAAAAGGGTATTCGACTAATTAACCCATTATACTCTCAGAAGGAGTTGGTGGGGGCGAGAAAACGTTTTGTGGACAACCCTCAAGTGAGACCCTTAATTAAAGCAAAATACACTTATCTGAATGAGGATGAGGATGATCCCCACATTACAACCAAAGAGATACCATATACTGCCACGGAGCTAGCCAAACTGAGCAGAGAGTATGGACGTCTTCCTAAAGAGTCCGAAACAGAGTATGTGTGGCACATATCCCTAACTGGGGGAGATGAAATAGAGGATGTGGGAGCAACCCAACAGAACATAATTTCACATTTGGAAAATTTGGGTTTGCAGATCCCTTCAGAAAAGGTCCAAAAGCCCTCGCAGGAAGCGAATTTCTTAGGAATCTGGTGGAAAGGGGGAATGACATGCATCCCACCAGATACCCTTGCTTCCTTAGAACAGATCAAAATGCCTGAGTCGAAAAAGGATCGGCAACATGTCTTCGGATTATTGGTGTTCTGGAGAAAACACATCCCGGACTTTTCTATCATTGCCAGACCTCTTTATGATTTGCTAAGAAAAGGGGTCAAATGGGAATGGACTGCTTCTCAGGAAGAGGCTATGCAATTGTTAATTTTTGAAGCAGCAGCACACCAAGCTCTTGGCCCTATCCACCCTACAGACCCCTTCCAGGTGGAGTGGGGGTTTGCTTTATCAGGACTGTCAGTTCACATATGGCAGCGGGGCCCTGAGGGTCCAACCCGGCCTGTGGGATTTTACTCCCGTGGCTTTAGGGATGCTGAGAAAAGATACACTGTTTGGGAGAAAGGTTTGTTTGTGGTTAGCTTGGCTCTCATAGAAGTAGGAAAAATCATATGACAGCAACGCATTATATTGAGAGGCCCATTTAAAGTTATAAAAGCAGTCACTACTGGGACCCCTCCCCCTGACGGGGTGGCCCAGAAAGCCTCAGTACGAAAGTGGTATGCTGAGATTGAGCACTACTGTAACACTTTCTCTGTATCTGAAGGAGTTTTTAAAAACCTAGCTACACAAGAAGTAGCGAGCCTGGACGAGGGCCAAGATAAACCTGCCTCAGTCATGCAGGTGGCCCCTCCTTTTCCCTGTGAACAGTCAGTTAGTGCTTGGTTTACTGATGCTTCTGCCAAACGAGAAGGAAAAGTGTGGAAATTCCGAGCAGTAGCGCTCCATACCTCTTCTGATGAGCAAATTATAGCGGAGGGAGAGGGTAGTGCACAAGTTGGTGAATTAATTGCAGTATGGAGCGTTTTTCAACATGAAGCACAAACTGCTTCTCCTGTTTACATTTATACTGATCCTTATGCTGTGTTTAAGGGATGTACCGAATGGCTTCCTTTCTGGGAGCAAAATGAATGGCAGGTTAATAAGATTCCAGTGTGGCAAAAGGAAAAATGGCAAGACATCTCAAGTATTGCTAGCCAAGGGAACTTTGCTGTAGGTTGGGTAGCTTCCCATCAGATAGATGGGGGGTCAGCAGGAGAATGGAATAACCGGGCTGATGAGTTAGCAAGGCTAGCTCCTGTACAGAAGGACCAGACTGTAGAAGACTGGGAACACCTGTTAGAATGGTTGCATGTAAAACGCAAACACACAGGAGCTAAAGATCTGTATCATGAAGCCCCTTGCCTGAGGCTGGCCCGTCACCAGAGATATGTGTAAAACCTGTATATCAGCCTGCAAACAATGTCGAAGACGACTTGAAAAGCACCCTTTAGAGGATGACCCTCTGCCTTTGAGGGAGGGTAAAGGCTTGTGGGATGCCTGGCAGGTGGATTTTATTGGCCCCTTTAAGAGATCGGGAGGAAAACATTTTGTGCTGGTGGGAGTGGAAATAACATCAGGACTAGTCCAAGTAGAAGGCTTTAACAGGGCTACGGGGGAGAACACGGTGAAAGCGCTGCATGAATGGTTTGGAACTTTTCCAGAGCCACAAGAAATACAATCTGATAATGGTTCTCACTTTACTGCCGGAATTGTACAGGATTGGGCACGAAGCAAAGGGATTAAATGGGTATTTCATACCCCGTATTATCCGCAAGCTAATGGAACTGTAGAAAGGACCAATGGTCTCTTAAAACGACTTTTGAAACCTCATGAGGGAAATTGGGATGTCCGCTTGTGGGAAGCTGTTAAAGCCGTAAATGATAGAAGGGGGGTAAACGGATGCCCCAAAATAACCGCTTTTTGCCCAACGGCTCCTTCCTTGATTCCTTCATTAAAGGGACCAAATGATTTAAAGAACCCAGCTCACTTCTCAGGACAACCCATTCTGGTGGCACTTCCTACTGTGGGAAACGTACCACTGGTACTGAAAACCCCACTGCATGCATGTGCTTGGGAAGCCTTTGATGCCCTGGGAAAGGCACATAAGAGAAACACGCGCTGGATAATCCCATCATCTTAACTCTTTTTTGCCTCAGGGAGGCAAGCTCTGTTGTTTTATTTTTACAGGAGAACTCCGAGGGACACTGAGAACATGAACTATAAATAGATGAAAATTCATAGCCCTAAATTTTAAAATGACTAATAGTAAAATTGGACTGGTACTACTTGTTTGTGTTTTCCCACTTACGCATAACCAAAAGGGTGCTGAATGGCCTTGGTCTAAATCTATTGTCGGGTATACTGCTTTTACAGGGCAGTATCCAAAGAATCACTTTCTAAATTTGGCCACTGTAGTACTGTATGATGATAAGGCCTATTCCCCACTTGAATGGGAGTGGGATAGGAAAGACTGGATCAGAACTCTAACTGGAATAATTGGAGAAAAGGTTATGGTAGGATGCAGAAAAGTGGAAGGACTTCTCTATGTAAAGGCCTCTTTAATTACCGTCTCTGGCAATCTTTTGGATCCAAATTTAACAACCAGGATTCACCCCGGTATTTCAGCAAAACTTTGTCATGCTGCTGAGTGCGAATGTGATAAGCGAGAATCCCTTATTATGTGCTGTCGCCAAAAGCACGTCGGCAATTATACCACCCTTGATCCATGTACCAACAACGTTAAGATCTCTAAGTCTTGTAAAAATGACAAGACTGACTGTTGGTATAGCCTCACCTTGACGAGACCTGTCTATGTGGTGTGTAGTTGGCGAAGCAATCCGGCAAACCGATCAGATCTATTGAGTCTGACCTTCAAATTCAAAATAAATGCTGTAACTAAAACCCCAGTGATGCTTGTTGCAATAGTCACACACCATGGCATGGACACGACCCTCACGCTGAATGACAAAAATAAAGTTTTACCCCCTTTTATGGTGGCTCAGGGTGACAACATCTCCATACGATGCAGATTAATTACTGAATCCCTTATTGTGCCAACAAACAGCTATGAAATTGAACCCCATGGTTCTATTTTGTCATGTAAAAACCAAAGCCAAGAGTGCTGACTGGATTTGACTGCAATGCAGTACCCCTATAAGATTATGTGTGGCATAAACAACACGGAATACTGGGGGGAACTCAGAATAGATGTCATTACACCTACCACTCAACCAATGGCTGTACCCAATCCAAAACTTTTTGAAATTGGACCATATATAGTCAGAAATACAGGTCAACAACAAAAGTTGTTTAATCCAAAATGGTCTCTTAAACGAGTTGAGTTGTTGATGCAAGTTAATGTTTCAGATATTCAGCCAGCCTGCTCTCCTTTCCTAAAACCCTCTTATGAGGGAGGGATAACCTGGCTGCGGAGACAGACACCTTTGGGAAACGGACTCGGAGAGACCTCACTGGTGTTTTGGGAACAGGATTGGGGTTTCTGAATGGCATTGACTCAGAGATATTAATGACCAAATCGGCAACTACAGCTAATGATCTGGCAGGATTGCAACAACCTTTGCAATCTTCCCTATTGGCTCTGGGAACTAACCAGTGGCAGTTAACAGATGTGTTACCAAAATGGGAAAAGGTGAATACGGAAGATCACAAATTGATTGTAGATACACTTGGCATAATCCAAAATAACCTTTCTCTGGCTCTTAGTTGTATCCAGGCTCAATTATGGATACAATCAGTGGCTGCCTCGATTATTAGAGAAGGTGAAGGAGGCACTTTTCCCACTGAAATTCGGAAAGTAGTCTGGGACCGTGCCACCGATTTTGAGAGGAAACTCCAATCCTGGTGGAATTTGGTAAACTTTACTTATAACCCCACCACAAACATTGCCACCGCTTTTGTACTGACGATGTCACATGCGTCAATAAATGTAATCTACCCCATTATTGCCTTAGGATTGAACCAGAAGGGAACCACACTCTATCCTTTCGAGCACAGAGTATGGGCCCAAAAGGTGGATGAGAAATGGCAAACTGTAGATTTGGAACCTTGTATCGTGCAGGAACAACAAGGATTTGTCTGTGAAGGCAACACAATCAGAGCTCAGGACATTTGTTTAGACACTACACAGAGAATCTGCCATTTTGAGATTCGTCCTGACGATAACCCTGAAACAGTGCTTGTATATATTGGCAAGGGTTGTGCATGTTTGAGAACTGCTTGTAATTCTGTATCTGTAGATACGGTGATTGTAGATACTAAGAATCATTCCAATTCTTGCGTTTGCAATTTTATGAACATCACTGGATGTGACTTCTCCTATTTAGCCCCAGGCACATCCCACCAGCTCTTGAAATCTAATTATACACTAATTCACGATTTGCAGCCTGTATCCATTGGAACGAATCTCACCTTGGTAAAACAACTGTTACAGCATCAAGACTTGATCAAGATTCTGGCAAAGGTTAGAGAAAACGGACAGAAAACCTTGATAACTGTCCATCACAATGTGGAAGAAATACACCGTGTCTTGAGAAGAGTGAGAAAAGATGCAGAACACGGATGGTGGGACACACTTTTCGGATGGTCACCGACTGCTACTGGCATCTTGAGCAAGTTGTGTCACCCTATTGTCATCCTTTTGATATTGGTCTTGATTGGTCTTGTTTTGTCAATGATATTGTATGTCTTAAATTGGAGAATGGTAAAGCAATTGACGTATCTGACATCTGTAATCAATGCACGTATCTTGTTGAATATCCCTTCCAATGTGGACATCCCTAAATCTACTGACACAAGGAAAATTGTATAAGACCTAAACAGATTTATGTTTAGTCATTTTTATGAATACCATTTGATTGTTTTGAACTGTTTGAAAGAAAGAGGATTATTTTCCCCTTCTTTTCCTGTCTGTCATTTTCTTTTCCCCTTTTCTTTCCCTGCCCTTTTTTACCCCTCTCAGAGGATTATATCGCTGCCACGTGGTCCTGATAACAATGTTGAGCCACGGGGTGGTGTAAGAGTCGGTCTAAAGAGAACAATATGGTCTCAACATTGCCAACAGAGACCTGGAGATGGAATGTGGTCCTCATGGACACCAAGACACAAAGACCCTGGGAAAGAGAACTGCACGGTACGAGGAGTACTATGCCGCTCCCTGCAACCTGGGACTGAAAGGAACAACTACACCCTGGGAAGGAGAACTGCACGGTACGAGGAGTACTATGCCATCCCCTCCCACCTGGGATTGAATAAGGCCGCATAACAGCTGTCCAGAAGATGGATCACAACTGTGGTCATAACAAGGATCACGACGATCGGAAGGACCGGCGGCGGGACACTGCCTGGACCTGGGACCATAGAGACGCCTTAGGCCCGTGGTGGTAGCTATAATGCTCTTTCCTTTTCTTTTTACTTTTCCTTTTATTCACTTTCTGTCTTTCTACCTATCGCACGCCGCTTTACGGGCAAACAATAAAATTGTGCTGTTTGATTGAAGCATAACCCCTTGGCGTGGTCGCCTTGATTTTTTGTGCTTCGAGATCGTGGTTAATGAACCATCACGAGTCCACTGAGTGGACCGTGACTTGTGGTTTCATCTAGAAATTCTATGAAAAAACACCCTCTCATCTCCTCCAGGTTCAACAGGCAAGGTGACAGGTTAGATCCCATCAGCACCCATCTACCTGGATGCCTCCAGGCAGAGAACCAGGCACTGATCATGTATGTCAGAGACTGATGATCCAGCTGATTTAATAAATATCTACTTCTCTACTCATGCAGGCCCGAAATATCCTAATGTGGCACCAGAATATTGTGGATGAGGGTTTTGAAAGCTATGCTCCCTTCCACTGAAAGGCGACCACTGCTCTGTCTAAGTCGAGCAATCCTGTCCTTTCCTCACAGAAAGCAGAGAGGATGTCCAGGCACAATCTCTCCTGGTCAACCCACTCACCTCATTCATACACCATGAAATATTACACTAGTGGTCAGTCTCTGGGAATTTTACTTCCCCTGCTCAACCCTTGGCCATGCGTGCCATGGGTGGGTGCTGCCAGCCCTGCGAGAGCTCTCCCCGTCTCCATGGCCTTTCCCAGAGGATGGAGAGTGGCCTCCCTGTGACAGCAGCCTGCTCGCTCAGCCCCCTGGGATACCGCCCCTCTGCTCCCACGGACCGCTCAAGGTTGCCGGAGGTCAAGGCACTTGATCCCCTCCCACTGCTGCTGCTTCTCCTCCAGAGTCCTGCCTGCAGCCACAGAGGCCTGGGAGAACTGGCCGGGGAAGGCAGAGGAGAAGAGGGCAGAGACAACCTCAGCTGTACCCACACCTGCCCTTGCTCAAGTCAGCAGCGGCCACACAGTATCTCTGTGTCTTCTGTGACTGCTCCTGAAGGAGGGAACACTCCTTCGGGTGCCCTGGAATTGCCTCACCGGTCTAAACCGCGTGGTGGATGCCTGGGCTGTTGGAGGCTGCTGTCCTTGCCGAGCAGCTGTGCTGAGCTCTGCCACCTGCCTTGGCACTTGGTTCCCTCAGTGTCACAGCTCTGTCTGCAACAGGACGGGCTGCAGCTGCCTCTGCGTGGGCGCCTGGCTGAGGGCACTGCTGCACATCTGGGCTGAAGCCCCCCAGCTGTGGCACCCGCCCAGCTCTGCCTGGCCATAAGGCAACCTGGTACCAAGTGTCCCCGAGCCCGGGGGTGCAAAGGCTTTGCTTCAGAGCAGAGACATGGCCTGGGCAAAGGAGAGCTGAGTCTTGAGCCCTCGGACTGTGCAATGAAGTGCTGAAATGGGCTCTGCAGGGCTTACTGAAGCACTGAAGACATCCTCCCTGCCCCTGCCTGCAGAACCACCAGACACACACATACACACACGCTCCTTTAGGAGTACTTGGATCCTTTGCTGCAGTTTTCCTGGTGTCCTCTCTAGTAATGGGTTAACAAAAGTTGATACTCCTGCAGAAAACTTTTTCTAGTAGGAGAATTGCCACTGCTGGAAATAAGTGTGTCCCCCCAGGAGAGGCAAGGCCCATGAGGGATTGCCTCATCCTGCTGCCCAGCAGGTTCCCCTGCAGCCCCAGGGACACCTGGAGGGAGCCCAGAGGGGCAGAGGAGGGAGGCAGGGAGAGCTCAAAAGCAGCCCTTGGTGGGGGGCTGCTGAGAGCTCCCTGCTGGAGAAATCTGCAGAGCCCTGGAGCCGGTAAGTGTGTGGCTGCAGGGCAATGCCTCTGCAGTTCCTAGCCGGGTCTGCAGCAGCTGGGGCCCCCCCAGCCTGTGGGACCGTGTGGGAGCCTTTTGCTGTGGAGGAGGCCAGTGTGCTGCAGAGCAGGGCTTCCCTGCTGCAGCGTGGGAGGGCCAGGGCATGTGGGCTGCCTTGTGCCAGGGCCGGCTGCAGGGCTGTGAAGGTGGCTGTGCAGGCAGGGGTGCCCAGGGCTGTCCTTGCCAGCAGGGTCCCTGCAGCCCAGGGGGCTGTGTGCTGGGGCAGGGGCTCTGCCGCCTGCCAGGGGCAGCTCTCAGCCTGCTGGGGGCTCCCGACAGCTCTGGGGGCGTATGGACCGACCCCTGATAGGGAAGGATCTCTCTGCTGTTGAGAGTGTGCCGCAAGGGTGAGCGCTGCTTACAAGTATAGGTTACCCTCAGAATATGTCTGGATGAGACTTTTCGTATCAAAGGTCAGCGCAGGGATTGCTATGATAAATCCAGGGCTCTCCTCAATCTGTGTTTTCAGTTTTCTGTTGTTGGGGGCAGGAGAGGGGAGGCAGAAATGTTAATGGAGATCTCGAGTTTGAAGATGTCCCTGAGACTGCCAGCTGTAACTCTGAGTGATGAGGAGGTCTGCCAGGAGCCTCCTGAAGTGCCCTCAGCCACTCCTCCGCCTATGAACAGCAGCAGCAGCACCTTTGCTGGAGCCATCAGGGTCGTTCTGAGCTGCCCTTTTCCCCCTGCGGACAGGACCCTGTGCCCAGCCAGTGCCCTTCAGAGAGGCACGTTTGTGCGGGGCCAGTGCACAGAGGCAGAGATGTGGTCTGTGAGCACTGACAGGGAAAGACCTGGCACAGGGAGATACGTCCCACAAGGAAAGTCTCCTGACATCCAGGATATTGCAAGGACTGATAGGAAACTTCAGACAGAATTGTTGTGGAAGGGAGAATCAGAAAGCTCTCTCTGACCATGTGCAGTGCAGACCCCTTTCTCTGAGGCATCCCCCTGGCCTGCTCTCCCCCCAGCAAAGCCTCTGCCCTCAGGGCTGGGGGTCCCGAGGCGTGAGCCACCCCCTCTGCAGCCAGAGCTCCAGCAGAGCCGCGGTGCAGCTCTGCAGCCACGTGCCCCGGTCCCTCTGCAGAGCACAGGGGCTGAGAGCAGCTGCCCGGCAGTGTTGGTGTGTGGGAGGTGGCGAGCAGAGCTGGGCAAGGGCAACGCTGCCCTCAGTGCCTGGCTCGCTCGCCCTGGACACTCTTACCTAGACCATCAGTGCAATTTTACTTCTTTCTCTGCCGTTTTGGGTTAGTTTTATTCTCTAGCTCTTGCTGTCAGGCTCTCTGGGGATGGGTGTTTCAGCTGCAGAGTCACACTCTGACCTTGTGGGTCCTCTCCTGCAGGTGTGTCCATGGGAACAAGTGTCCCAGCTTTCCTCTCAGCTGTGGGGCTGTGGGCAATGCCCTATGTGGGGCTGGGCAAGGGGCTGGTTCTCCCTGAACCTGATGCTCTTGTTAGGGCACTTGGCTACCTCCTTGAAGTTCCCTTCCAAGCAGCGAGTTGCCCTCCAGAGTGGAAACCTGTCCCCTCGCACCCATTAGTGATCTGAAAGCCCCACATAGAAGCGTAGAGTTTCTGTGATGGAGAAAACACTGTTGGGGTGGGTGAAATGAGCTGTGTATCCTTTGCTGTGGGTGGGATGCTGAGTTCTGATGAAAGTCTACAACCTTTACTGGTCTGTGGTGGGTCAGTCCGTTCTCAGCAGTGCCTTGTGGTATTTCAGGGTAACATGGGAGTGTGGCCACCATTCATCTCAGGAAGGTGCAAGCCCATAGAAACTGGGAACCAGAAGGACAGACCACCTCCCCTCACTGTGCACTCACCCACAGGCAATCCTCTTGCCTCACAGACCTCACTCTGTTCCCCCGGAGGGCAGCAAAAATGCTCTGCTTTTCTGACATCTGAAAATACTCAACAGGAGAGATGGGGGGGGAGCTGTGAAAAAAACTAAAGCTCTCTTACAGTGCCTTCACCCTTCCCGTTCCTTAGCACTGGCGCTGCAGACGCTGACCAGCCCTTCTGCGTTGGCACTGGTTTCAGAGGACAAAGTTAAACACCAGGACTGGTCCCTGCCCCCACCCACTGCTGCAGAGTGGGGCTGGCTGGTCAAGAGCCTGTGGGCAGATGCCCTGCTCTTCATCACCCACACGGCCAGCACCAAGCAGGGCTGCAGCCACACAGCTGCAGGAAGGTCTCCGAGAAAAGAGAGGGATGTCTGTGTGTGACGGGGGGATGGTCTGTGGGAAATGGCTTTGATTTTGCTTGCAGAAGTCTCCCCTAAATTATCACTGTCTTTTTCTCCTGTGACAGGACCATATGCCCAGAGGCAGCACATGTCCAACAGCAGCTCCATCACCCAGTTCCTCCTCCTGGCATTGGCAGACACGCGGGAGCTGCAGCTCTTGCACTTCTGGCTCTCCCTGGGCATCTACCTGGCTGCCCTCATGGCCAACGGACTCATCATCACTGCCATAGTGTGCGACCACCACCTGCACACCCCCATGTACTTCTTCCTCCTCAACCTCTCCCTCCTCGACCTAGGCTCCATCTCCACCACTCTCCCCAAAGCCATGGCCAACTCCCTCTGGGACACCAGGGACATCTCCTACCCAGGATGTGCTGCACAGCTCTTCCTGATTGTCTTTTTCCTTTCAGCGGAGTGTTCTCACCGTCATGGCCTATGACAGCTACGTGGCCATCTGCCAGCCCCTGCACTACGGGACCCTGCTGGGCAGCAGAGCTTGTGTCCACATGGCAGCAGCTGCCTGGGCCAGTGGGTTTCTCTATGCTGCGCTGCACACGGCCAATACACTGTCACTGCCGCTCTGCCAAGGCAATGCCCTGGGACAGGTCTTCTGTGAAATCCCACAGATCCTCAAGCTCTCCTGCTCACACACCTACCTCAGGGAAGTGGGGCTTCTAGTGATTAGTTCCTGTTTAGTCTGTGGATGTTTCATTTTCATTGTGCTGTCCTATGTGCAGATCTTCAGGGCTGTGCTGAGCATCCCCTCTGAGCAGGGACGGCACAAAGCCTTTTCCACGTGCCTCCCTCACCTGGCCGTGGTCTCCCTCTTTCTCAGCACTGCCATATTTGCCCACCTGAAGCCCCGCTCCATCTCCTCCCCATCCCTGGACCTGGTGGTGTCAGTTCTGTACTTGGTGGTGCCTCCAGCAGTGAACCCCCTCATCTACAGCATGAGGAACCAGGAGCTGAAGGACGCACTGAAGAAGCTGATGCAGTCAGGTGTATCTCAGAAGCAACAAATTATCCATGTCCCTTCACAAGGCATTTCCACTTCATTTCTGGAAACTCCAGTGCGTTTAGCATTCTATTTGTGACAATCCTGTTTTTCTAGAAATGTCTGAATCTGTTGCACGTGGGAACCCAGCCTGTCTGACCTGGTGTTCTTTGTACATATGCATGGGTGGACAATTAACCTTGACTCCTGGCTCACATCTCTGTAATAAAAGGAGGATTTCTCAGTTCCAATGTTTGGACTTTTGGCACTAATTCCAAAGCCAAGCTGAGGAACAAGCTGCAGGAATTGTTTCCTGAACAACGTCTCTGATCTTGGGTTCTCCATGGCTCAGGGGAGGAGGGCATGGGGCAAGGCGTTAGGGCATGGGCCTGTGTTGAACCTTGGCGTGTGGGGGCCCAGTGCCCATGGGAATGGTGGGTGACCAAGAGGGATGTGCCTGGGACCATCTCCCTGGGCTTTCAGGCACCGCTGCCCTGCACAGCAGCACCGCCTGCTCAGGGCCATGCCTGAGACCACATCCCTGGGCAAGAGCAGGTGTCTCTGTGGATGCCCCAGCTGGGGCAGGCTGCTGTGTCCCTGGTGCAGCAGGAGGTGCCTGGGGAGCCCCCAGGCCAGCAGCCTGGTGCTGGGGACAGGGACTGGCCCCGAGGGGCTGCCAGGAGTGGGCAATCAGGGTCCCTGTGAGAGAGGAGCAGCAGACAGAGGGAGGCAATGGCCTCTGTGTCCTCATGCCATGGCTGGTGCCAGCCCTGGGGCTGACTGGCAGGAGGAGACCCCTCTCTGCCCACCAGCATCTCCTGTGCCCTTGTGATGGTCTATGGCCATGGGGTGAGTGCCCAGAGCTCTGCAGCCCCCTTTGGGTGGGCAATTGCATGGGGCCAGCCCCGCGTGGGCTGCTGTGTCTGCCTGGGCTGGGGAGAGGGCAGGGGAGGTGGGCAGAGCTCTGGGGGCTGTGGGGGGGCTGGGCTGGGAAGGGCCAGGGAGAGGGAAACCCCAGTGAGAGCTCAGCTGTGTGGGTGTGCAGCGTGGGGGCACACAGCAGGGTGGTCCTGGTGCAGACCCAGGGGTCATGGTGAAGCCAGCAAGGCACCAAAGGAGCGGGACTGAGGGGCCAGATCTGTGCCGTGTTCCCTGCACACCCTCAGAAAGCTGCAGAAGGGAAATTTTCCCCACAAACTCCCAAACACTGCTCATTTCCAAGCCTGGTCATATACCCCAGCCCTCATTAGGGACCACTGCTGCATGGTCACCTCTGTCCTCCTCCGTTGCCCAGCGATACCCAACTCCATCACCATTTCTAAATATAAAGGGAGCCACCTTCCTACTGACACTTGTTACACACAAGTCCCATAGCTCTTGCCACAGTTGGTCTCTCAGGGAAGGCCATTGTCAGAGACCTCCAACAAGATCATGTTCTCATGGCATGGTGTTCTAATCAATATTGATTGAGATCCCACCAGCTGGCCTGGGTCCAGCGCTCCAGTCTTTCATTCAGAACAATTTCTCAAATAATACTCTTGCGCTCTCTCAGCCTCTCTTTGTCCATAATGTGTTCCATGTCCCAACTATCCTTCTGGCCTCTGCAGGACTTCTCTGATGTGTCAGGGTCTTTCATGTGCTGGGAGCCCCATTGTGGGCTCAGCAGTCCTGATGTGGTCCTGTGGTGGGTTAACCTTGGCCAGTGGTGAGACAAACATTCAGCTGCTCATTCGCTGCACTGACTCAACAGGACAAAGGAAAAAAATAAACCAGCAATGCTCATGGCAAAGATAAAGAGATCTCTTAATGATTCTTTTCATGTCCAGAGATGTGAGGTCTTGGCAAAGATTAATTTATTGCCAATTAAAAAAAATGTTTGGTTTGTGAGATACTATGGCAGGAGAAACAATGGGTGAGATAATCTGGTTTATTCTGGGGGAATCAGTCTCCTTGGTGTTGACAGGACAGGTAAGCAAGGATGCCAAGAGTCCAGGGGCTTGTGGGCAAGTTCCTCAGACCAAACAGGTTGCCCACTCTGATGCTCACCTGCACCTGGGTCTCCCCAAAGACAACAATCTGCTCAGGGATTTGAAGACCAGTGCCACCTTGCTTCTAGTAGTGTGCAGTTGTGGTGTCCCTGATGCCCAGGCACATGGGGAAGGAGAGCAGCAGAGCACAGCCCAGGACAGGAGGGAAGGAGAACCTGGCCTGCTGAGGGCACTGGCAGGTGGGATCCCATGGGGGCAGAGCCCTGAGAGCATCCCTAGGCCTTCCTGGCCCTGACCAGCCTCACCTGGGGCCTCCACCCAAAGCTTTGTCCATGGCTTCGGGAGGCCATTGAAGCCAGGCAGGAGATTCAGCCCCAGCACAACCTGTGCTGTAGGTGTGCGGGTCTCCAGGCACAACCACAGGAACAGCCTGGCCTGTCTATGGACCTTGTTGGTTCTGAATTTCAGGCTCACTTCCCAGCTTCATTCTGAATGGGGTGGCCAATGAAATGACTCCATGGCCCTCCAAGTCCTGGGGACATTCTGCTGCCTCCCTTCCTTCCTCAACTCCCTCCCACATACACACCTTCCTTGTTGTAATGGGCTGTCTCCGGCCAAAAGCCCAGCAGCACCCAGCCGCTCCCTCCCTCCTTCCCTCCCCAGTCAGGGCCCAAAAATGAACACAGTCATGGACAGGGGGTCTAACGAGGGATGAGCACGGAGACACAATCACTTCCCGCACTCCCTTGTCAAGGCACCTCTTCATACGCTCCAGGGCACGGCTGGCTGCCTCTGCTACCAGGTCACAGGGTGGGATTGTGTTTTGCCTTCTGTCCCCCAGCACCACCAGGGCCTTTTCTGCACAGACACTGCCCAGCCAGGCAGGTCCCAGGCCCTGCAGCTGCAGGGTGTTAGTCCACCCGAGGGAGGTGCAGGCTCTGCCCTTGGTCCTTCCTGCATCTGTGCAGCTCCTGACAGGGCGGCCACCCCACCTGCCAGGGTTCCCCTCCATGGCATCCCTAGGGCACAGGGATGGTCCTCTCAGTTTGGTGCCACCGACAGACACTGTGAGAGTTGCCTCCACTGGATTATCTTTCCAGCTCTTAAACTGTAAGCAGGAGAGTGTCCTGTGGTGCCCACACTGCCCCAGTATGTCCCAGTGGCCTCCAGGTGGGGTGTGAGCCCTTCCCCACTGCTCTCTCAGCCTGACCATCCAGCTGGTGTTTTACTCATCTCTTTCTGTTTGCACCCAGAGTGTCATGGCATCGCTTGGGCAGAACACTGAGGGAGACCATGGGAAGACATTTGTAAAGCTGAGGGAAATGACATCCACTGTGGAGCTCCTCACGCACAACTGCAGGCTGTCAGGTTGGCGAGGCAGGATTTACCCTTGGAAAATCCACCTGGACAGTTACCCGCTCAGGTGCCAGAAATGTCACCCAAGAGGACTCTAACTGGTGGCACACCCCTCACCACTGGGGGTCCGTGCAGCCTGTGGTTCCCCGAGCTAAAGGCTGAAGGTGAAGAAGGAGGACAGCGCTCTTGCTTCAGTTCATTGCTTCCTGTGCTCCTGCCTTGTACCACAGTGAGTTCTTGGAAACCTTGCCATAGGCAACGCAAGGCTCTTACATCCTCCCACAAAAGCCCTCCATTCTCCAGGGTGGACCAGCCCAGCTCCCTCAGCCTGACCTAACAGGGCACGTGCTCCAGCCTTGACCATCTCTGTGATTCTTTACTGAAATGGCTCCAGCGTGCCAATGTCTCTCTGCTATTGCGGAGCACCAAAGCTAGACAAGTACTCTAGATGTGGGGAAACAAGTGGGAAGCAGAGGGAGGGAATGACTTGCCGTGGCTGTGCTCCTGGTCATACAGCCCAGGAGGCTGTTGGTCACCTTTCCTGATGGCTCCTAGTTTGCCGAATGCAAACCAAGGACCCAGCCAGGCAGTCCCTGCCCTGTGTCATCGCAGGGCCTCGGTCCACTTTAGGGGCAGGACTTTCAATTTGTCCTTCTTGGGTATCACGAGATTCATGGGTGCTTCCAGTCAAGAGGAAGTTCCTCCAGTCTCTGTGACCTTCCAGTGGGGATGGAGAATGGCCTCACTGGGACATCGGCCTGCTCACACAGCTCCCTGGGATGCCGCCCCTCCACCTCCCTGGAGTGGGAAGCATTGAATTTGGTCAAATGACTCCTGACATGATCCCCATCCACACTTGGCTGGTTCCCTCCAGAGTCCTGCCTTCAGGCACAAAGCTTTGGGACACGATGCTGGGGAAGACTAAGGCAAAGAGGACCTGGAGGATGTTCAGTTTTATCTAGACCTGCTCTTACTAAGCTCAGCAGTGGCCACACAGGGGCTTCGTTTATTTCTTAAACTGTTCTGCAAGTAGTGACAGATCCTCTTGATGCCCTTGAACATCTTGCAAGACCCCATACTAAGCAGGCTTTGGCTTCCCTGAAGACATCCCTATTTCTAAATTCCTCTTTGAGCCCTTGCATCCACCTCCAGGATGCTTCCTTTTCTCTCTGGAGATTCTTGAGGAATTCCTTCTTTAGCCAAGGATCTCTCTAGGCATGTCTGCTTGATTTCCTGCTCCTCGGTATGGACAGTTCCGCTTGGAAAATGCTTTCCTGAATGACCAGCCGTACACAGCTCTGCTGTCCTTGAGTGCTGCTGCCCATGGGACTACCACTACAAGTCCTCTGAAGAGGCTAAAGTCTTCTCCCCCTATTTCATGAGCACTACAGCCGGGGCTGACACTGGTTTTCACATCCCTCAGCAGCACTGCCTGTTTGGCAAGGACCAGATTCAGGTGAGCGTCACCTTTGTTGGCCTGACGCCTTTGCAAAGAATTTGTCTCAAGAGACCCCCGACACCAGCTGGACAGGGTGTATCCTGCTGTGCTCCCCTTCCAGAAGGCGTCAGGGTCATGAAGTCCCCAATAAGAGCTGGGATCATGGACCTGCAGACTTCCTTGGCTTGCTTAGATAAGCCTTTCTCCGCTGCCGTACCCTGAGTGCGGGTGCTGTGTCTCCCACCAGGATGGCACACTAACCGGCCTCTCGCTGACACTCTCCTGCAAGGGCTCACCCAACCTGCTGCACACCCCGGAGAGGAGATCCGCACGTGCAACAAGTGCCTGCACACGGAGGGCATCCCCTCCTCAGCTTCCTGGCCTGTCCCTCGTGAAAAGCCCACACCTTTCCCTGCCGCACCACTGTGACCCGTCCCACCACCCGTCATGATTTATTTCATCAATATCATGATTTACTCCATCAATATCCAGCACGATGACAGCATGTGGAAGTCCAGCTCCTCCTGCCTGAGCCCCAGCCCCAAGCCATCGGTGCGCTTCTGGGCTGCAGCACCTCAGCCGTAGCGCTGGGGCCAAGCTCAGGCTTCTCTTGGGCAAAGCTGGTACCAAGCGCCCCCGAGCCAGCGTGTGCCCGTGCTGTGCTGGAGACCAGAGACCCGCTGGAGTGGGTGGCGGTGGCAATCTAAGTGCACCAGCAGAGGAAGCCCTGCCCTCTGCAAGGCCAGAAAAGCAGTGCTGGGCTCTGCAGCCCTGGCAGAAGAAGGCTTGGCTAGCTGCAGTGCTGCTGAGGCCCCTGAAGGCCTGTGGGGGAGGGGAGGCTGACCTCCAGGAGGACATGGTGCTGCTGAAAATGTGCTTCAGTTTGCATATGCTGTGATCCAGGAACACTGTGAGAACCATGCACTGGTTCTTTGATGGTATCTTCACGGGGCTGAGCAAAGGATTGCTGGAATAAGTACCAGTGGAGTGTGGGAGTAGCCAGGTGATTGGAACCCCCACTGTGATGGGCTTCCTGTTCATGGACCAGCTGGATGAACTTGGGTCAGACGCACTGCAGGGCTGGCATTCAGTTGCTGGTTGACAGAAACCAAATCTACCTGAGGTGCCACCTGGGCTTCCTCAAAGGAACCATATTCCTGACAATAAAGATTTGGATGCCCACGTTTTTATGTTGCAGAAGGAAGCCGAGCTACAGCAGATACCAGAAGCAGTTACAAATGCTGCAATACCTCTTGTATGGGCTTCAGGAACACCAGGGCAACCCCAAGCAGGGGAACCAGTAATCGTCCAGTGGAAGCCAAATGGCAGACCAGCGAGTCAAAAGCTGTACCCAGTTAAACTACAAGTCAGGAAAGGGTTGCAGTCCTTAATTGAACAAATCACAGATTTTGGGTTACTAAGAGAATGCCAATCAGAACATAACACTCCAGTATTACCTGTCAGGAAGCCAAATTCAGAAGAATACAAACTGGTGCAAGATTCAAGAGCTATAAATCCAACTGTGCAAGATGTCCATGAGGCAGTAGCACACCCGTATGCCCTCCTGACCACCCTGAAGGAGAATGAGGAATGGTTTACTGTATGAGATGGAAGATGCGTTCTTCTGCCTTGTGCTGGCTGCTGCCAGTCACCAGTCGGTTGGTTTCAAATGGGAAAGCCCTGGAACTGGTCGAGAAACCCAGCTGTGCAGGGCTGTATGACTGCAAGGAGTTAAAAATAGCCCTACAGTCTTTGGAAATCAATTAGCCAGTGAGTTGGAAAGCTGGCAAAAGAGGTAGGAAAATGTCGCCTTGCTGCAATAGGTAGGTGACATACTGCTAGCAACCAGTAGTAAAGAAGATTCTATAACAAGGACCTCCTAAACTTTGGGGGCTAGCAGGGTACAAAGTACCCTGGGAAAAGGCAGAGACCACCCCAGAAGAAGCAACCAATTGGGGATTTACAATTTGCCTGGGCCAGCAGGGTCTTGGAGCTGGAGGAAAAGGGCCATTTGTCAAATCCCAGAAGCCAAATGAAAACAAGAGCTCAGAGCATCCCTGGGAATGGCCGGGTGGTGTCACTTACGGATAACGAATTTGGGACTCATTGCCAAGCTTTTATATGAAGGTGTCGGAGGAAAGGGAAACCTCCTTGTCTGGACTCAGGAGTGCAGAGATGCCTTTACGGAATGGAAACGGACTGGAATGAGTGCTCCAGCTCTAGGCCTCCCAAATCTAGAAAACCCATTGGAACTCTTTGTGCATGAAAGGTGACACGTTGCCTTAGGAGTGTTGGCCCAGAGCCTGGAACCATGGAGCAGAGCCGTGGGGAGCTTTTCCAAACAGCTGGACAGTGTCAGTAAAGGACGGCCAACCTGTCCGCGCACGGTGGCAGCTACAGTATTACCGATGCAAGAGGCCCAGGAACTGACACCTGGGCAAAAATGACATGATCTCAGTGGAAAAGAAGAACCAACTCATGATTGTTTAAAGACAATGGCAGAGGTATATTCTAGCCGAGTGGAATTAAAAGGCACGCCAACAGAAAATGGAGACTGGGACTTATTTGTAGGTGGTAGTACTTTTGTGCGAAATGGGACCCAAAGAGCAGGATATGTGGTGGTAACTATCAGAGAGAGAAGAGAAGCCAAAGCCCTCTCATCTGACACGTGGGCCCAAGAGGCAGAACTCACAGCCTTACTAAGGGCACTGGGATTATTATGAACAGACAAGGCTTTTTTAATGCATGGACATATTTGAAATTTGCCTTTGGAATAGACCATGCCGATGGGGCTGTTGGAAAGAAAGAAAGAAGGAGGACTCTGAACGTCTCAAGGATCCCCCGTCAAATTATGAGGCAAAGACCCAACAATCATTTCAGGTGACCAGTTGACCCAGGGTGCTGGCAATTATGCATTGTAAAGTGCAGCACCTTGGAGATAGCTCGGTGCATATAGGACAGCAAGTGGCAGATCAAGCAAGGAAAGAAGCAGCTGAAAGTCAAATATTGCTAGTCCTGCCAGAGAAACGGCAGAAAGTAGGGCCTAAGAGCCCACAGGATCCACCAGAAAACAATCAGTTGGCTAATATACTGAAGGCAACCCAAATCACGGATGATGGGTGACTCCTTCGCATCAACTAACATTTACAGAGGAAATTATGTGTGAATTGGTTAAAAGGAAGCACCACGAAACTCTCTGGGGAATTGAGAGTTTGGTAGAAGCCTTGAAAGGGCAAGTTCTAAATGTACCATGACTGGGAAAACAAAAAGCAGAGTGAAGAAGCCTGAGTTGTACCTGAAGAATAACCTCACCTACCCCAATGATCTTTCCCAGGGCTGACAAAGCCCAGGGGATTACTGGCAATTAGACTTTTTCCAAGTTACTGCAGCAAAATGGGTATCCGTACCTTTTAGTAATGGCAGATGCTTTTTCAGGCTGGCTGGAAGCTTTCCCTTGTCGCACCAATAAGAAATATCGTAAGTGTAAGTTCAGAGATTATACTGAGATTGGGGTACCCATAGGACTTTCTTTGGGTAGGGGTCGACACTTGGTAGTAGAAGCCCTTCACCTTTTAGCTAAACTAGGAGGGGTAAAATGGGATCTCCACACTCCATGGAGACCTCAATCAAGCGGGAAAGTAGAAAGAATGAAGCAAAGCCTGAAAAGACAGATGAGTAAAATCTGACAAGAACCTCAGAGAGAGCAGTCAGATGCTTTTCCCTCAGCATTGCTACAGATACAGGATCCAGCGTAAACGGAAGGAGAGACTTAGTCCTTTGGAAAGGATACATGGTAAACCTTGCCAGGTGACAGAAAGGGGAGTGAATCCCAAAATAATAGAAGGGAAACATGGCTTAAAAGAGTATGTTCAGTCTTTATGAAAGGTCCTGTCCTCTCTCCAGAGGTACGTCACTGTGAGCGCAGATCTGTCCCTGGACGTGCCTGTACATCACTACCGACCCGGAGATTGTGTGTATCTTAGAACGTGGTTGGATGAACCTCTGAAGAGAAGTGAAAGGACCTTTCCAGATTTTGCTCAGCACCTACGCTGCTGTCAAGCCTGAAGGAGTCACTCCATGGACGTGCCATAGCAGGGTTTAAGCAGCCACATCACCAGAATGGACTGTCAAGCAAGAAAAACCTTTATGCTTGAAACTACCTCCAGAATCATGAAGTTCTAGGTTCGGTATCTTGCATTATTGCCATTCAGCATATAAGTGAATGACTGAAATGCGACCCCAGATAAGACTGGGCTGTCTACAGGGAGGCTGGAGCCTGCTACTTGTCTCTCCTTTGTAGATATATGTTGAAACATGTTTTACAGATGTATAGAATTTGGCCTGTGATGTGGTATGCTAAATCCTCAGCTTGGGTGGGATCAGGAGGAGTCATGGACATGGAATACTCATTTGAAAATTGTTGAAGAATCGATAAATGCTGTTAGGAGGAGTGATTGTTGGGTAGGTACCCATTTCCCTGAATGTCCTCATGCAGGAATGCCTGTAGCTGGTATCCCCATCCCATTGGGGACTCGTGGGAGTAACTGTGGCTAAGACCAAAATACACTCATTGGAACGAGACTGACCTCCAGACCTGGACAACACTGAATCCACACTCAGTGTGAAGTGTGTTACTAAAATGAAGCCGAGACACACCAAAATGGAACTCTGGTCTTTGTGGGGCCCTACCCACACTGTGATTGCTCAATGCATTTCATGAAGCTGTCAGAACTACCTAGCAGTAGGTACTGGAACGTTCCACTGGGCACTGGGTGGTGCTGGATATGTGCCCTGTAGCACAAAAAGCATTACCACCAAGGTGGTCGGGTAGATGTACACGGGGAGGGATTTTTCCTGATATGACTGACTGAGACACTGGAGAACAGTCGGTGGGGAACAACTTACCTGCGGAGATACAGGCAGAATCAACCACCCCTTACAGAGAGACCCACTGGGTTTCACTCTTTTGCTGGGTGGTTTATTCCTTGGCGAGGGGCTGCTGAACTGGGGAAAGCAGTGACAAAGAGATCCACAGGAAAGGAAGAGATGGCCAAGGACACTGCAGATGCCATAAACTGCACTCTGTACGGCACAGGCAATGGCCGTACGCAAGGGGACAACCCTTGGGTTCTCTTGGTGACTTCCAGCCTTGCCCGTGCCCTTTGCCTTCTGTCTCACGTTGTCCTACGCTGTCCCACGGCTGCTGCTTTTCCCCGGCAGGCCACAGGCACCCATCTGGCTTCCCCACCTTGCTCTCGCCCTGCCCTTGCCACACATGCACTGATGTCTGCCCACCCTCACACGCTGTTCCTGCAAACACAGACATGGACTGAACTCATATTCCTTCTGGACGACGTCTCCCCCCACAGCACAAGCCCCTGAGAGACATTTCCTCCTCCTGACCTCCAGTCTCCACTTTCCCAGCTGCACTGGGTGGCAGTGCTTCTCCCTCCTGCTCTTCCCTACCTCCAAGGAAAGCTCCACCACCTGGGAAACCACCCTTCAGGCGGGCATCCCGACCCGTCACCCTCCTTGTGGCCTTTCCCCTGACCATGCCACGGCCTCATCACGCTCTTCCAAGGCTGCGAGCCTTTCAGCTTCTCGCATAGACACGAGCAAGCGGTGTGCCTGCTGCGGTGCTGTCATGTTCTCAGGCAGCAGCGACGTGACAAGCAAGAAAGAAGCCCCTTGGTTCTGCTGGCCTGCCCGAGACACGGGCAGATGGAGCTTAACAGCACGTGTCCCAGCCATGAGTCAGGGGCTGCCCTACGCGCTGTGTCAGGCAGAGGTGACCTCACCGCCCCTTTCCCAGGCACATTGCTGCTGGTGGCCTGTCCCCTCCGCAGGCAGAACTGGCCTCACTGCCCCCGTCACAGCCATTGGCTTCCTGCTGGAATGTGAGTCCCTGAGACACAACTCACCACGAGATACCGTCCTCAGCCGTCACCCTCCCCGTGGCCCAGCACCCAGCAGATAAAGGGAAGCTTCTGTCAGCCAATTTATCTCATGGATTTCCTACCTACCATTTGGCTGAGAGAACATTCCCCAGAGGAACTGCTTTGTTTCTACTGGACCATGTTTTGTCTCTGCTTCTGCGCCTCTGTTTTCCCTTCTTCCCCCTGCTATCCCATCCCAACTGAGCTCTCCAGGGAAGTGAGTCAATGAGTCCTAGAATATCTCAGGTTGGGAGAGGCCCCTGTAAATGCCCTTGTCCAGCTGTCCTGCTCAAGGCAGGGTGAACTGGATGGCATCGCTCAAGGGCTCTGCCCACTTTGGCATCATCCACAGGAGGGTCTGAAAAGCCACTTTGTCAACTTGTACTGGGAGACAATAAAGACATTCAACACAGTTGGCCCAACTGCTTGCACTGGAAGATGCCACTAGTCAGTGGCCACCAGGAGGACTTGACCACTGGTGACATTTGGTCTTGAGCCCCTGTGGCGTATGATGCACCGACTCTGGGAGAGGATCGAAGGCACAAAGACACTTGAAGACACCTCGAAGACACTTTATTAATCAATAATCAAGCAAGCCTTTTATACCTTTGCAGGGGGCTGACGTGTCAGCCTGTAATTGTGCTCAGCAATTTTCCACTCTGGGCTCTTTTTTTATTACAGACACAGCAGCTCAGCAACTCCCTTTATCTACAAGGCCACAAGCTCTGCAGACCACTCTCTATCTTTCTCCTCTTGCTCCCATGGCTTCCTTCCAACAAGCATAACTGTGTCTCTCTCCCAAGGTCGGGTTTCGCTCCCTGATGCTGTTGAGCTAGCTCGAGACATAGCCACAAGCCCCCAGCCAACTTCCCCCCACAGTATCCTCCATTTCTTCACTCCCGAAGTCACCCATCTGCCTATACAGAAAGTGCAGGAGAAAAAGTCAAAACCCTTGCAAAGGTCCAGGTACAAACCATCCCCTTCTTGCCTCAATACGTATGGGTGCAGCAAGCCCTTTGATGTCCCACAATTACCTGGAAATGGCTGCAGGAGTATTTCCACCATCATTTCCCCAGACACTAAGGTGAGGATGACCAGCCTGTATTTCTCCCAATTGTCCTTCTTGCTTTTCCTGAACAAAGGCTGGATGTCTGCCTTTTGCCAGGACCCCAGAACCTCCCTGATTGCTCGGACACATTTGAGGGCACCATCCAGAAAGGGTGCCGTGATCAGACCGAGGCACTTGCAATGAGCCTGCCCAAGGCGGGTGAGATGAATCTCCCTGGGACAGTGGCCTTTGTTCCTGCAGTCACACACAGGAACGGCCGGGCCCTGGGAGGTGTCCCCACCTCAGCTGGCCTCATGCACTGCTGGCGTGGTTGAACCCCAGCCTCACGCACACAGGGGTGCTCAGAGGCATGAGCCCGTCCCTGGCACGTGCGGAGGCAGAGCACTGCAGCAGGCACAGTGACTGCCTGGCCTCCTGCTGCCCCTGCCAGAGGCTGGCAGCACCTCAGCCCGGGGGTGTCGCGCCCTGCTCGGCACCTCGCGGAGATGGCCCTCGTCATGAGCAATGGGCACGGGGACCTCGGTTCAAGGAAGCACGTTGCAGTGCTGCATTCAGGTGGTCTCCACAAATCCATAGCATTTTATGGAGGCCAGCACCGTCACAGAGTGCCCGTTGCCTGCCCCTGCCTGCGCTCACAGGACTGCCACGCAGCACGGCGGTGACCAAGCTGCCAGAGCCCTCAGGCCTTACACCAAGGCATGGGGTCAGAAGGAGAGTGTGGAAGTGGAAGAAGGACAGCACTTGAGAGCCAAGGGCTGGTGTTCCCTGGTACTGCTGCCATGCCAGGAACCTTTTCCCCTCCGTCTGTGGACAGAGGAACTGTCCCTGCAGCTCCAGAAAGGCCTTGGAAGGAAGAATCCCAGCCAAAATATAGTTTCCTAATGGCCCTTTGGCTTTGTTAGATGAGGAGAGAGCAGGGCACCTTCAGAAAAGAAAATCACAGAAGGAATTAGAATGGGGATGACAACTTTATCAGAACTGAAATACCACAAGTAACTACAAAAAATTCAGAAGAGAGTCAGGGTCTGTGATGAACTACATTATAAATGCTATTCATCATTTTAATGCTTTAGAAGAACATCCAGCTATCAGTTTGCACATTGCACCCTTCAGCTCCTGGTTCCTCATGCTGTAGATGAGGGGGTTCACTGCTGGAGGCACCACCGAGTACAGAACTGCCACCACCAGGTCCAGGGATGGGGAGGAGATGGAGCGGGGTTTCAGGTAGGCAAACGTGGCAGTGCTGACAAAGAGGGAGACCACGGCCAGGTGAGGGAGGCACGTGGAAAAGGCTTTGTGCCGTCCCTGCTCAGAGGGGATCCTCAGCACAGCCCTGAAGATCTGCATGTAAGACAGAACAATAAAAACAAAACAGCCAAATAATAAAGAAGCACCAGCCACAATTAGCCCCACTTCCCTGAGGTAGGTGTCTGAGCAGGAGAGCTTGAGGATCTGTGGGATTTCACAGAAGAACTGTCCCAGGGCATTGCCGTGGCAGAGCGGCAGTGACAGTGTATTGGCCGTGTGCAGCGCAGCATAGAGAAACCCACTGGCCCAGGCAGCTGCTGCCATGTGGACACAAGCTCTGCTGCCCAGCAGGGTCCCGTAGTGCAGGGGCTGGCAGATGGCCACGTAGCGGTCATAGGCCATGACGGTGAGGAGAGAACACTCCGCTGAAAGGAAAAAGACAATCAGGAAGAGCTGTGCAGCACATCCTGAGTAGGAGATGTCCCTGGTGTCCCAGAGGGAGTTGGCCATGGCTTTGGGGAGAGTGGTGGAGATGGAGCCTAAGTCGAGGAGGGAGAGGTTGAGTAGGAAGAAGTACATGGGGGTTTGCAGGTGGTGGTCGCACACTATGGCAGTGATGATGAGTCCGTTGGCCATGAGGGCAGCCAGGTAGATGCCCAGGGAGAGCCAGAAGTGCAAGAGCTGCAGCTCCCGCGTGTCTGCCAATGCCAGGAGGAGGAACTGGGTGATGGAGCTGCTGTTGAACATGTGCTGCCTCTGGGCATATGGTCCTGTCACAGGAGAAAAAGACAGCGATAATTTAGGGGAGACTTCTGCAAGCAAAATCAAAGCCATTTCCCACAGACCATCCCCCCGTCACACACAGACATCCCTCTCTTTTCTCGGAGACCTTCCTGCAGCTGTGTGGCTGCAGCCCTGCTTGGTGCTGGCCGTGTGGGTGATGAAGAGCAGGGCATCTGCCCACGGGCTCTTGACCAGCCAGCCCCACTCTGCAGCAGTGGGTGGGGGCAGGGACCAGTCCTGGTGTTTAACTTTGTCCTCTGAAACCAGTGCCAACGCAGAAGGGCTGGTCAGCGTCTGCAGCGCCAGTGCTAAGGAACGGGAAGGGTGAAGGCATTGTAAGAGAGCTTTAGTTTTTTTCACAGCTCCCCCCCATCTCTCCTGTTGAGTATTTTCACATGTCAGAAAAGCAGAGCATTTTTGCTGCCCTCCGGGGGAACACAGTGAGGTCTGTGACGCAAGAGGATTGCCTGTGGGTGAGTGCCCAGTGAGGGGAGGTGGTCTGTCCTTCTGGTTCCCAGTTTCTATGGGCTTGCACCTTCCTGAGATGAATGGTGGCCACACTCCCATGTTACCCTGAAATACCACAAGGCACTGCTGAGAACGGACTGACCCACCACAGACCAGTAAAGGTTGTAGACTTTCATCAGAACTCAGCATCCCACCCACAGCAAAGGATACACAGCTCATTTCACCCACCCCAACAGTGTTTTCTCCATCACAGAAACTCTACGCTTCTATGTGGGGCTTTCAGATCACTAATGGGTGCGAGGGGACAGGTTTCCACTCTGGAGGGCAACTCGCTGCTTGGAAGGGAACTTCAAGGAGGTAGCCAAGTGCCCTAACAAGAGCATCAGGTTCAGGGAGAACCAGCCCCTTGCCCAGCCCCACATAGGGCATTGCCCACAGCCCCACAGCTGAGAGGAAAGCTGGGACACTTGTTCCCATGGACACACCTGCAGGAGAGGACCCACAAGGTCAGAGTGTGACTCTGCAGCTGAAACACCCATCCCCAGAGAGCCTGACAGCAAGAGCTAGAGAATAAAACTAACCCAAAACGGCAGAGAAAGAAGTAAAATTGCACTGATGGTCTAGGTAAGAGTGTCCAGGGCGAGCGAGCCAGGCACTGAGGGCAGCGTTGCCCTTGCCCAGCTCTGCTCGCCACCTCCCACACACCAACACTGCCGGGCAGCTGCTCTCAGCCCCTGTGCTCTGCAGAGGGACCGGGGCACGTGGCTGCAGAGCTGCACCGCGGCTCTGCTGGAGCTCTGGCTGCAGAGGGGGTGGCTCACGCCTCGGGACCCCCAGCCCTGAGGGCAGAGGCTTTGCTGGGGGGAGAGCAGGCCAGGGGGATGCCTCAGAGAAAGGGGTCTGCACTGCACATGGTCAGAGAGAGCTTTCTGATTCTCCCTTCAACAACAATTCTGTCTGAAGTTTCCTATCAGTCCTTGCAATATCCTGGATGCCAGGAGACTTTCCTTGTGGGACGTATCTCCCTGTGCCAGGTCTTTCCCTGTCAGTGCTCACAGACCACATCTCTGCCTCTGTGCACTGGCCCCGCACAAACGTGCCTCTCTGAAGGGCACTGGCTGGGCACAGGGTCCTGTCCGCAGGGGGAAAAGGGCAGCTCAGAACGACCCTGATGGCTCCAGCAAAGGTGCTGCTGCTGCTGTTCATAGGCGGAGGAGTGGCTGAGGGCACTTCAGGAGGCTCCTGGCAGACCTCCTCATCGCTCAGAGTTACAGCTGGCAGTCTCAGGGACATCTTCAAACTCGAGATCTCCATTAACATTTCTGCCTCCCCTCTCCTGCCCCCAACAACAGAAAACTGAAAACACAGATTGAGGAGAGCCCTGGATTTATCATAGCAATCCCTGCGCTGACCTTTGATACGAAAAGTCTCATCCAGACATATTCTGAGGGTAACCTATACTTGTAAGCAGCGCTCACCCTTGCGGCACACTCTCAACAGCAGAGAGATCCTTCCCTATCAGGGGTCGGTCCATACGCCCCCAGAGCTGTCGGGAGCCCCCAGCAGGCTGAGAGCTGCCCCTGGCAGGCGGCAGAGCCCCTGCCCCAGCACACAGCCCCCTGGGCTGCAGGGACCCTGCTGGCAAGGACAGCCCTGGGCACCGCTGCCTGCACAGCCACCTTCACAGCCCTGCAGCCGGCCCTGGCACAAGGCAGCCCACATGCCCTGGCCCTCCCACGCTGCAGCAGGGAAGCCCTGCTCTGCAGCACACTGGCCTCCTCCACAGCACAAGGCTCCCACACGGTCCCACAGGCTGGGGGGGCCCAGCTGCTGCAGACCCGGCTAGGAACTGCAGAGGCATTGCCCTGCAGCCACACACTTACCGGCTCCAGGGCTCTGCAGATTTCTCCAGCAGGGAGCTCTCAGCAGCCCCCCACCAAGGGCTGCTTTTGAGCTCTCCCTGCCTCCCTCCTCTGCCCATCTGGGCTCCCTCCAGGTGTCCCTGGGGCTGCAGGGGAACCTGCTGGGCAGCAGGATGAGGCAATCCCTCATGGGCCTTGCCTCTCCTGGGGACACACACTTATTTCCAGCAGTGGCAATTCCCTTACTAGAAAAAGTTTTCTGCAGGAGTATCAACTTTTGTTAACCCATTACTAGAGAGGACACCAGGAAAACTGCAGCAAAGGATCCAAGTACTCCTAAAAGAGCGTGTGTGTATGTGTGTGTCTGGTGGTTCTGCAGGCAGGGGCAGGGAGGATGTCTTCAGTGCTTCAGTAAGCCCTGCAGAGCCCATTTCAGCACTTCATTGCACAGTCCGAGGGCTCAAGACCCAGCTCTCCTTTGCCCAGGCCATGTCTCTGCTCTGAAGCAAAGCCTTTGCACCCCCGGGCTCGGGGACACTTGGTACCAGGTTGCCTTATGGCCAGGCAGAGCTGGGCTGGTGCCACAGCTGGGGGGCTTCAGCCCAGATGTGCAGCAGTGCTTTCATGTTACGACAAGGGGTTTCCTCAGACTCTTGGTTTTTAATGAGCCTGGCAGTTTCCAAAGACAGACGAGACCCTTGTGTCTGACCAAGCTGCCCACGACCTGTGCTTTGGCAGCCCACTGTATCCGAGGGTGACTCTACCAACCTATCCAGGAACCCCGCTGACAGCATCATTGAGTCAGAGCCCTTAAAACACCTACTCACATCTCCAGAGACTTATAGGAAATGAGCTTCAGCTGAAGATTTTTATTATGCAAGTTTGTGACAGAGTAAGGTTCAAAGAATGCCAGTAATGGTAGGCTGACTGCAAAACACGCTTAAAGCAACACACTGAGCAACAGCTACCGTGAGTTAGTGCTAGCATAAAGTTCTTACCCTATAGGCGTCCCTAGGGGGAACGACAGGTTCAGCCCATCCACTGATCCCAGAAGTTCCCATGGAGTCTCCACTCACTTATCCCCTCATTGTCCACTTTGACACTTCATAGCACGTTGCTTATTCATTTACCTACATGGGATAGGTTACAAGTTTCTCACTCGTGAGGTACGTTAGTGCTCACCCTCAGGCAGCACCACGGAAGGCTTTCACTGACTGCACATGCTCCCCAAGCGGGGTTTTGCCCGCGTTTGAGGGCTGTTTGACATGGAGGTTGCAATCTGTCACTACCACAGTTACCTTTGTCTTACTATTGACTGGGGGGTTTTTGGTTTGTGTTTTTAGGTTTTTTTGTTTTTGTTTTTGTTTTTTTTTTATATGTATGAGGGTTGAAAGACCTTACCAGCTTGTCTTCGGCTGTGGCCAGAACTTCCTTGCTTGAATGCTCCTTCCTTTGGCAATGGTGTTCTTTCCACCCCTTGTTCTATGTCACTCATCCTTCCCAAGGTGACTCCCTTGGTCAGAAGTCCCTTCATTCCCAGAGAGTGGGTCCTCACTTGACCTCACTTTGTTCACAGAGGTGTTTATCAGATAGTGAACCACTGAATCATTGTGGTAATTGAGGAGTTTAGAACACCCGCCACCCCCGGACTTATTTCAGTCCTGGCCCAGTTCATTGTATTGACATTTTGGTGGAGCTTGAGTGACTCCAGTCATTCATATTGTTGTTACTGTTTGGTATCCTGTGCCCAGGGAGGTGTAGTAGGACCTTGGAGGTGGGTAACTTTGGCATGGAGGTGTGCATTGGTATTACAGGGAGATTATTTCATCTGAGGAAAGTCCTATCGCCTCAATGGTTGGCTCAGCAGTGGACAGCCTCTCGTAGCTTCTTATGTGACATCAGCTGTGTGGTACCATCAAGTTTCCCTTCCTGCAGGGAGCACAGCAGAGCTTGGCTGTGGGGTCTCCACTTGCTCCACCCTCCATTACTCCCATCAGCAGGTGCTGAGATGGCAGGGTGTGTTGCTTAGGGAGCTGTGGTAGAGTAGATTCCGTCCATGACAACCATCCTAAAAGCGATGCAGTTATTTTAGCCTAGAAATCTTTCTATACTGCTAGGCTTCTGTTGGGTCCCAGTTTTCCCTAATTCCAAAGTAATGAGTAATTTTCCCAGAGGCAATTGAAACAGGAGACACAGAAAAAAGTCCCCTCAACCCCACTCTGTAGTGGGGTGAACTGGGAGTGACAATGCTGGAAAGCCCTTTGATGCCATGAGAACGTTTAATCTTTGATCACCCCAAGTTCCTCTTTCCCCCTTGCCATAAGGCAGGACAGACACCTGCAGAGCCCACAGCATAGTCCCTTGCTCCTTGGAACACCCTCAGCCAGACCAACCACAGCTCATGAGAGGGACATCCAAAGGTCTTCCAAAAATCAGAAAGGCCTTTTCAGTGTGGTTTTGATGAGGAAAGCTTGAGGGTTTGTTCAGAGAAATCTCCCCTAACTTGTCACAGTCTTTTCCCTATTGGATAGGTCCCCATTCCCAGAGGCAGCAAATGCCCAGTGGCACCTTCATCGCCCAGTTCCTCCTCCTGGCATATGGAGACCCATGGGAGCTGCAGCTCTTGCACTTCTGGCTCTTCCTGAGCACCTGTCCTGGTTTCAACCGGGATAGAGTTAATTTTCTTCTTCAGTATATGATCTGTTTGGGCTATGATGTGAGAACAATGCTGAGAGCACACTCATGTTTTTAGTTGTTGCTGGGCGATGTTTATACTAAGTCAAGGACTTTTTGGTTCCTTGGGCACTGCCAGCGAGAGGGCTGGAGGGGCATGGGATATTGGGAGGGGACACAGCCAGGACAGGTGACCCAGGGTAGCCAAAGAGGTATTCCATACCATATGACGTCATGCTGAGTATATAAACTGGGGGAAGAGAAGGAAGTTGGGAACATCTGGCATTATGGCGTTTGTCTTCCCGAGTAACCATGGCACGTGATGGAGCCCTGCTGCCCTGGGGATGGCCGAACACCTGCCTGCCCATGGGAAGTGGGGAATGAATTCCTTGCTTTGTTTGCTTGTGCCCGCGGCTTTTTGCTTTGCCTATTAAGTTGTTCTTATCTCAATCCTTGCGTTTTACATTCCTTCCCGATTTTCATCCCAATCCCTCTGGGTGAGGGAGGGGTGAGCAAGTGACTGCGTGGTGCTTGGTTGCCGGCCAGGGTTAAACCACGACACCACCGACCTGGCTGCCCTCATAACCAACGGCCTCGTCATCACTGCCGTCATCACCTCAACACCCGGATGTATTTCTTCCTCCTCAACCTCTCCCTCCTCGACCCGTGTTCCATCTCCACCACTCTCCCCAAAGCCCCAGAGGACCTTTGGTGCAGCTGAACCTCATGTCCAGGAAGGACAAAGTGCTTTGGAATGTGTCCTTGGCAATGCTACCTGTGATCCAGGAACACTGTGGAAATCATTGGTCACCTCATAGAAATTGAATTGAAAATCATTGAGGAACACCTCAACTGCCTCAGCACAGGGATGATAATCAACGGTGCTGGCTAACTGGGGAGGCCCCAGAAGACTGGGGGTTAGTCAAAGTGGTGCCCACCTGCAAGATGGGCAGGAAGGAGGATCTGGAGAACTACAAGCCTGTAAACCCAATCCTTGTGTCAGAGAAGGTCATGGACGACAACTAGGTTGCTCAGGCAAGACTTGCCCTTGTTGAAGCCATGCTGGCTGTGCTGAATTACCTCCCTGCTCACCGTCGGCCTTAGCACAGCTTCTAGGAGGATCTTTTCCATGATCTTCCCAGGCACGGAGCTGATGCTGACAGGTGGCCAGTTCCCAGGGTTCCTCTTTCTACCCTTTTGAAGGATGCGTGCAATGTCTCTCTTTTTCCAGTCACCAAGAACTTCACCTGAGTGACTTGACATTTCCAATAGCATGGAGGGTGGCTTGGCGACTCCATCAGCCAGCTCCCTCAGGACTCAGGCATTCATCTAGTCAGGTCCCACAGACTTACTCATGTTCAGGTTCCCCATGTCTGTTGTTACTGGTTTGCCAGTTGTGTTTGTTGGGGGTGCACATTTAATTTGTCCTTCATTCTCTAAGTGACATGCCTAGACCAGTCCTTCTTCTCCTTCTTCTTTGAGTCCCGTGCCATGTTCAGATCCAGCCACACTTTGTCCCTCCTGACACATCCCTACGTAACTGGGCAGCATCCCTATACCCTTTGCAGGATCCATGGCCCTCCTTCCACATCCTCTGCAATTCCTG
Organism: Falco peregrinus; assembly: GCF_023634155.1. NCBI lineage: Eukaryota > Metazoa > Chordata > Aves > Falconiformes > Falconidae > Falco > Falco peregrinus. The sequence continues at coordinate 6,415,828 of NC_073740.1, read as the reverse complement.
GATGGACCTCTTCAATCGGGTACATCTGACAGTTGACGGGATGTGTCAGGAAGACTCTCAGAGTTTCTGTAATGCAGAGGAGAAGGAGACGCTCCAGAGGAGGGCTTCCTTGCCACACCATCAGGGGAGAAGGCACGGCGGCTCTCTGCTCCCAGGCACAGCTGCAGGGGTGTGAAGTTGCTGTGTGTGGAACAAGGGGTGCCCAAGGCCGGCTGGGCCGAGTGGGTGGTGGGAGACTAGAATTCATGTTGCTGGTTGGGAGCAGGCACTGAGAACCCAGCTCTCGTTAGCACTTTTCTGAGCTGCTCCTTTGGCCCTGCACACACCAGGATGGCCCTGGGCAGTGCCGTGCTGCCAGGAGGGTGCAGAAGGGCAGAGCTGAGCACAGAGCGGGTGGGATGGCTATGTGAGCCCTGAGTAGCTCGGAGGCATGGGGCCAGAGAAGCAGCTCCTGGCAGGGACAGCTCCAGGCAGCAGAGACGTGGGCAGGCAGCAAGAGGGAGCTGCTCCCAGAAACACTGTGGGAGGGGGGATTCAGGCATCTCCCTGCCATCCCCTGCAGGGCAGGCACCTTCCCTGGAGAAAGCCCCTGCTCTTCTTTACCATCAGCATAGCCTCTGCACTTAGAGCCATGGGCTCGGTCGCCTTCTCCGTGGCCTCACCCCAGAAGGGGAGAAATCACCAAATACCCTCCCAGCTGCCCCATCCTGCCTCCACTGGTAGCAGCGCTGCAGCGTTTGTCCATCTTCCCCCCTTCTGTCTCTGCTCCTCGTGCTCTTATCACTCAACTTGGATGCGGCGTGGGACTCAGAAGCACTTGAGAGACCAGCCTGAGGGGTCTTGCCATACAGGTTAGCCTATGGCAGTAAGGTCTCCCAATCGCCTCCTGATACCTAAGCTCCCAGAAGTCCAAAAGAGACACCTCTCACTTCAGGACAGCCCACCTTCAGGAGCTGGGTGGCTGCAGGCTGCGCTCCAGAAGGGCACAACTCTCCGGTGGCATCGCTGTGTGATCAGGGAGCCCCATGGAGAAGACACCCCAGGAATGCTGCTGGGTAGCTGTGCACAGGCAGCTGCAATGTGCCCTCTGTGTCCCTGGCTGCAGGGGCAGAGCGGAGATCCTTCTCAGGTATGATGAGGCAGCATGAGGAGTTTGCAGATCGGTACTTGGAAACTGGCTGCCTCTGCTCTCAGCAGCGTCCAGTTCCTTCTCTGGGAAGCACTGGGGGTGATAGTCCTGCAGGTCAAGGAGCTGCCAGCACAGGGCAGCTGAAACCAGGGCGGGTGGACAGACTGGCTGTCCTCAGTCCGCACAAAGGGACTGTCTCTTTGCCTCTCAGGGCCCACCTGATGGCACCTGCAGTGCAGCAGGAATGGCAGTGCCAAAACCACTCCTCAGCTGTGGTGGGGCAACCGGAACAAAATACACAGAGAAAAATCCCCTCAACTCCGCTCCATAGTTGGGTGAACACGGGGTGGCAATGCTGTGAAGCCCTTTGATGCCCTGAGTGTATTTAATCCTAGATCACGCCACGTTCCTATTTCGCTACTGCTGTAGGGAAGGACTGACTCCTGCAGAGCCCACAGCAGAGTCTCCTACTCCCTGGAGCACCCTCAGCAAGAAGCAGCTCATGAGAGATCTAGTAAAGGTCTTTGGGAAAGCAGAGAGGCCTTTTCAGTGGGGTTCCTCTGAGAAATATGTTAGGTTTTGCTCAGCAAAGTCTTGCCTAACCCTTTTCCCTCTCAGACAATCTCTATGCCAGGAGGCACCAGATGCCAAGTGGCAACTCCTTAACCCAGTTCCTCCTCCTGGCATTGGCAGACACGCGGGAGCTGCAGGTCTTGCACTTCTGGCTCTCCTGGGCATCTCCCTGGCTGCCCTCATGGCCAACAGCCTCATCGTCACCACTGTACTGTGCAATCACCTCCTCCACACCCCCATGTGCTTCATCCTCATAACCTCTACCTCCTCGACCTGGGCTCCATCCCCACCATTCTCCCCAAAGCCATGCTCAGTTTCCTGTACGACCAGAGCCATCTCTTACTGAGGATTTGCTGCCCAGCACTTACTGATTCTCTTTTTCATTTCAGCAGAGTATTTTCTTCTCACTGTGATGGCTTAAGACTGCTTATGAGATTTGCCATCTACCTCGCAAACCTGACAGCCTGCAGTTGTGCGTGAGGAGCTCCACAGTGGATGTCATTTCCCTCAGCTTTACAAATGTCTTCCCATGGTCTCCCTCAGCGTTGTTCTACCCAAGCGATGCCATGACACTCTGGGTGCAAACAGAAAGAGATGAGTAAAACATCAGCTGGATGGTCAGGCTGAGAGAGCAGTGGGGAAGGGCTCACACCCCACCTGGAGGCCACTGGGACATACTGGGGCAGTGTGGGCACCACAGGGGACTCTCCTGCTTACAGTTTAAGAGCTGGAAAGATAATCCAGTGGAGGCAACTCTCACAGTGTCTGTCGGTGGCACCAAACTGAGAGGACCATCCCTGTGCCCTAGGGATGCCATGGAGGGGAACCCTGGCAGGTGGGGTGGCCGCCCTGTCAGGAGCTGCACAGATGCAGGAAGGACCAAGGGCAGAGCCTGCACCTCCCTCGGGTGGACTAACACCCTGCAGCTGCAGGGCCTGGGACCTGCCTGGCTGGGCAGTGTCTGTGCAGAAAAGGCCCTGGTGGTGCTGGGGGACAGAAGGCAAAACACAATCCCAGCCCGTGACCTGGTAGCAGAGGCAGCCAGCCGTGCCCTGGAGCGTATGAAGAGGTGCCTTGACAAGACAGTGAGGGAAATTATTTTTTCCACGTTATCATCACTCATAACACCACATGTAGACCGCTGTGTTAATATTTTGGCCTTGACTGGGGAGGGAAGAGGGGAGGAAGCGGCTGGGTGGCTGCTGGGCTTTTGGCCAGTGACAAGCCGTTACAGCAAGGAAGGTGTGTCTGTGGGAGGGAGTTCAGGAAGGAAGGGAGGCAGCAGAATGTCCCCAGGACTTGGAGGGCCATGGAGTCATTTCATTGGCCACCCCATTCAGAATGAAGCTGGGAAGTGAGCCTGAAATTCAGAACCAACAAGGTCCATAGACAGGCCAGGCTGTTCCTGTGGTTGTGCCTGGAGACCCGCACACCTACAGCACAGGTTGTGCTGGGGCTGAATCTCCTGCCTGGCTTCAATGGCCTCCCGAAGCCATGGACAAAGCTTTGGGTGGAGGCCCCAGGTGAGGCTGGTCAGGGCCAGGAAGGCCTAGGGATGCTCTCAGGGCCCTGCCCCCATGGGATCCCACCTGCCAGTGCCCTCAGCAGGCCAGGTTCTCCTTCCCTCCTGTCCTGGGCTGTGCTCTGCTGCTCTCCATCCACACATGCCTGGGCATCAGGGACACCACAACTGCACACTACTAGAAGCAAGGTGGCCCTGGTCTTCAAATCCCTGAGCATCTTGTCCTCTTTGGGGAGTCCCAGGTGCAGGTGAGCATCAGAGTTGGTGGCCTGGTTGGTCTGGGGAACTCTCCCACAAAGACCTGGGCTCCTGGCATCCTTGCTTACCTGTGCAGTGATCACCAAGGAGACTGATTCCCCCAGAAGAGACAGGCTCTGTGATCCACAGGTTTCCTCAGGTCATTTCAAGAAGACATTGTTCATGCCTCACCCTGACTGTATGACCTGTCGCTCTGTCCTGGCTCGGGCTGGCATGGAGTGCATTTTCTTCACAGCAGCCCTTCTGGTGCTGTGCTTTGCATCTCTTCCCAAGGCAGCGCTGACCACACACCAGTGTTTTGGCCACCGCTGCAGAGTAATCACCAAGGCTTCTCTTTCTCACACTCTGCCTGCGCTACAAGGAGACTGGGGGGATGCAAGGAGCTTGGGCAGCTGACCCCCAGTGACCACAGGGATATTGCATATCCCAGGACGTTGTGCTCATCAATAACAGCTCGGGGAAAGGAGGATGAAAAGAGGACTTTTGTGGTCATGGCATTTGTCTTCCCGTGTCACTGACAGATGTGCTGAAGAGCAGCTTTTCTGGGGATGGCTGAACCCCTGCTGCCCATGGCAAGGAGTGAGCGAATTGCTCATGTTGCTCTCCTTGCACACAAAGCTTTTGCTTCTCCTGTTGAACTGTTATTTTCCTGACCTGTGAGTTTTCCTCTGATCCTCTCCCCCATCACGCTGGGCATGTAAGGGGTCAGTGAGCAACAGATGCTGGGCATTTGCGTGCTGGCCAGTGTCAAACCACAACTAATTCCTCCCTCAGTGCCACCCTGGCTGCTCTCCCCCTTTGATCCACACTCAAGCTCTCACCCAACCTCATTGCCTGTCCAATACAAGAGCTCCATGTATCTGAGCTGCCCTGACCTCACACAGAGCGTCCCCCTCCCCTCATCTTTCCCGTAGGTCTCCCCTACAGACCTTGTGTCTCCATCCCCTACCAAAGGCGTGGGAGCTGCCGTGCCCCTCCTCAGCGCTTACGGCACTGATGTCACAGCTCTGTGGTGGCACAGGGGGCTCCTGCTGCCCGCGCCCCAGGTGGTGGGCTCTGGGGCCCATGTGGGCTGCAGCACCTCAGGGGTGGCACCAGGGCCAAGGGCAGGCTTGTCACACGGACACCGGTACCCAGGGATGGGAGCCCTTGTGTGGGAGGGGTTTGCTGCCCAGCAGAGGATGCTGGAGCGGGTGGCAGGGGGCAGCAGAAGGATGAAGGACGTTCCCACCACGAGAGCAAGGGCTGCAGTCCCCGAGGCCAGAGGGCAACAGGCCTGGGCTGCGCAGCCCTGGCAGGAGAGGGCTTTGCTCTCCCAGGTGACTCTGTAGCACCCTGCGGCCTGTGCCAGAGCTGAAGCTCGTCTCCAAGATGGGCAAGATGCTGCTGCTGGTGCTGAGCGAGCCCCTGGGGGAGGCCAGCCCGTGATCCAGCCCTCCTGGGGCTATCCTGCTGGTGGCAGGCCGGCCAGAGAGCAGCTCTGCAGAGAAGGACCTTTGGGTGCCAGAGGACAAGCAGCTGAGCAGGAGCCATCAATGCACCCTCATGGCAAAGGCCAACGGCCCCCTGGGCTGCATTAGGAAAAGCATCGCTGGCTGATGGGGGGAGGTGACCCTTCCCCTCCTCTCAGCACTGCTGAGGCCACATCTGGAGTGCCGTGTCCAGGGCTGGGCTTCCCAGAGCAAGGGAGTTGTTGACCTACTAAAGTCCTGCAAAAGGCCACTAAGCTTCTTGAAGGGACTGGAACATGTCTCCCAGGAAGACAGGGTGAGAGATCTACAACTGTTCAGTCTGGAGAAGAAAAGGCTCTGAGAGTCTTATTAATGTATGCAGCATTCCATGCGAGCCAAGGTTACACTTTTTGAACTGAGGATGTTCAACCACTGCAGGTAGTTGCCAAGAGTGGTTATGGAAAGTCCACCCCTTGACATATTCCAAACCTACCGAGCCAAGGCCTTGTACAACCGGCTTGAGCTGGCTGCACGTTTTAAACTAATTGGTTCTTGAAGCTAAGCCTTGCATACTAGGCAATCCCTGATTGGTGGTTAACTACCATCAATTAACCGCAAGGTGTTACCTTTCCTTGGCGCCATCCTTGGTGCCATCCGTCTCCCACTCCCCTGTGCTCTGTAAACATGCCTCATCCTGTTAATTGTTGTCTAGACAAGCTCGAGCACATTCCCCTCAGCTAACTGATTGTCACGCATGGTCCTAGTTTCCAGCCCGCTCCTGCATCTCCCCCTTCCTGTTGCACAAAAAGAACCCCTGAAACGGAGCAAAAACATGGCACAAGTAATAGAACAAATAAAAAACCAACTAAGACATATTATCAATGTCAAAATAACCCACTGTCTTTGTTCCGTACAGTTTTACACTTTCCCCTTTTTGTTTTTGAACAGCTAGTACCAGGTTTGCCATGTTCTGCAGGGCCCTTGCAAACATGACAGCAACCAAGGCAATAGCAAACAAACAATACTGCCAATTGAGTGAATGGATGCCAAAAAAAGGCTGAAATTTTCTCAGATTTTGTTAACATGTTGCTGCAATGGGGCGCCTAAAATCCACACAGCGCATACCATCAAAATCCTCACAGCCATGTCCCTGAACAAACAACAAAAAGCAGTGGCAATTTTGACTCACATTCTGAACTGCCTACCAAACAAGGTGATTTAACTCTTTAATGCTTTCCCTGCTGTTACTCTGGATAAGAGAAGAACCGCTGCGACACGTTCCCATCATAGCCTCCTACTGCATTAGCATCTACAGAAAGACAATTATCGACATTCAAAGTGTAAACAATATCAGCTTCTTTTGGATTAACATTATACATAGACGGACGGGCACACCATACAAGAACTGGTTCAGTCAAAAAGTTCGAAACATCGCATGCCTTCTCTGAACATACCTCTGGGGTCATTCCCCTCATTCCCTCTCTTTTTTTATGCAAAGAGAAACACTTTTACCATAACAGAGAAGCCCCTATTTACATCTCTGAGCCCGGACACAAACCACAGCTGTATGCTCCACCAGGCTCAGGGCAGAAATTGTTCATGTAGTTACTTAGCTCTATATCACTACAAGTATGCAGACACCTATTAAACACTAAATAACCATGTTTATCTTTCCTATTCTCCTTCACAATACCCAGCTGTTCTCTCATTTCTTGTTAGGTCAAATATTCCCATTTTCCTCTCCTACATCTCTCTTCAGACATTCTCTATCCTCCTTTTTTTTGCTTGTTAATTCCAAAGAGGCAAAGGTTGTGTGTAGCTGGGTGACCATGACCTGATTTATGTTAGAATCAACTAAACACTGAATACAGGAAAAAAAGGTATGGGAGACGTAAGGCAAACATCAATAAGGTGGTTAAAGATAATTATAATAAATCCTGTAATACTTTTGAGTCATGGCCCAAAGTTTCCCAGCCGTGAGAAGAGACCAACGGCATCCCGCCCCTGGCTCTGCTGCAGATCTTTGTTTTAAGGCTTTTGAGTTTTGTATACTTTTGTAAATTAATTCACAGTGGTCACTCAGATTCACGTAACACATCCTACCAAAGTCTTCACACTTGTGTCCCTGTGCTAATAATAAAAATCAATAGCAACTCGGTTCTGTAGCAAGATATGATGGACAGAATCAACATCTGTTAATAAGCCAGAAAAAAAAAAGTATAGGATTTGTAGTATTGCTTTGTTTAGCAAGCTAGCAGCCTAATTTACTAAGCAAGTTAAGAGCGTGTACTATTCTTACAGAAGAGATTAGAGAAGCAAAAATGTGTTATGCCGCATTCCAGAACTCAGCCTGAGAATTACAGTCTGCTGTGAGTTCTGCATTACAATCATTTGACACATGTTGGGGTTGCGATTGTGAAAGTTGCCCGTTTACAATTTTCATTGACATTATCACAGCTAGTTGTTTTAAAAGCAACCCTTGAGCTTCCTGAAGTTCGACTTGTTGCAAAATATTCTGAAGCCAATCAATCAAGTTAGTATTAAAGTTAGTGACTCTCTAGGACCCTGCAAGACTGTGGCAAGACTCCCGCACCCTGACTGCTTTAATAGCCATTCCTTCATTTGCAAACAGTTGTCCCTGGCATACCTTGCCTGAGTCACAGAATCGGCACAGTTAATTGCTCCAGCCAACTGCTCATAGTTAACAGCAATTCCTGATTAAGGTTTTCAATCAAGGCCACTACAGGTAGCTCACAAAAATCAAATAACCACATCATATACTGTATCAGTTAGTACCATACAAAGCAATGACTTCCAATCATGCAGTGTGAGCGTATAAGGCTCTGCCATCACTTCAAGAAGGGACATAGCAAATGCATTATGAATCCTCCCTTCCCCCACTGCTTTGCTTAACCCTTTAACAGACTCGTATTGCACAGGCTGCCACTCTGCAGGTTGATTTGTCTGACAAAATACTGAACATGCCCTAGCAACTCCCCAAACCCATCACTGAAGTGTTTCCCACTTGCATTCCTGCCACCAATCCCTCACACTCCCTTTCACCCTCCCCAAAAATACAATCAATGCATCAGGAGAGACAAGGGGATGGGGAAAAGGTCTAGCTCTTTTCCAGATCTATAGGACCTGGATCAAAAGGTTTATCAGTGTCAATAAAATCATTGTCCGAGTTGTCCTGTTCCCGTGCTTGGTCCTGTGTTGTGAGGGTCGCTGCAATCAGTGACAGAAGCTTTGGGGGCAGAGGAGGTGTGGACAGAATCGCCATCGCTGACGGTGTCTTGAGAAGAGTCACGCTGTCGGTGGAATTTACAGCTTCCTCTGGTTTAGCACCGCTAGTAGAATTAGTCCACACTTGGCAAAGAGTAGTCAGAATTTGCCACCAAGATGTTAAATGCATTCCCGACACGGAGTTCCCCTCCGCGGCAGCATCATACAATTGGCTGCTGTATGTACACACTTTCATTCTTTCAAAGTCTCTAAAGTTTCTTGGTTGCTCACCTGTCTCGATGAATACAGGTGTTATCCTCAGGGTTTAGGTTGTCCGCCTGGTCCAGCCAGCAAGACGATCGTTCAGCCAAGACGTCGCCTCCAGAACGCAGCCCTCTTCCACGAGCTGTCTTTTTGTACAGACCAGTTCCGTCCTTATTCTTCCAAGGCTTGGGAACACCACCATAGGGGTCACCATTTGAGGAGACTGAGGCACGGACTCCCGGATCTGACTAGAAGACCCTTTATGAGTCCATATACGTCTCTTTCTGGGGACGAAGCCTGATTCCCTGTTACGGATTTCCCACAGCTCACCTCTCAACTCCGGAGGGATTTCAGGCCGGCTCCTGCTTCCTTTCAGCAGATCATTCAGAGGTCTGTGGGATTCGCTGCATGTCGCTCAGATAGGCGATTCGAGAGCCCTTCACGTCAGAGCCTTAAACGCATCATGTCGGGGTCACCAATTTGCGGCGAATGAAGAGACGGGACGCAGCTTGATGCAAGCAAATGTCAATTTATTGTACAGAAGCACGCGTTTTTATACACTTTCAGAAGCTGCGTGTTTTAAACTAATTGGTTCTTGAAGCTAAGCCTTGCATACTAGGCAATCCCTGATTGGTGGTTAACTACCATCAATTAACCGCAAGGTGTTACCTTTCCTTGGCGCCATCCTTGGCGCCATCCGTCTCCCACTCCCCTGTGCTCTGCAAACATGCCTCATCATGTTAATTGTTGTCTAGACAAGCTCGAGCACATTCCCCTCAGCTAACTGATTGCCGCGCATGGTCCTAGTTTCCAGACCACTCCTGCAGCTGGCCGTGCCTCTCCTAGCGGGTTTCCCTGGGTGATCTCCAGAGGTCCCTTCCAATGTCAACGTTCTCTGTCATTCTCTGAGTTTCAAGAACACAAGCAAGACAGAATGAAATGAACAATGCATACCCTTGACCGCAAAGATAGCAGGGTCTATGGAGAGGACCCACGCTGGAGCAGGGCAGAAGTGTGACGAGGAAGGAGCAGCAGCGGTTTCCTGTGCCATCAACCCTCTTCAACATCCCCCCTACACCTCTCAGGGTGTGCTTGTGTAGGTGAATTGGGATCAATGGAGTAATTTGGCCCTGGGAGAAACTGGGGAATGGTCTTCAATATTTTGGTCATTGTTTCTCACAATCAACATCTTGTTTTAATTGGCAATGAATGAAATTGATCTTTGGCAAGACAACACATCTTTGGCTATGACAGGGATCGGTAAGTAGTCTCTCTGCCTGTACCTTGACTCCGGAGCATCACTGGTTTATTTTCTCCCTTTGTCCTGTTGAGTCAGGGGAGCAGATGAACAGCTGGGTGGCTGGCTGGGTGCTGGCCATGGTTAACCCTCCACAGGACCACATCAGGACTACTGAGCCTACAGTGGTGCTCCCCAGCACAAGAAAGACCCTGCCAGACTGGAGCAAGTCCTGCAGAAGCCAGAAGGATGGTTGGGACCTGGAGCATGTTATGGACAAGGAGAGGCTGAGAAACTGGGGTTTATTTGAGATAACATCGAGAGTGAAAGACTGGAGCGCTGGACCCAGGCCAGTTGGTGGGATCTCCGTCAGTGGTTTACTTCACTATTTGTCAAAGCAAAGCCGTGAGGACATGATCTATTTGGAGATGTCTGACCACAGCCTTGGCTGAGTGGCCAACTGTGGCAAGAGCTATGGGACTTGTGTGTAACCAGTGACAGTAGGAAAGTGGCTCCATTTACATTTAGAGCTGCAATGGAGTTGGGTATCACTGAGCCACTAAGGATGACAGAGCTGACCATGCAGCAAATGTTCCTCGTAGCGACTGGGGTGTACAACAAGCAAAGGAAACGACTGATGCTTAGGACATCTTGGGGCACCTGGGGCAGCTTCCCCTGGGTATCCAGGGAACATGGCACTGAGCAGAGCCCTGTGTCCCACCCGATCACTGCCTTGCTTCCTTCACCATGACCCAAGGATTTGCACCAGGACACCCTGCCGTGTGCCCCCACCCTGTTATTTGCCCCAACTTTGCACACTCACACAGCTGAGCTCTACACTGGTGCTTTACTCTCTGGGGAACTTGATAGATATCTTCACTACACAAGCCCCTTAAATTACAGAGATGTGACACAGGAGTCCAGCTGCACCATCCTGGATGCAAACGTACAAAAGCCTCTGGGTCAGGCAGGCTGGGTTCATTCCTTTGAGGAAGTGGAGTGCATGCAAACACTCTAGGAGAAACACAATCGTGACATTAAAAGCGCTAAATGCACAGGATGTTCCAGAGATGACCAGGAGACAACTTGTGAAGAGATTCAGGCAGTCAGTTCTGCTGAGAGACACCTGACTGCATCAGCTTCTTCAGTGCGTCCTTCAGCTCCTGGTTCCTCATGCTGTAGATGAGGGGGTTCACTGCTGGAGGCACCACCAAGTACAGAACTGTCACCACCAGGTCCAGGGATGGGGAGGAGATGGAGGGGGGTTTCAGGTGGGCAAATATGGCAGTGCTGACAAAGAGGGAGACCACGGCCAGGTGAGGGAGGCACGTGGAAAAGGCTTTGTGCCATCCCTGCTCAGAGGGGATCCTCAGCACAGCCCTGAAGATCTGCACATAGGACAGCACAATGAAAATGAAACATCCACAGACTAAACAGGAACTAATCACTAGAAGCCCCACTTCCCTGAGGTAGGTGTGTGAGCAGGAGAGCTTGAGGATCTGTGGGATTTCACAGAAGACCTGTCCCAGGGCATTGCCGTGGCAGAGCGGCAGTGACAGTGTATTGGCCGTGTGCAGCGCAGCATTGAGAAACCCACTGGCCCAGGCAGCTGCTGCCATGTGGACACAAGCTCTGCTGCCCAGCAGGGTCCCGTAGTGCAGGGGCTGGCAGATGGCCACGGAGCGGTCATAGGCCATGACGGTGAGGAGAGAACACTCTGCTGAAAGGAAAAAGACAATCAGGAAGAGCTGTGCAGCACATCCTGGGTAGGAGATGTCCCTGGTGTCCCAGAGGGAGTTGGCCATGGCTTTGGGGAGAGTGGTGGAGATGGAGCCCAGGTCGATGAGAGAGAGGTTGAGTAGGAAGAAGTACATGGGGGTGTGCAGGTGGTGGTCGCACACTACTGTGATGATGATGAGGCCATTGGCCATGAGGGCAGCCAGGTAGATGCCCAGGGAGAGCCAGAAGTGCAAGAGCTGCAGCTCCCGCGTGTCTGCAAATGCCAGGAGGAGGAACTGGGAGATGGAGCTGCTGTTGGACATCTGCTGCCTCTGGGCATGGGAACCTGCTCAAGGAGGAAAAGTAGTGACAAGTCAGGCAATTCTTCTGTTAAGGCAAGTGAAAGCCGTTTCTCCTAGATGCACCCCCCGTGCCCCATGCCCCCCCTCTGCCGTTCCTAGGAGAGCTCCCTTCCGAGCCGTGGCTGGAGCTGTGCTGAGTGCTGGCCGAGTGTGCTGTGAGGAGCAGGGGCTGTGCCCGCTGGCTGCCCAGCAGTGAGCCCTGCTCTGCAGCAGGGGCTTCATGGGAACCGTGGGGGCAGGGGCCAGTCCTGGCCTTGCACTGGCTCAGCCCAAACTGCTCCCAGCGCAGAAGGGCCTGTCAGCATCGGCTCTGCCCGTGCTGAGCAACGGCCATGGCCAGAGTCAGGTCAGGAGGGGTTTGTGCTGTGCTCAGGGAGAGCAGGGTGAGTGCTGAGAGGCAAGGGGACTGTCTGTGCCTTAGGGCAGAGGCAGGGACTCTGCTCTCTCCATCCCTCTCCTTCCCAGCTGCCCGGCAATTGCTCCTTTCTTAGATGGAGAGTGATCACACTGCCATGTTACCCTGACAAGCAGCCAGGCACTGCTGAGAGCAGAGGGATCCACTGCAGAGAACAGAATGCCTCATCCCTTACCGAAGGCTCAGCACCACACTGCTATCCAAGGACACCCAGGGCTCACTGTGTGCCCTGGAAGCAGCATAGACCTTGGGTGGACACCCCAGAGAGATGTTTAAAGGGTTCCGACCATGTGAACTTCTTGAAAGAGAGTCAGCTCCTTCCCCAGCCTCACAGACTGCATTGCCCACAGCATCATCGGTTAGGGGAAAGCTGGGACACCTCCTTGCCGAGGACATTTCTGCACAGGAGGACCCACAAGGTCTGCGCCTGAGCCGGCAGCTGAAACCCCTATTGCCAGAGAGCCTGTCTGCAATGCCAATAGCATCTGAGCAAGGCCAGGAGAGAGACAAAGGGACACTCGGGAACTCCTTCCCCTTCCCCAGCCCGGCACACCACCTCCCACACAGCAGCAGTGCAGGGCAGTCACCCTCAGGCTGTGCTCAGCGAGAAATGGCACCGTGGCAGCAGGAGAGATGCACTTCATCCCTCCTGCTGCTCTGCTGGACCAGGAGCTGTTGAAACACATGGAACCAACGGTCTAAAGGCTGTGCTGGGTGGGAGAGGAGAGCAGAGGTGTGCTGCTCAGGGAAGGCACCTGCACGGCAGACCATGGCCAGGAGGTGCCCCTATCTGCCCTGCATCAGGGTCCCCCTCAGCATCTCCCCCCCTCCCTGCCCAGGGCTCTGCTGCCTGCAGCTGTCCCTGCCAGCAGCTCTTTCTCTGGCCCCAGGGCTCTTCCCTGCCAGCGCTCACAGAGCCCAGCTCAGCCCCTCTGTGCTTTTGATTGTGTCCTTGACAATGGACATCCCGTGATGCAGGGACACTTTGAAAATCATTGGTCTGTTTCTCTATTGCCTCACCACAGGGGTGACTTTCAACAGTGCTGGCTAACTGGGGAGGTCCAAGAAGGCTGAATGTTAGTCAAGTGCTGCCCACCTACAAGAAGGGTAGGAGGGAGGTTCGGGATAACCAGGAGGTCAGGACCAGCCAGCATGGATGTATGAAAGGCAGGTCCTGCGTGAGGAATCTGATCTCCTGCTGGGACAAAATGACCTGCCTAGTGGATGAGGGAAAGGCTGTGGATGCTGTCTACCTGGACCTTAGGAAAGCCTTTTGGCTGCATCTCCCACTGCATTCTCCTGGAGAAACTGGCTGCTCATGGCTTCGGTGGGTGTTCTCCACGCTGGTTTTGAGCTGGCTGGACAGCCAGGCCCCAAGAGGGGGAGTAAATGGAGTGAATTCAGGTGACAACAGCCCATAAGGAGTGGTGTTCCCCAGGGCTCAGTGTTGGGGCCAGTCCTGCTTCAGAACTTTATTAATGATCTGGCTTGAGTGCACCCTCAGTGAGTTTGCATACAACACCAAATTGAGTGGCAGTGTTGATCTCCATGAGGGCAGTAAACCTCTGCAGAGGGATCTGCACTGGTTGGATCATTTGGATGAGTCCACTTGTATGAAGTTCAACCAGGAGAAGTGCCAGTTCTGTACGTGGGTCACAACAGCCCCCCACAACGCTACAGGCTTGGGCCAGAGTGGCTGGAAGGCAGCCTGGTGGGGAAGTACCCTGAGGGTGCAGGTTGGCAGATGGTTGAGCAAGAGCCAGCAGTGTGCCCGGGTGGCCAAGAAGGCCCATATCATCGTGTCTGCTATCAGAAACAGTGTGGCCAGCAGGACCAGGGCAGTGATGGACCCCCTGTACTCGGCACTGCTGAAGCCACACCTTGAACACTGTGTTTCCATTTGGGGCCCCTCACTTCAACAGTAATGTTGAGGTGGTTTAGTATGTCCAGAGAAGGGCAACAAAGGTGGTGAAGGGTCTGGAGCCCTGCACTGTTGAAGAGCACCTGAGGGGACTTAGGTTGTACAGTGTGGAGAAGAGGAACCACAGGGGGGATCTTTCTGCCTGAAAGGATGTTGTAGACTTGAAAGGTTGGGTTGTAGACCTGAAAGGTGGGGTAGGTCTCTTCTCCCAGGTAAGAAGTGACAGAACAAGAGGAATATGCCTCAATTTACACCAAGAGAGCTTTAGATGGGATATGAGGAAAAACATCTTCACTGCAAGGATGGTCAGGCATTGGAACAGGCTGCCCAGGGAGCTGGTGGAATCACCAGCCCTGGAGATGTTTCAAAAGTACATAGATGCAGTGCTTCGGGACATGATTTAGTGATGGGATTGGCCGTCCTGTGGTAACGGTTGGATTTGATTCTCTTTAAGGTCTTTTTCAACCTAAATGATTCTCTGTTCCTATGCCTCTATGATATTGCAAGCCTAGCTAGACCAGTTACTGAGCAAGTTGCTCTAGCTGACCCTGCCTCAGTTGGAGGGCTGGATTCGATGATCTCCAGCGGTCAGTCCAACCTGGAAAAAAAAGCCATATATATGAAAGATCATATATCATGTGTATGTCAACAGAACTATGGAAGTTCATGTGAAGAATATTTCTCCATAGAAATGGCCTGTGGGAAATGCATTTGAGAAATCTGAACGAAACAAGGCTGCTTTTCTGTGGCCAGGTCATGGGTGAGAATGAGGGTGACAGAGGGGTGTGTTATGAGGAGGACAGCTGATTCTCAGGAACTCCTCATGCAGGAGGACATGCCTGGCTGTGAAGGGGCCTGTGAGGTCAGTTCTGTCTCTGGAGGTGACAGGCCGGCAACAGGAACATGGCTGGGAAAGTCCTTCTGCCAAGCTACAGCATAGGACCTCTCCAGGAAAAGGGCTGGGGTACAGGCTGTCATGTCCATTTTGCCTGTGGACATGAGAGGACAGCAGCAGGCATGTGGCTTGGTCACGTCTCTGGGAGAAGCTGAAAGGCCAGCAGCAGCCATGTGGTTTAGAAGACCATGTGGAGGTGACTTCACTTTTTTGAGGGGAAAGACCACCAAAAATAGCTTTTGAGTTAGGTTCCCTACTTGGAGGGCAGTTCCTGAGGTGGTAAAGCTTTCCTGGGTAGTGGGAAAAAAGAGGAGAGGGGAAAAGATTTCACAAAGTGTAATGTTGCAAATGGAGAGTGGCTATCGGGAGGAAGAACTTTCACTCTAGGGGTCCTGCTGCGGTGCAAGAGCTCAGCCAGAGGGAGCCTGGATCAGCCCATGGCTTTGTGTTTCAAGGAACAGCCGGTGAGAGTGGAGGTACCTCAGCGAAGGTATGGCAATGTTGGGGTGAGAGCAAGGCAGGGCAGCGAGATGGTGCCTGCAGCCTGCAGGGCAACAGGGGCAGGGCTCCAACCATGTAGGACAGCCTGTGGTGAAGAGGGCAGAGGGCACTGTCAAGGCTGGAAGGCACCAGTAGAACCCAGGTCTGTGTCCCCTTGGCTGTGGCAGCTGTCTCTGCCTCTGAGGGCCATGACAAGACATGATGTCCTCACGGCACGGGGGCATCGTTGCCTCCTTGCAGCCCCATGGGGAAGCTGGAAGTCGCTGTGCCATTGCTGTCCTTCACTGGGCATTGGATGCCCACCTTCCATGGTCCCCAGGAAGAGCCCTGAGCCCTCTGTGAGGGACAGCACCCACCTCCCCACAGGCTGCAGGTCACGCCTTGGCCTTTCTGCTTCATCAAGCAAGCCAAGGCTTTGCTCAGCAGCAGAGCTGCCTGCACAGCGCCTTTGCCTTCCTGCACTCACAGCCTCCAAGGATGGGCTCTAACAAGGCCATGGGGAGGCTTTCTCAGGCATGGCCCTCAGTGGGGCCCATTAACGCTTCCAGGGACTGTGGGCTTTGCTCCGGACTTGGTGTTCTTGAGAGGTTTCTTCAGGCTCCTCTGAACACCTGAAGTCCAGAGCACCACAGACACCCTGGGCTCATGACGAGGGAGAACGCCCTGACGAGCCCTGTCTCCTCCATCAGGGACATCTGGTCTTCAAGTTTGGCTCCTACGCTTAATGAGATAAGTTTCAGCCATACAGTGAAAGAGAAAGGCAGGTAATGAGCACTTTGGGGAAATGATAGAAGGCTTTTCCAATTACTATTGATGCACAGTGTCTCCTGAGGAGGTGCGGACAAGTAGGAAAAGCAGTCCCTGGAGCTAATAACTGCGTGGACAGCCTTGCTCCCCAGCTCTCCAGCCTCAATATTTTTGTCTTCAGCCCCATGAGACTTACATCACTTTACATCAGATCTTCAACCAACTCTGCAGCTGAATATAGCAAATTCTTGGCTATAATTATTGCCTGCTTTCCTTAGAGAACAGGGTGTAAGCAGGAATAAAAGAGGGATTAACTATCGTGGGGGGGGGGGGGGGGAGTGGGATAGAAATTAATAAATAAAAAATACATTTCTCAGCTGTATAATTGTTAGTTCAAGCAAATCCCCATGAAGTCTATTGCCACTACTGAAGAGTTGCCCATAGGGAATATTAGAGACACTACTGAAAGACAGTCCAAATTTTCCTCTCTGAACCTTAAAGCACAAGCTACATAGGTAAAATGGATTGGAGCGATCAAAGAGAAAGAGGAGAA
The DNA here is from genome assembly GCF_023634155.1 of Falco peregrinus. NCBI lineage: Eukaryota > Metazoa > Chordata > Aves > Falconiformes > Falconidae > Falco > Falco peregrinus. The sequence goes on along the minus strand of NC_073740.1, from coordinate 6,399,056 downwards.
AGGCATCTGGAGATGAACTTCTTAATCCATAGCTGTAAATCAGGAAACCAGGACGCCAGGCTATTCCAAATGTCTTCAATTTCATAGAAGGTGCAAACGTTCTGGAACTCACAACAAATAATAGGATGTGTTCAAATTTTTTTTACACATATATCTGTAGAATTTCTCCCACTTTGATCTACGTAGATGCAACAACTGGTATTAAGAAGAGCACAGACTCTGCCTTCAGACGCCACCTTCATATCTAACGCCATTCCATTTTGCACAGCTATAGGGGCTATTTCTCACACTTCTTCCTGCAAAGCCTTCATGGCACCTGCAGGGTCCTTGGCCATCTCTTCCATTGCTGTGCATCTCTTTATCACTGCCTTCTCCAATTCAGGAACCACTAACCAAGGAGTAACCAAGGCCACAAGCAGGCTGATGATCTGGGCTATCATTATGACACCCATTACATCTGAGAAGCTCATAGGCCACTAGGAGGCACGTGGCCATGAAGGCGAGCTTGAGGTCCCTGGAGTGTCCAGTTCCCTTGTGGGATTGGCCATCAGCAGCCCAGCTGGTTATGGCTGCAGTAAGAAAGGCACTTGGACTCTGAGACAAAGTGTCATTTCAATTGGCCTTGGCTAGAGCCAACTCTCTACACACAGAGACAATCGTGTCAGCTGTATGCCGTCCCTTCCGAGGCCGGGAACACGGAGTTTCCAGCATTGGGAGAGCGGTGCAGCAAGTTGTGCAGATCCTGCCTGCAGAAGGGTTATCCCACACTGCTCCTGTCAGCTCTTGAAGTGTTTTCTGCCAGGGAAACCCATTCTAGTCATCACTTCTCGTGTTCTAAGAGGAGATGTTCACTTGGGAGTTGGTAACTGCAGTCCCAGGTAAAGGTAAGGGCGTGCGGTTGGCCATTCACCAGCAGCTTCCTGCAGATTTCTTCTTCCAGTATGGCTTATTCTGCAACCCAGGGGCACACTCAGCACAGCTCAGCCTGAAGGCCAAGAGGTACGTGGAGCACAGCACAGGCCTGCTCAGGTTTTCTGTGACACTCATCACTAACTCCTCCATGTGCAAAGGGCTTCTGCTCAGATTCTCTCAACCTCCTGATGAAGGTTAGAAGGAGAACGACATCTCCTTTAGACCGCTAGAGAAAGGGAACTTTACTTGAAGGCCTTGGTTGAAGGGAAAGTGGAAGATGATCTGCAGGAGCGGGCTGGAAATTAGGACCATGCGTGGCAATCAGTTAGCTGAAGGGAATGTGCTAGAGCTTGTAGGTCACTAACCCTGGGAAGACAAGGAGTGTGAATAGACACAACAATTAACATGATGAGCCATGCTGAGAGAGCATAGGGGAGTGGGGGACGGATGCCGTGAAGGAAGGGTAACACCCTGCTGTTAATTGCTGGTAGTTAACCATCAATCGGGGACTGCCTAGTATGCAAGGCTTAGCTTCAGGAACCAATCTGTTTAAAACGCGCAGCTTCAGGAACCAACTGTTTAAAACGTGCAGCTTCAAGAACCAATCTTTTTAAAATGCGCAGCTTCTGAAAGTGTATATAAACTCGTGCTTCTGTACAATAAATTGACATTTGCTTGTATCACCCTGCGTCCCGTCTCTCCATCGCAGCAATGATCCCTGACCAACATGGCACAAATGCTTTGCTGGACTTGTTTTGAACAAAAGACAAGGCAGGAATGGTGAAAAATGTGGACAGCACCTTTCTGTCAAGTATGGGTGACGCTGGTAAAGTAGAAATCAAGGGCAAGTCAACAAGACAAACTGTAGCAGGGCTGAGTAGAGAGGAGAGATCACCTCCACCAACCCTTGGGCAGTGCTCTTCCTAATGCAGCCCCAGATGCCATGGGCCTTATTTGAAAGGTGCAAAGCCAGGAGAAGAGGAGGCTTTGGGGACACCTAATAACAGCCTTCCCATATCTTCTTGGGCCATATCAGCAAGAAAAGGCAGCCAGGTTCTTGCCTGTTGTGCGTGATGGGAGGATGAGAGCCAATGGGCATCAGCTGAAACAAGGGAAGACAATGTCCTTCCCCATGAAGACAGTCAAGCAGTGGAGCAGATGTCCCACAGAGCTTGTGCCATGTCCATCCTTGGAGCTTTTCAAGCCCCACTTGAAGGAAAGCGTGAGCTACTTGCTTCAACCCCATAACTGATCGTTCTCTAAGCAGCATGTAGGCCTGGACACCTCCTGAGGTCCCTTCCAGCATGAATGATTCTGGATCTCCATCCACCATGGATCTTGCCTTCGTGATGGCAGGGAAATCACTCAGGTTTCCAGCGGCTGTTGAAGCCAATCAGAAAGTTGGTCAGATGACCTGCGATGTTCTTTTCCCACTCCAAGCTTTGCTGCTCAGATGCAGGGCTGCTTGGCTGGTTCCCATGGACTCCTATTCTTCACCCTTTCCTAACTTTTCCCTCCTTTCCCACGCACAATTGCTTCTCGTTGACCACCCCTGTATCCTCCCATGCAAGCAGCTCACCTCTCCTTTCCCTTTCCTCCCTGGCCATTGGCTGTCCTCCTTTGGTGATTCTTTGGAGGTTTTCACCATAGGTGGCCACCCAGACAAGGGATTCATCATCCCCCTTGACTCAGCATCATCCCCCTTGACACAGCACCATTGTGGCCACATCCAGGTTATCTGTGCCTGGGCTTTGAGGTTTCTCATTCTGGAGGAATGGGGGAAAAGTGGAGAGGCTGTGGAGGATACCTGCCTCGATTGAGTTTGGTGCCTGTGGAGAGAGACTGAAGGTCCTGGGCTTCTTGATACTGGCAAAGTGGAGCCTCAGGGCACCACAGTAACAGCATGCACCTGCTTGAAGGGGGGTGTCAGAGATAAGGGAGTGATTCCTGATAGTGACAGGAAGAGAAAACCTCCGCAAAGTGCTGCTTGGAAGGGTAAGATTGGATGTGAGGAAAAAGAAATGTCCCTCTGAGGGTTGCCCTCTGATGCCAGAGTTCACCCAGAGGGAGCCTGGATCGTTCCATGGCTTTGAGTTTCAAGGAGCAAGCAGGGATGAGGGGAGAAACTCCAGAAAAGGCAGAGAAATGCAGGTGTGAGGGCTGGGTGGGAAAGCAAGGAAGATGCCAACCCCCAGAGTGGGAAGAGGTGCCACATGGACAGTGTAGGGCAACTTGCAGTGGAGACGGCCCAGGGCTGCAGCGAGGCTGAATGGCCCCACAGGGGGCTGAGGCCTCTGTCCCCCTGGCAATGGCAGCTGCCTCTCCCACCAAGGCCTGTGACATAGAACTTGATTTGGAGGGTCTTATGTTCTGCCCTCCAAGAGCCTGGGGGTCAGGGCTTGGTCTTTCTGCTTCATAAAAAAATCCAAATGTGTTTTGCAGCATTACAGCCACTGACACAGTACCTTTGCCTGCCTGCAGGTCTGGCCTCTAATTAGCTACTCTAACGAGTCCATGGGGACGCTTTGTCAGCAATGGCCCTCAGCGGGACCCATCAATGTTTGAAGGTATTTTCAGTGTTGCTTCTGACTTACATTCCTTCAGTGGTTGGTTCAGTCTGCTCTCAGTAGCTCAGGTTCATGGCAGGAGCCCCCAAGGCCCTAATGAGGTATTTGCCTTTTCTCATTTCCTTCAAGTCTTGAAGACCTGTGCAGCTAATTGAATCTGTTCCATTCATGTAGATAAGAGAGAGGATTTCAAAGTGCACTTCAAAATAATTATTTTTCATTTCATAGGTTGTATTTTGCTACTTTTTAGGCTAGAGGGGAGGTTCTAGCAGCAATCTCCAAGTGATAATGATGCAGAGGGTCTCCTCATCAGGTCTGGACTGGTAGGAAATGCAGTCGCTTGAGGTCTAACACCAGAAGGACAACCTTGCTCTGAATGTCCCCAAGACCACCCTTTTTCTCATTGTCCCCTGGGACTCACATCCCTTCTCCTTACGTCAGACTTCTCCCCTCAATTCTGCAGGTGGGTGCTGCAGCTCCTTTGCACCATCCCCACCAATTTGCCTTAGAGGACAGGCTGCACACAGGTGCAGAAGAATTATTCAAATCTGCAAGCACTGTGAAGAATGATCAAATGTCATAAATAAGCCAACACCCTCCACAAGCAGGTGCCATGTCCAAGCTGTCTCTGATGAGGTGCCTTTCTGCAAGGGACACTCTCATGAGAAATCTTTTAGGTGCTAGATACAGAAATATAGATCTAAAGACAAGGGAAGAGTTGGGTAAGGAGACAGTTTGGCTGTGGGGAGACATGCAAGCTTTTCCTTCCTGAAGTAAAAACAGCAGCACAGGTGAGACGTACCTAAAAGACCAAAGAATAAAGGGAGGAGAAAACAGGTGAATAACTGAAAGAGCCTTTGCTGAGACAGTCTGCTGAAAAGATGACTTCAGAAGTCGTCACTGTCTCCTGCTCAGGTACAAATATGTTAAAGATGAGAGAAAATAGGGGCGTGGTATAACTAATAACAATGGTGAAGTTCTGGTATAAAATCAGTATTTCCTTGAAGTATCGCTTTTGAAAGCTCCTTGAATTGGCAGAGGTCACTTGTGAGAAAGGACAAGTAAGTGTTGCAACTGTCTTGGAAGGAGTCCGTAAGTGCAGCTCGGGGAACCACAGGCTGCACGGACCCCCAGTGGTGAGGGGTGTGCCACCAGTTAGAGTCCTCTTGGGTGACATTTCTGGCACCTGAGCGGGTAACTGTCCAGGTGGATTTTCCAAGGGTAACTCCTGCCTCGCCAACCTGACAGCCTGCAGTTGTGCGTGAGGAGCTCCACAGTGGATGTCATTTCCCTCAGCTTCAGCAAAACTCTTGTCATGGTCTTCATCAGCGTTCTTCTGCCCAAGCGAGGCCATGACACTCTGGGTGGGAACAGAAAGAGATGAGTAAAACACCAGCTGGATGGTCAGGCTGAGAGAGCAGTGAGGAAGGGCTCACACCCCACCTGGAGGCCACTGGGACATACTGGGGCAGTGTGGGCTGAAGAGGGTCCCAATCAGAAAGTCAGCCAAGTAACGACAATCACACCAATGTGGCTACATATCGTCCTACTTTATTTAGCAACTTTGTCATATTTATACTTCTAATACACTGTTCACGCGGCAGCTGCCTGACAGTCATTGGTTGTCGGTTACGTATTCATGTTACTTGTTGATTGGTTGTCATGCTGCAAGCGCCTAATAAGGATGTGCTAACTTAGCGGTTTTCATATCTTGCTTGGCATCCGGCCTTGTTCTTGTACAATGCTCATTATTCTTTATTCTGCCTATTCAAGGACAGTACAAGATCTTCAAAGGAACTTTGTAATCTGCAGGCCAGGGTTGTCCTACTCCTGCAAGGGGACAGTATGCCCTTGTTCTGCCAAGAATTCCCCTACACATCCCCCTTTTTCTTTCTGGATAACCCAGGCTCTATCAACGATTGATTCTAAATCTTTCTTCAAACAGGACAAAATACAACAAAAGATAACAAGCACAGCAAAGATAATAACAAAAATTTAATCCCTTCCATCAATAAGGTTTTCGACCAGCCAGTGATTCCCCATCCCGTAAGCCAATCGTCATAAGGATTTTCAGTAAAACTGAGTTTCTTCATATTATCTTGTAGTTGGGAAAGCTTTCTGTGAATGGACTCAGAATGATCAGCAAGATTCATACAGCACATTCCCTCAAAACCCTCACAGCCGTGTCCTTGTGCTAATAACAGAAAATCAATGGCAGCTCGATTTTGTATTAAAGCATGTCGTATACTGTCGACATCAGTGGTGAGTCATCTAATACTCTGGAGGTAATGTTAACTTGTTCTCTGTCCAACAAGCCAACTGTCTCAACTGAGTGAGAGCCTTGGCAGAAGCAACTTGTGGTGTAAAGAGTGATGCTAAAATGACAGATGGACGTTCCCACAACTCAACATCATCTGTACATTCAGGTCCCAATTGGTATACACTACGTCTGATGCGTTTAAACTTGTTACTTATGTTAAGCATTTGATGGATACCAGGGGCAAATAATGTTAGTTTGCCAAAGTAGCATGTTCCTCCCTGTGCCCTTGCAGGTACGGCGGGCCAGGCACCATCTCCACAAACGAGGAATACTCCCCGAGGCAACATCTTTGCTTTTTCATTTGTCTCACCAGACCATGAAACAGGCCAAGTCCAATCGTTACAGTAACCGGTGATGTTATAATGCCAGGGGGACCCAGGGGCAATTCAAGGATTATCATTTCTTGTTTTGTGGATCCTAAAATTACCTGAGTCAATGTCTTTCTTGTAAAACCCCCAAAATAAACAGTAGTTTCCCAGCATAGATCCTAAGATGTCAAGCTCCTGAGGTTCCATGCCGGTAACATTCCGGCCCTGAGCAATTTGGAACGCTTGAGCCCCCGAGGGGTTTCTTGGAATACCAAGTGATTGGCACCAATCGGCTTGCACAGACCCACTGTTGATGGTGCAAAAGTCATTTGCTGCTTGGTCGAGGTAGTCGGAGTATATTTTACCTGTTGTCCAGTGCCCAAACTCCTTCATATGGTTTAAAGGGACCCCAATCAAACAGGTATGAAATGGGTCAGATGGGGTAGCTAACGGTAAGCAAAATGAATCTTGCCCTGTCTTGTTGGCCCAGGTAACCCACATGTGCATTTGTGGTTGGACAGGAACCCATGCTGTTCCTTGTGAGGGCATGCTGATGACTCCTATCAGCCCTACAATCAGGTCAAACAATTCCATTATCTCACAATCTTGTTCCCAACCGACAAAACAAGCACCACAAGCCAAGAGCTTGTGTTTTCTTTGTAGCTAAAACAACAGTTAAGTTTTTTGTCAAGGCCCACCAAGAGATAGCTTCTATTCTGCTGTCAATACTTTCTGGCATCCATATTTCTGGAAAATGTTGACTTGGCTTAGGGTTCAAAAATTCCCTACAAGTATTTTCAAAAGTAATATTAGCAAAGCTCTTTTGACAATCTAAGTACAAAGCATAATCATTTCGCAAGCGGCTACAACCTATAACAAAATTCTGTCTACAGTTACCACAACTTAATATTATTGCTGCTCGTTCCCTATAGTTTTCACAAACAGCATTCTTCGTATTACAAGTTTTTTTCAACGCAGCATTACAAGCTCGTGACCCAAATGATTGTCTTCTCGCTGCTGTCAACAGCACGTCTTCTATGGTGGATGGGACTGGCCCAAGCTCTGCACAGAGTTTGTTAAATACTGGTTGGAGATAAAGCTGTCATCTATATTTTCTCCATTCTTCTGGAGTTGACATGCAGGGCGGACAAATCTGCTAGGGACCCATAGAGGTCCTTTATCTGTGGAAACACAAAAACACCCTCTACCGATGAACAACACTGGACTGGGTCCTTCCCAGTTGCCTGTAGTCATGTTCTTAGAATGAACCTGTAACCCAGGCATGGCCTGTGTTTGACTTCCCTGAATAGCCTGATGGTGTATAACAACGGGGGCCCTTCTCTTCCTTCTGTCAGGGACAAATAATTCAATGTAAACAACACCTTGTTTAATCGCTTGGTTACATCAGTCTTTTCTGGCGTCTTTCATGTCACTTAGCTGTTGTCCATGCGGCATCACACTCCATTTGATTGGTCCCAGAGTGGCGCCCACACACTGCTCCCCCCTTGTGCGGGCATCCTGCTTTCTCTCATCTTTCTGTCCAACTCTCTTATCTCTCTGTGAATACAGTTCTTTATCTCTCTTGGCCTTGCATATGTCCTTCACAACACCTGCAGCTTGTTACGGCTCCGGCCTGCTCGGCCTGCTATTACAACAGTTACTTGGTCTGGATTGCTCATTATATGTCTGTTGTCTTCCAGCCACTCCACAAATCCCCTTTTTGTTTTTGAGTGATCCAGACCCCTTTTATCATTCAGTCCATCATTCTCATAAAGCAATTCCACACACAACCCAATATCATTAAAAAGATTACAATGGCAATTAATACCGTTATCCCGTGCAGAAACAAATCTTTTAACCCTCCAGTAATTCCTAAACTCTGTAGCCAGTCCGTTAACCTGTTCTCAGTCTTTATGGCTTGTACTTTTTTTTTAACTCAGCAAGCTGCTTATGAATAGAGTTCGAGTGATCAGTCAAATTCATACAACACTTCCCTTAGCGCTGTCCACTATAGGCTATTGTCTACTGTTCATGCTGTTTCCTTATCTTCTACAGGTGACATCACATTCCTCCTTTGTTCTGTCTCATCCTAGTTTCTTCTCATACTCCCTCAAAGTTATTTAACTCTTTGCTGCAGGATCAAAGCTGCACATCGTCAAAGCAAGGCCAAAGCTGCACTTTATCTACGTTAAAGCAACCCACTGTCTCTGTTCTGTACAATTCTACAATTCCCCCTTTCTGTTTTTGAACAGCTAGTACCAGGTTTGTCATGCTCTGCAGGGCCCTTGCAAACAGGACGGCAACCAAGGCAACAGCAAACAAACAATACTGCCAACTGTGTGAATGGATGCCAAAAAGGCTGACGTTTTCTCAGACTTTGATAGCATGTTGCTGCAGTGGGGCACCTAAAATCCATTCAGCACATACCATCAAAATCCTTAGAGCCATGCCCTTGAGCCAACAAGAAAAAGCCAGTAGTTGCTCTGTTTTGTATGTCATAGCGGCAAATTTGACTCAGATTCTTAACTGCCTACCAAACAAGGTGATTTAACTCTTTAATGCTTTCCCTGCTGTTACTTCGGGTAAGAGAAGAACCGCTGCAATACATTCCCATCAATTCCAATAATCAACTGCATCATTACATGATTCATCCAAAGTTATATTGTGTTTGAGTGCATTATGCTTATCAACATGTTCACGTGTTGATTTATGTGGGTGTCATGGTCCCGTCATAGCCTCCTACTGCACTAGCATCTACATAAAGACAACTATCGACATTCCAAGTGCAAACAATATCAACTTCTTTTGGATTAACTTTATACAGAGGTAATCAATTATCCCAAATATCAAGGCTTTCAGTAAGATTCTTCATTCCCTACATACATTCACTTTTTGCAACAATGTCTGCAAAGTCAGTTTCAAGGAAGGGCACACCAAACAAGGACTGGTTCTGTAAGGAGACCCACACATCAGTTGTTGGGTTGACTGGCGGCAGCAGTGCTCCCACGATCCGGCACGCTAATCTCAGGCCGCACACAGCGAGCAGGTATCCATGGCAGACCTTCATCTGTAGAGACACAAGCATAACCTCTCCCCCAAGTTAACATCCATGCGGTCCTGACCACTGCGCGGTACAAGGGTCTTTTGTGCCTACTAAGACGCCTTTGTGCTTTGGCTGCTTATTACCAACGGACACAAAGTCAAAATGGGAGACACCGCATGGTCGGCAGAGATTTTCAAAAAGTTCAAAACATCAGCATGCTTTCTCTGAACGTGCCTCTGGGGTCATTCCCTTCATTCCCTCTTTTTTTTTATGTAACCAGAGAGACTTTCCCATAACAGAGAAGCCCTTATTTACATCTCTGAGCCTGGACACAAACCGCAGCTGCATGCACCACCAGGCTCAGGGCAGAAATCATTCAGCAGTTACATAGCTGTATATCACTACACGCATGCAGACACCTATTTATCACTAGATAACCGTGTTTATCTTTCCTACTCTCCTTCACAATACCCAGCTGTTCTCTCATCTCTTGTTAGGTCAAACATTCTCATTTTCCTCTCCTATATCTCTCTCCAGACATTCTCTATCCTCCTCTTTTTTGCTTGTTAATTCCAAAGAGGCAAAGGGTGTGTGTAGCTGGGTGACCATGACCTGATTTATGTTACAATCAACTAAACACTGAATACAGGAAAAAAGGCACGGGAGTTATAAGGCAAACATCAATAAGGTGATTAAAGATAATTATAATAAATCCTGTAATACTTTTGATCCATGGCCTAAAGTTTCCCAGCCGTGAGAAGACACCAAAGGCATCCCACCACTGGCTCTGCTGCAGATATTTGTTTAAGGCTTTTTAGTTTTGTTTGCTTTTGTGGATTGATTCAGAGTGGTCGCTCAGATTCACATAACATATCCTATCAAAGTCTTCACACTCTTGTCCCCATGCTAATAATAAAAATCAATAGCAACTCGGTTCTGTAGCAACATATGACGGGCAGAACTGACATCTGTTAATAAGCCAGAAAAAATAATATACTTGTAGTATTACTTTCTTTAGCAAGCTAGCAATCAGTGACAGGAGCTTTCGGGGCAGAGGAGGTGTGGACGGAATCGCCATCATTGGTGGTGTGTTGAGAAGAGTCTCGCTGTTGGTGGAATTTACAGCCTCCTCTGGTTTAGCACTCGTGCTGTTGGTGGAATTTACTGCTTCCTCTGGTTTGGCACCGTTAGTAGAATTAGTCCACACTTGGTGAAGAGTAGTCAGAATTTGCCACCAAGGTGCTAAATGGATTCCTGTCTCGGAGTCCCCCTCCGTGGCAGCATCATACAATCGTCTGCTGACCACTTTCATTTCTTTTAAAGTCTCTAAAATCAACCTCCACATTGTGGAGAATATTGCACTTTCTTCAGAGCCTGACCTAATGTCCTCCCACAGTGCCGCGCTGGTCTTATACCAAGCTGTTAACGCAAAAGCCGCGCTCACTGAGGGGATCAGCCCTCGCTGCCGAGCCCGTGACAGCAACTTCCTCAGGCTTCCCTCATCACAAGATAACCCTCTCTGAGAGAGGATATGTTGGAGGAGCTTCACCACTGCCGCTTCTTCTTTGCTCAGCATGGCCCCCATCTCCTCCCCGACCGCTCCCCTGATCGGGGCAAGATTCCAACGGCTGCGCACGCATCTTCCCAGGCACCGAGGCAGCGCCTGCTACGGCCGGCTCCTTCCGCCCCCTCTGAGCCGCCTCTGCACTCCTGGAAGCATGGACAAGAGGGTCCCTGTTCGGGCGCCACTTGTTGATGCAGTAGGCTCAGACACAACTTATATGACCAATGTGATCAAGTTAAAGCCGCGTTATTAATAGACTCACACCAATTTATACTCTACAGCTAAAAATGCACACACTACGCACGCTTTGTTATGTAAAAGGTGATCGGTTAAAACTGCTCGTTCACACGCTCCCACCTCCCAAGTTGTTGGTCCCAGTGCGGTGCCAACACGCTGCTCCCCCCTTGTGCAGGCATCCTGTTGTTATCATCTTTCTGTCCAACTCTCTTACCTCTCTGTGAATACACAGTTTCTTTGTCTCCCTTGGCCTTGCACATGTCCTTCACAACACCTGCAGCTTGTTAGAGCTGCGGCCTGTTATTACAATCAAGTTACTTGGTCTGGATTGCTCATAATATGCCCGTTTTCTTCCAGCCACTCCACATTTTTGAGTCTGTTTTGACTTGCATCACCACAACTGGTGACCCCAACGTGCTGATGTGACCCAATAAGGGGTATCATAAGGAGACCCTGAGACGGTGCCGACATGACCCCGGTAAGGGGTGTCAGGAGCAGATCCTGAGATTGTGACCAGCGGGTTGCTGGGAAGATGGAGCCTGGTGAAGCAGAATAGCGCAGTGGAGCGGCTGCAAGATCCCAGGAGAACGTGACACCAGAAATGTGAGCCAACAGGGACAGCATGGGGACTAATTTAAGGAAGATACCATGGTGCTGTCAGTGTTGAAGTTAGTGTTACAGCAGCGTGGAACTACTTTAGATGGGCTCTGGTTAAGATGTATGTTATTGTGGGCCAAGAGACAAGGAGTAGAAGCATCCACCATGACTGCTTTTAGTGTGTCGACCTGGGAGAATTTAGGATCGACACTGTTAGAAGCTGCGGCGAAAGGGGACAAAGAGGTGTCGTGGCTTTTGGCTACATGGGCACTGCTTAGTGATGCTGTGGGGGGCTTGAAAAGTCAGCAAGATGTCAGTGGGGGTGTATCAGCCAGACCTCCCCTGGATCACCCTTCAGTCAACAGACAAGAGGGTGAGGTCGTGGGGGAGGGGGAGAATCCGTGCCCCTTACCAGTCACCACGCCTCATTGTCCCAAAGCCCCCAGATCTGCCCAATGGCATCGACCTATGTTCGGTAGTGATTCCGAGGATGAGGACGGCAAGCAGAAACCTCGGCGGACTGATCCCTGCCCCCCTGAGTCCCACCGACATTTATGGCAGCCCACACTCCCTCCTCCCACAGCTGCTTCTCCCCTCCCGCCTGCCCCCTCTGCTCCTCCCCTGCCTACGCAGGGTGGAAATGCCAAAAATCGGGAATCATGTCCAGCTACGACAAGGTTATCAGTCAGAGGCAGTGATGAATGTGGTGGTGGTAGAAATCCAGTATCCAGTGTAATGGTAATGCCACGCGGCCCTCGGCAATTTTGGCAGGCTGTAAAAGATGGGGTACTGAAAGAGGGAAACTGGAATTTAGTAGGACATACAGGTAGACCGCTCCTTGATGTTACTACTCCTTCCACTGTTGCACTGCATGCATGTCCTGTTATAACAGGAGACGTGGCTGCTGGTAATCCCAAGGTTCATACAGCACCTGCTTGGAAAGTAGTGCAGGACTTGCAAAAACCTGTTTCTCAGTACGGGGTGAATTCGTCGGTTACAAAGCAATTATTACATTTGCTTACCATGGACACTTGGACTCCTTTCGATATTTCTCAGGTGGCGCAGATCATTTTCCAACCTGTGCCACTGTCAGTCTCCCACGGCACATGGCGGGCAGCGGTGGAACAGCAAGGGCTGCAGAATATGAACCTTGCACAGGATGATCCCCGGGTTGGTAATGGGCCTGACGTGTTGATGGGTACTGGGCAGTATGCCAGCCCTCAACATCAGGCTCAGTGGTCCACCCTAGTGTTAGATCAAGTCCAAAATAACCAAGTCCATGTTAGTGTTTTTGATGCAGACTGTACAGGTCAAATATGTGCCTGAGTTTCTACACCTGTGCCTCCTGGGAACATTCCAAATAATACACGCCTTGCTCAGCTTGTGCTTTTTAGGAGTTTTGTTCCCCAAACAGAGCCTAGACAGCAGGGTGATGAGGGATTCACCTCCACTGGAATACCTCAAGTGTCTTGGACACAAGAACCATCTCCACAAGGACCCAACATGACCTGCACTCTGGCGTTGTCGGGAGGCACTCCGGCACAAGTGAAGTTGAGCGGTCTTCTGGATACCGGAGCAGACGTAACTGTCATATCGAGAAAGGACTGGCCACCTCATTGGCCTCTGGTAAATAACGCAGCGGGAGATGTAGGTCGGGGGGGCGTGACTACAAGCTACTTGTCTGTAAAACCTATACAGATCAAAACACAAGAAGGACAGACTGCCTCCGTCCGGCCATACGTTACTACCACAGCACTCACTCTGTGGGGCTGAGATTGTCTAGGACAGTGGGGAGTTTGGATCACCACGGATTTTTAACTGGGGCCACTGTACTGCAGGCAGTGAAACAGCCTCCCCTTGGTCTACTTGGCTGACCGACAGACCAGTATGGGTAGGTCAGTGGCCCCTGCCCCAGGATAAGCTGTGTGCCCGGCATGAATTACTTAAGGAAAAATTAAACACGGGCCACACTGAAGAGTCACATAGCCCGTGGAACAGCCCTGTATTTGTGATGAAAATGATTTCAGGGAAATGGCGATTGCTGCATGACCTGCGTAAAGTCAATGCAGTGATGGCCCCTGTGGGGGCCTTGCAGCCGGGATTGCCGTCTGCCACCGTGATACCAATGGAGTGGGACATTGTAGTTATTGATCTGAAAGACTGGGTTTTTTACCATTCCTTTAGATCCAGAAGACAAAGCCAAGTTTGCCTTTACAGTAGCAACTAGAAATAACTCTGAGCCCACAAAAAGCTACCACTGGACCGTGCTGCCTCAAGGCACGAGAAACTCACCAAGCATTTGTCCGTGGTTTGTAGCCCAAGCCCTGAGCTCAGTGACAGACAAATACCAAGATGTTTACGGTTATCATGGCATGGATGACATTTTGCTAGCAGCACCATCAAAAGAGCTGCTGGAGACAGTTGAGAAGGATGCCAGGCACAGTTTAGCAGAGTTTGGGTTGATGGTAGCTCCTGAAAAAGTTCAGAGACAAGAGCCCTGGAAATATCTGCGCATGAATGTGCTGAAGAGAACCATGTCTCCACAAGCTATCAGACTGAAACTGGACGTAAAGACCTTGAATGATGTCCAAAAGCTTTCAGGAATGCTGAATTGGCTACAGCCTTATTTAGGCCTTAGTAATGAACAAATGCCACCTCTGTTGGAACTTTGAAAAGGAGACACAGATCTTTTAGCCCCAAGGCCTTTAACGCCTGCAGCCTTGGCACTTGTGAAAGAAGTCAAACAGCTGATCTCTGCACGATGTGTTGCATATAGATCGCACGCTTCCTTTAAGTGGTTTTCTTTTAAAGGACCAATCTTCTCCTTATGCTATGTTGGCCCAGTGGAACCAGGCTTGGGAAGATCCACTGCATGCACTTGAATGGTTGGTTTTGCCTTTGCAGTCTAAGAAAAACAAAAGGGTTTTTTCTCAGTCCCCATGCCTGCAGGTTGGGCTCTCCTCCCAAAGCAAAGCTCAGGAACAGGCTGCAGGAATTGCCCCCAGAAGACCATGCTGCTGGGCTTGGGGTCCCCATGGCTCAGGGGAGGAGGGCATGGGGCAACGCGTTAGGGCATGGGCCTGTGTTGAGCCTTGGCGTGTGGGGGCCCAGTGCCCATGGGAATGGTGGGTGACCAAGAGGGATGTGCCTGGGACCATCTCCCTGGGCTTTCAGGCACCGCTGCCCTGCACAGCAGCACCGCCTGCTCAGGGCCATGCCTGAGACCACATCCCTGGGCAAGAGCAGGTGTCTCTGTGGATGCCCCAGCTGGGGCAGGCTGCTGTGTCCCTGGTGCAGCAGGAGGTGCCTGGGGAGCCCCCAGGCCAGCAGCCTGGTGCTGGGGACAGGGACTGGCCCCGAGGGGCTGCCAGGAGTGGGCAATCAGGGTCCCTGTGAGAGAGGAGCAGCAGACAGAGGGAGGCAATGGCCTCTGTGTCCTCATGCCATGGCTGGTGCCAGCCCTGGGGCTGACTGGCAGGAGGAGACCCCTCTCTGCCCACCAGCATCTCCTGTGCCCTTGTGATGGTCTATGGCCATGGGGTGAGTGCCCAGAGCTCTGCAGCCCCCTTTGGGTGGGCAATTGCATGGGGCCAGCCCCGCGTGGGCTGCTGTGTCTGCCTGGGCTGGGGAGAGGGCAGGGGAGGTGGGCAGAGCTGGGGGGGGCTGGGCTGGGAAGGGCCAGGGAGAGGGAAACACCAGTGAGAGCTCAGCTGTGTGGGTGTGCAGCGTGGGGGCACACAGCAGGGTGGTCCTGGTGCAGATCTGGGAGTCAATGACAAAGGAAGCAAGGCACCAGGAGAGCAAGACTGAGGTTCCTGCTCTGTGCCATGTTCTTTGGAACCTAAGGAGTCTGCCCCAGGGAAATTTTCCCCCAACAAGTCCCAAACACTGCTCATTTCCATGTCTGGTTATAGAACTCAGCCTCTATGAGGGTCGTTTGCTGCATGGTCACCTCTGTCCTCCTCTGTGCTTCAGTGATACCCAACCTCATCACCATTTTCAAGAAAAAGAGAATCAATTTCCTACTGTTCCTTGTTACACACAAGTCCCATAGCTCTTGCCACAGTTGGTCACTCCCCCAAGGTGGTGGTCAGACACCTTCAGCCAGATCAGGTGCTCATGACCTCATTTTGACAAATATTGAGGCAGGCTTTGAATGAGATCCCACCAACTGGCCTGGGTCTAGAACATTAGTCTTGAACTCTAAACAGCTTCTCAAAAACTCCCAAATCTCTCTCAGCCTTTCATTGTCCATAATGTCCTCCAGGTTCCAGCCATCATTCTGGACTGTGCAGGAATTGCTCCAATCTGGCAGGGTCTCTCTTGTGCTGGGAAGCCCCATTGTGGGCTCAGCAGTCCTGATGTGGTCCTGTGGTCCGTTAACCTTGGCCACTCCCAACCAGCCCCACGCTGCTCATCCACTTGCCTGACTCAACAGGACAAAAGAAGAAATTATACCAGCAATGTTCATGGGTCATGGCCAAAGATGAGTCACCATGTCAAAATTCAATCTAATTTATTGCCAATTAAAAAATACATGGATTTTGAGAAACCAGGACTGAAACATAAAGACCATTCCCCTGACAGTTTCTCCAAGGGCCAAATTACTCCATTGTTCCCAATTCATCTACACACCAACACCCTGAGAGGTGCAAGGGTGCTGCGATGGAGAGACAGGACACTGCTTGATGCAAGCAAATGTTGATTTATTGTATACAATCATGAGTTTATATATGTTACCAGAGGCCGCGTGCTTTAAACAGATTGGTTCCTTAAGCTAAGCATTACATACTAGGCAATCCCTGTTTGGTTAACTACAAACAAAGGACACTTTAAGTAAGTTTTTACAGTCATCAATTAACAGCAAAGTGTTACTTCTCCCTGGCTCCATCTGTTCCTCATCTCCTTACCTTTTCTCGGCCTGACTCATCTTGTTGGTTGTCATCTATTCACCCTCCTTATCCTCCCAGGGTTTGTGGCCTACAAGCTGGAGCACGTTCCTTTCAGCTAACTGATTGTTACTTATGGTCCTGGTTTCCAGGCCCCCTCCTACATCTCCCCCTTCTTGTTTTTGAGCAATCCAAATACCGTTTGTTTTAAACATGCATTCGATCAAGTTACTCATCACTCCTTGTAAGCGTTGAAACAAACAAGGAACACATAATACTACAACCAACAATACTGTCAATACCATCAATGCTCCTTTGATTATGGTTTGTAACCAGCCCCCTAACCCAAGGCTTGAAAGCCAGTCAGAAAAAGGATCATGTCCTTCAGTAACATGCTTCATATTCTTGCGCAGTGCTGCTAATTTCTGAGCTATGCTTTTTGAGTGATCAGACAAATTCATACAACACATTCCTTAACGATGTTCACTACAGGCTACTCTCTACTGTTCGTGCTGATTCCTTATCTTCTACAGGTGACATCACATTCCTCCTTTGTTCTGTCTCATCCTAGTTTCTTCTCATACTCCCTCAAAGTTATTTAACTCTTTGCTGCAGGATTTCAGCTGCACATCGTCAAAGCAAGGCCAAAGCTGCACTTTATCTACGTTAAAGCAACCCACTGTCTCTGTTCTGTACAATTCTACAATTCCCCCTTTCTGTTTTTGAACAGCTAGTACCAGGTTTGTCATGCTCTGCAGGGCCCTTGCAAACAGGACGGCAACCAAGGCAACAGCAAACAAACAATACTGCCAACTGTGTGAATGGATGCCAAAAAGGCTGACGTTTTCTCAGACTTTGATAGCATGTTGCTGCAGTGGGGCACCTAAAATCCATTCAGCACATACCATCAAAATCCTTAGAGCCATGCCCTTGAGCCAACAAGAAAAAGCCAGTAGTTGCTCTGTTTTGTATGTCATAGCGGCAAATTTGACTCAGATTCTTAACTGCCTACCAAACAAGGTGATTTAACTCTTTAATGCTTTCCCTGCTGTTACTCTGCATAAGAGAAGAACGGCTGCGACACGTTCCCATCATAGCCTCCTACTACATTAGCATCTACATAAAGACAACTATCGACATTCCAAGTGCAAACAATATCAACTTCTTTTGGATTAACATTACACAGAGGTAATCAATTGTCCCAAATATCAAGGCTTTCAGTAAGATTCTTCATTCCCCACACACATTCACTTTTTTGCAACAATGTCTGCAAGTCAGTTTCAAGGAAGGGCACACCAAAGAAGGACTGGTTCAGTCAAAACGTTCAAAACGTAGTATGCTTTCTCTGAACGTGCCTCTGGGGTCATTCCCTTCATTCCCTCTTTTTTTTATGTAACCAGAGAGACTTTCCCATAACAGAGAAGCCCTTATTTACATCTCTGAGCCTGGACACAAACCGCAGCTGCATGCACCACCAGGCTCAGGGCAGAAATCATTCAGCAGTTACATAGCTGTATATCATTACACGCATGCAGACACATATTTATCACTAGATAACTGTGTTTATCTTTCCTACTCTCCTTCACAATACCCAGCTGTTCTCTCATCTCTTGTTAGGTCAAACATTCTCCATCTTCCTCTCCTACATCTCTCTCCAGACATTCTCTATCCTCCTCTTTTTTGCTTGTTAATTCCAAAGAGGCAAAGGTTGTGTGTAGCTGGGTGACCATGACCTGATTTATGTTACAATCAACTAAACACTGAATACAGGAAAAAAAGGTATGGGAGTTATAAGGCAAACATCAATAAGGTGGTTAAAGATAATTATAATAAATCCTGTAATACTTTTGATCCATGGCCCAAAGTTTCCCAGCCACGAGAAGAGACCAACGGCATCCCGCCCCTGGCTCTGCTGCAGATTTTTGTTTAAGGCTTTTAAGTTTTGTATGCTTTTGTGGATTGATTCAGAGTGGTCACTCAGATTCACATAGCACATCCTATCAAAGTCTTCACACTCGTGTCCCTGTTTTAATACTAAAAGTTAATAGCAACTCGGTTCTGTAGAAGATATGACGGACAGAATCAACATCTGTTAAGAAGCCAGAAAAAAAAAAAAAAGAAAAAAAAAGAATAGTATTTGTGGTATTACTTTTTTTAGCAAGCTAGCAGCCTAATTTACTAAGCAAGTTAAGAGTGTGTACTATTCTACAGAATAGATTAGAGAAGCAAAAAAATGTGTTATGCTGCATTGCAGAGCACAACCTGAGAGTTACAGTCAGCTGTGAGTTCTGCGTTATAATCATTTTGACACATGTTGGCGTTGTGATTGTGAAAGTTGCCATTTACAATTTTCATTGGCATTATCATAGCTGGTTGTTTAAAAAAGCAACCCTTGAGCTTCCTCATGCTCGACTTGTTGCAAAATATTCTGAAGCCGATCAATAAAGTTAGTACATGACTCTTTAGGACCCTGCAAGACTGTGGCAAATGACTCGCTAGAGGCTCGCCCCAGACTCCCCCATCCTGACTGCCTTAATAGCCATCTCCTTCATCTGCAAATAGTTGTCCCTGGGATACCTTGCCTGGGTCACAGAATCAGCACAACTATTTTCTCCAGCCAACTGCTCACAGTTAACAGCAATTCCCCAATTAAGGTTTTCAATCAAGGCCACTACAGGTAGCTCACAAAAATCAGATAACCCCATCATAAACTGTGTCAGAGTTAGTACCATACAAAGCAATGACTTCCAGTCATGCAGTGTGAGTGTATAAGGCTCTGCCATCACTTCAAGAAGGGACATGGCAAAGGTATTATGAATCCTCCCTTCCCCCACTGCTTTAACTCTTTAACAGCCTCGTATTGCACAGGCTGCCACTCTCGAGGTTGCTTTATCTGACAAAATACTGAACATGCCATAGCGACTTCCAAAACCCCTCGCTTAAGCACTTCCCACTTGCATTCCTGCCACCAATCCCTCAGACCCCCTTTCACCCTCCCCGAAAGTACAGCCAATAAATCGGGAGAGGCGGTGGGGGGTGGAGGGGGGAAGGTCTAATTCCTTGTCCAGATCTATAGGACCTGGATCAAAAGGTTTATCAGTGTCAATGACATCATTGTCCGAGTTGTCCTGTTCCTGCGCTTGGTCCTGTGTTGTGAGGGTCGCTGCAATCAGTGACAGGAGCTTTGGGGGCAGAGGAGGTGTGGACAGAATCGCCATCGTTGACGGTGTGTTGAGAAGAGTCTCGCTGTCGGTGGAATTTACAGCTTCCTGTGGTCTGGCTCCATTAGTAGAATTAGTCCATACTTGGCAAAGAGTAGTTGGAATTTGCCACCAAGGTGCTAAATGCATTCCCGATGCAGAGTCCCCCTCTGCGGCAGCATCATACAATTTTCTGCTGAACACTTTCATTTCTTTCAAAGTCTCTAAAGTTTTTTGGCTGCTCACCTGTCTCGATGCATACAGGTGTTATCCTCGGGGTTTAGGTTGTCTGCCTGGTCCAGCCAGCAAGACGATCGTTCAGCCAAGACATCTCCTCTGGAACGCAGCCCTCTTCCACGAGCTGTCTTTTTGTACAGACCAGTTCCGTCCTTATTCTTCCAAGGCTTGGGAACACCACCATAGGGGTCACCATTTGAGGAGACTGAGGCATGGGCTCCCGGATCTGACTAGAAGACCCTTTATGAGTCCATATACATCCCTCATAGGGGAAGACAGTTGATTCCCATGTTTCCCACAGCTCACCTCTCAGTTCCAGAGGGACTTCAGTTGCCGGTTCCTGCTTCCTTTCAGCAGCTCATTCAACGTTCTGTGGGACTTGCAGCCTGCCACTCAGCCTGGCGGTTCATAAACCCATCACGTCGGGGTCTCCAGTTTGCTGCGATGGATAGACAGGATGCTGTTTGATGCTTCCCCTTGGCACCATCTGTTCTTCATCTTCTTATCTTTTCTCGGCCAGACTCATCCTGTTGGTTGTTATCTATTCACCCTCCTTATCCTCCCAGGGTTTGTAGCCATCCCCCCAAGGTTTGTGGCCTACAAGCTCCAGCACGTTCCTTTCAGCTAACTGGTTGTTACTTATGGTCCTGATTTCCAGGCCCCCTCCTACATAGGGGTGATAGTGAAGAGGGGGTGATGGCACAGAACATCTCTGTTGCTCCTTGCTCCTCACACATTTCCTCTGCTCCAGCTTGGTTTCTCTCTATGGACCCCACCATCTTTGTGGTCAAAGGTGTATGTGTTACATTTCTTTCTGTCTTTACTTTACTCTTTGATGATACCAGAATGACAGAGAATCGAGTTTGGAAGAGACCTCTGGAGATCATCCAGTGCAATCCTCAGATGAGGCAAGCTCAGCTTGAGCAGGTTGTTCAAGACCTTGTCTAGGTGCGTTTGGAATATCTCCGGGGATGGACATTCCACAGCTGCTCCTGGCAATCATTTCCATTGATTGATCACCCTCAGAGTCCAAAATAATTTCCTTGGGTTCAGATGGAGTTTTATCTATATTAATGTGACTTTCAAAAGGCTCTTCTTCTGCAAATGGAACTGTCTATGTCTCTCACGCCTTCTTCCTTTGACAGATGCCCCAGTCACTTCACCAGCTTGTTGGCCATTTGCAGAACTTGCTTTAGTAGGTCAACAACTCCCTTGTCTGGGAAGCCCAGCCCTGGACACGGCACCCCAGATGTGGCCTCAGCAGTGCTGAGAGGAGGGGAAGGGTCACCTCCCCCCATTGGCCAGCGATGCTTTTCCTAATGCAGCCCAGGGGGCCGTTGGCCTTTGCCATGAGGGTGCATCGATGGCTCCTGCTCAGCTGCTTGTCCTCTGGCACCCAAAGGTCCTTCTCTGCAGAGCTGCTCTCTGGCCGGCCTGCCACCAGCAGGATAGCCCCAGGAGGGCTGGTTCACGGGCTGGCCTCCTCCAGGGGCTCTCTCAGCACCAGCAGCAGCATCTTGCCCATCTTGGAGACGAGCTTCAGCTCTGGCACAGGCCGCAGGGTGCTACAGAGTCACCTGGGAGAGCAAAGCCCTCTCCTGCCAGGGCTGCGCAGCCCAGGCCTGTTGCCCTCTGGCCTCGGGGACTGCAGCCCTTGCTCTCGTGGTGGGAACGTCCTTCATCCTTCTGCTGCCCCCTGCCACCCGCTCCAGCATCCTCTGCTGGGCAGCAAACCCCTCCCACACAAGGGCTCCCATCCCTGGGTACCGGTGTCCGTGTGACAAGCCTGCCCTTGGCCCTGGTGCCACCCCTGAGGTGCTGCAGCCCACATGGGCCCCAGAGCCCACCGCCTGGGGCGCGGGCAGCAGGAGCCCCCTGTGCCACCACAGAGCTGTGACATCAGTGCCGTAAGCGCTGAGGAGGGGCAGGGCAGCTCCCACGCCTTTGGTAGGGGATGGAGACACAAGGTCTGTAGGGGAGACCTACGGGAAAGATGAGGGGAGGGGGACGCTCTGTGCGATTTCAGGGCAGCTCAGATACATGGAGCTCTTGTATTGGACAGGCAATGAGGTTGGGTGAGAGCTTGAGTGTGGATCAAAGGGGAGAGCAGCCAGGGTGGCACTGAGGGAGGAATTAGTTGTGGTTTGACACTGGCCAGTACGCAAATGCCCAGCATCTGTTGCTCACTGACCCCTTACATGCCCAGCGTGATGGGGGAGAGGATCAGAGGAAAACTCACAGGTCAGGAAAATAACAGTTCGATAGGATAAGCAAAAGCTTTGTGTGCAAGGACAGGAACATGAGCAATTCGCTCACTCCTTGCCATGGGCAGCAGGGGTTCAGCCATCCCCAGAAAAGCTGCTCTTCAGCACATCTGTCAGTGACACGGGAAGACAAATACCATGATCACAAATGTCCTCTTTTCATCCTCCTTTCCCCGAGCTGTTATTGATGAGCACAACGTCCTGGGATATGCAATATCCCTGTGGTCACTGGGGGTCAGCTGCCCAAGCTCCTTGCATCCCCCCAGTCTCATTGTAGCTCAGGCAGAGTGTGAGAAAGAGAAGCCTTGGTGATTACTCTGCAGCGGTGGCCAAAACACTGGTGTGTGGTCAGCGCTGCCTTAGGAAGAGATGCAGCACCAGAAGGGCTGCTGTGAAGAAAATGCACTCCATGCCAGCCCGAGCCAGGACAGAGCGACAGGTCATACAGTCAGGGTGAGGCATGAACAATGTCTTCTTGAAATGACCTGAGGAAACCTGTGGATCACAGAGCCTGTCTCTTCTGGGGGAATCAGTCTCCTTGGTGATCACTGCACAGGTAAGCAAGGATGCCAGGAGCCCAGGTCTTTGTGGGAGAGTCCCCCAGACCAACCAGGCCACCCACTCTGATGCTCATCTGCACCTGGGACTCCCCAAAGAGGACAAGATGCTCAGGGATTTGAAGACCAGGGCCACCTTGCTTCTAGTAGTGTGCAGTTGTGGTGTCCCTGATGCCCAGGCATGTGTGGATGGAGAGCAGCAGAGCACAGCCCAGGACAGGAGGGAAGGAGAACCTGGCCTGCTGAGGGCACTGGCAGGTGGGATCCCATGGGGGCAGGGCCCTGAGAGCATCCCTAGGCCTTCCTGGCCCTGACCAGCCTCACCTGGGGCCTCCACCCAAAGCTTTGTCCATGGCTTCGGGAGGCCATTGAAGCCAGGCAGGAGATTCAGCCCCAGCACAACCTGTGCTGTAGGTGTGCGGGTCTCCAGGCACAACCATAGGCACAGCCTGGCCTGTCCATGGACCCTGTTCCTTTGGCCTTGCAGGCTCACTTCCCAGGTTTATTCCGAATGGGCTGTCCAGTGAAATGACACTATGACCCTCCAAGTCCCAGGCTTCTCTGCTTCCTTTATTCACATCAATTGGTCAGTTGTTTGGAGGAGAGGAAGGAAAAGCACATGAGATTGCTGGGTGTCAAGAACTGAAAGTGGGAAGCAAGACTGTTACCTTCGCCTCTTTTCTTAAAGGTCTTCATTCTTCCACAGCAACCAGAAAGCACTGAGATTCCTCTACCTCCCCCACTTCTAGCAAAGAAGTAGAGAGCTTCCAAGTAGAGCTTTTTTCCCATTTTGTTTACAGCTTCAAGCACCCCATGCTCTGGAGATAAATCATTGCATCACCTCTGGCCAAGAACGTCCTTGTTTCCACATCTGATGACTGCCTATCACACTCCTGCCACACAACACAGTTCCAATACTGGATTCATCTTCCTGGCAATGTCCTCACTGTGACCGGCAGGTGCTCCCGAGTCCTCCCCTTGTGCAGGCTGAACAAGGCTCTTGCCCTCCGTTTCCCCTCCTGGGAAAGTGTTCCACCCCTGAGCCTCTCAGTGACTCTTCACTGAACTCACTCCCAGTCATACACATCTTCCTTGCTGTAATGGGTTCTCTCTGGGGCCATTGAGAAACTTCTTCTCTCCTTCCCTCCCCAGTCAAGGCCAAAATATTAACACAGCGGTCTACATGTGGTGTTATGAGTGATGATAATGTGGAAAAAAATAATTTCCCTCACTCTCTTGGCAAGGCACCTCTTCAGACGCTCCAGGGCACGGCTGGCTGCCTCTGCTACCAGGTCACGGGCTGGGATTGTGTTTTGCCTTCTGTCCCCCAGCACCACCAGGGCCTTTTCTGCACAGACACTGCCCAGCCAGGCAGGTCCCAGGCCCTGCAGCTGCAGGGTGTTAGTCCACCCGAGGGAGGTGCAGGCTCTGCCCTTGGTCCTTCCTGCATCTGTGCAGCTCCTGACAGGGCGGCCACCCCACCTGCCAGGGTTCCCCTCCATGGCATCCCTAGGGCACAGGGATGGTCCTCTCAGTTTGGTGCCACCGACAGACACTGTGAGAGTTGCCTCCACTGGATTATCTTTCCAGCTCTTAAACTGTAAGCAGGAGAGTCCCCTGTGGTGCCCACACTGCCCCAGTATGTCCCAGTGGCCTCCAGGTGGGGTGTGAGCCCTTCCCCACTGCTCTCTCAGCCTGACCATCCAGCTGGTGTTTTACTCATCTCTTTCTGTTTGCACCCAGAGTGTCATGGCATCGCTTGGGCAGAACACTGAGGGAGACCATGGGAAGACATTTGTAAAGCTGAGGGAAATGACATCCACTGTGGAGCTCCTCACGCACAACTGCAGGCTGTCAGGTTGGCGAGGCAGGAGTTACCCTTGGAAAATCCACCTGGACAGTTACCCGCTCAGGTGCCAGCGATGTCAGCCAAGGGGACTCTAACTGGTGGCACACCCCTCACCATGGGGGTTTGTGCAGCCTGTGGTTATTTGAGTGGCTTTTCTGGACTCTTCATAAATGTTTGTAACACCTGCTCATCCATCCTCTCTCACAGGAGACCTCTGCCTATAAAAGGAGGTTTCCAAAGGGATATTCCTAAGAAATACCAATTTTCCTCCAGAATGTCACTACCACTAATCCTTTATACCATCTGTCCTTAATTTCTCTCATCTTCTACATATTTGCACCTGACTAGGAGACAATAACCACTTCTAGAGGATGTCTTTTCAGCAGACTGTCTCGACAATGTCTTTTTCCATTATCCTTCAGGTTTCTCCTCCTTTTTTTCTTTGGTCCTACAGGTACCTCTCACCTCTGCAGCTCGTTTCAGCTTCCAGGAGAAAAAGTATATGTCTTCCCACAGCCCATCTGTCCCCTATAACCAGATATTTCCTTGTGATTAGATCTATCTTTCCGTATCTGCCAACCTAAAAGATTTCTCATAAGAGTGTCCCTTGCAGAAAGGCACCTCATCAGAGACAGCTTGGACTTGACATGTGCTTGTGGAGTGTGTTTTCCTATTGATGACACTTGATCATTCTTCACAGTGCTTGCAGATAGAAAACAATTTTCTTCACCAGTGTGCAGCCAGTCCTCTAAGGCAAACAGGTGGGGATGGTGCAAAGGAGCTGCAGCACCCACCTGCAGAATTGAGGGGAGAAGTCTGACGTAAGGAGAAGGGATGTGAGTCCCAGGGGACAATGAGAAAAAGGGTGGTCTTGGGGACATTCAGAGCAAGGTTGTCCATCTGGTGTTAGACCTCAAGCGACTGCATTTCCTACCAGTCCAGACCTGATGAGGAGACCCTCTGCATCATTATCACTTGGAGATTGCTGCTAGAACCTCCCCTCTAGCCTAAAAAGTAGCAAAATACAACCTATGAAATGAAAAATAATTATTTTGAAGTGCACTCTGAAATCCTCTCTCTTATCTACATGAATGGAACAGATTCAATTAGCTACACAGGTCTTCAAGACTTGAAGGAAATGAGAAAAGGCAAATACCTCATTAGGGCCTTGGGGGCTCCTGCCATGAACCTGAGCTACTGAGAGCAGACTGAACCAACCACTGAAGGAATGTAAGTCAGAAGCAACACTGAAAATACCTTCAAACATTGGTGGGTCCCGCTGAGGGCCATTGCTGACAAAGCGTCCCCATGGACTCGTTAGAGTAGCTAATTAGAGGCCAGACCTGCAGGCAGGCAAAGGTACTGTGTCGGTGGCTGTAATGCTGCAAAACACATTTGGATTTTTTTATGAAGCAGAAAGACCAAGCCCTGACCCCCAGGCTCTTGGAGGGCAGAACATAAGACCCTCCAAATCAAGTTCTATGTCACAGGCCTTGGTGGGAGAGGCAGCTGCCATTGCCAGGGGGACAGAGGCCTCATCCCGCTGTGGGGCCATTCAGCCTCGCTGCAGCCCTGGGCCATCTCCACTGCAAGTTGCCCTACACTGTCCATGTGGCACCTCTTTCCACTCTGGGGGTTCACTCTTCCTTGCTTTCCTACCCAGCATTCACATCCACATTTCTCTGCCTTTTCTGGAGTTTCTCCCCTCATCCCTGCTTGTTCCTTGAAACTCAAAGCCGTGGGACGATCCAGGCTCCCTCTGGGTGAACTCTGGCATCAGAGGGCAAACCTCAGAGAATACCAGTTGTTGCATATACGTAGATCAAAGTGGGAGAAATTCTAGAGATACAAAAAAATTTGGAATCATCCTAATATTTGTCATGAGTCCCAGGAAGTTCACACCTTCTATGAAATTGAAGAAAATATGCTGATGTCCTGGTTTCCTGATTTACAGCTATTGGTTAAAAAGTTCATCTCCAGATGCCTTTCTCCTCTTCCTCTTTGATCACTCCAACCCATTCTACCTATGTAGCTTCTGCTTTAAGGTTCAGAGTGGAAAAATTGGACTGTCTTTCAGTAGTGTCTCTAATATTCCCTATGGGCAACTCTTCAGTTGTCGCAATAGTCCTTATGGGGATTTGCTTGAACTTACAATACGACAGCTGAGAAATTTATTTTTATTTATTAATTTCTAACCCACTCCCCCAACACACACCCTGATAAGCAATCCCTCTTTTATTCCTGTTTACACCCTCTTCTCTAAAGGAAAGCAGCCAATATTTACTGCCAAGCACTTCCTATATTCACCTGCAGAGCTGGTTGGAGAAGTCAGATGTCAAGTGATGGAAGTGCCATGGGGCTGAGGAGATAAACAGTGGGGCTGGGGAGGTGAGAAGTGAGGCTGTCCATGCAGTGTTTAGCTCCAGGAACTGCTTTTCCAACCTCTGCACAACTCCTCAGGAGGCATGCTGCATCAGTTGCCATTAGAAAAGTCTTCTATCACTTCTCCATAGTGGTCATTACCTGCCTTCCTCTTTAACTATACTTCTGAAACTTATTAAGTGTTCAAGCCTTGAAGACCAGATGTCCCTGATGGAGGAGACAGGGCTCGTCAGGGCGTTCTCCCTTGTCATGAGCCCAGGGTGTCTGTGGTGCTCTGGACTTCAGGTGTTCAGAGGAGCCTGAAGAAACCTCTCAAGAACACCAAGTCCGGAGCAAAGCCCACAGTCCCTGGAAGCGTTAATGGGCCCCACTGAGGGCCATGCCCGAGAAAGCCTCCCCATGGCCTTGTTAGAGCCCATCCTTGGGGGCTGTGAGTGCAGGAAGGCAAAGGCGCTGTGCAGGCAGCTCTGCTGCTGAGCAAAGCCTTGGCTTGCTTGATGAAGCAGAAAGGCCAAGGCGTGACCTGCAGCCTGTGGGGAGGTGGGTGCTGTCCCTCACAGAGGGCTCAGGGCTCTTCCTGGGGACCATGGAAGGTGGGCATCCAATGCCCAGTGAAGGACAGCAATGGCACAGCAACTTCCAGCTTCCCCATGGGGCCGCAAGGAGGCAACGATGCCCCCGTGCCGTGAGGACATCATGTCTTGACATGACCCTCAGAGGCAGAGACAGCTGCCACAGCCAAGGGGACACAGACCTGGGTTCTACTGGTGCCTTCCAGCCTTGACAGTGCCCTCTGCCCTCTTCACCACAGGCTGTCCTACATGGTTGGAGCCCTGCCCCTGTTTCCCTGCAGGCTGTAGGCACCATCTCGCTGCCCTGCCTTGCTCTCACCCCAACATTGCCATACCTTCGCTGAGGTACCTCCACTCTCACCGGCTGTTCCGTGAAACACAAAGCCATGGGCTGATCCAGGCTCCCTATGGCTGAGCTCTTGCACCGCAGCAGGACCCCTAGAGTGAAAGTTCTTCCTCCCGATAGCCACTCTCCATTTGCAACATTACACTTTGTGAAATCTTTTCCCCTCTCCTCTTTTTTCCCACTATCCAGAAAAGCTTTACCACCTCAGGAACTGCCCTCCAAGTAGGGAACCTAACTCAATAGCTATTTTTGGTGGTCTTTCCCCTCAAAAAAGTGAAGTCACCTCCACATGGTCTTCTAAACCACATGGCTGCTGCTGGCCTTTCAGCTTCTCCCAGAGACGTGACCAAGCCACATGCCTGCTGCTGTCCTCTCATGTCCACAGGCAAAATGGACATGACAGCCTGTACCCCAGCCCTTTTCCTGGAGAGGTCCTATGCTGTAGCTTGGCAGAAGGACTTTCCCAGCCATGTTCCTGTTGCCGGCCTGTCACCTCCAGAGACAGAACTGACCTCACAGGCCCCTTCACAGCCAGGCATGTCCTCCTGCATGAGGAGTTCCTGAGAATCAGCTGTCCTCCTCATAACACACCCCTCTGTCACCCTCATTCTAACCCATGACCTGGCCACAGAAAAGCAGCCTTGTTTCGTTCAGATTTCTCAAATGCATTTCCCACAGGCCATTTCTATGGAGAAATATTCTTCACATGAACTTCCCTAGTTGTGTTGACATTTTTTATATATGCTCTTATAGCTCTATGGCTTCTTTTTCCAGGTTGGACTGACCTCTGGAGATCGTTGTATCCAGCCCTCCAACTGAAGCAGGGTGACCTAGACCAGCTTGCTCAGCAACGTGTCTAGGTAGGCTTGCAATAAATCACGGAAGCATAAGAACAGAGAATCATTTAGGTTGGAAAAGACCTTAAAGGCCATCAAATTCAACCATTACCTCAGGACAGCCAATTCCGTCACTGAATCATGTCCCGAAGCACTGTGTCTATGTATTTCTGAAACATCTCCAGGGCTGGTGATTCCACCAGCTCCCTGGGCAGCCTGTTCCAATGCTTGACCATCCTTGCAGTGAAGATGTTTTTCCTCATATCCAATCTAAAGCTCTCCTCTCTAACTACAGGCTATTTCCTCTTGTTCTGTGACTTGTTATGTGGCAGAAGAGACCTACCCCCGCTCATCTACAACCTCCTTTCAGGTAACTCTAGAGAGCAGTAAGATCCCTCCTGAGTCTCCTCTTCTCCAGAGTAAAACCACTTTTCAAAAGAAAACCGTCTTTTCAGACACTCTTCAACA
Organism: Falco peregrinus; assembly: GCF_023634155.1. Taxonomy (NCBI): domain Eukaryota; kingdom Metazoa; phylum Chordata; class Aves; order Falconiformes; family Falconidae; genus Falco; species Falco peregrinus. The sequence continues at coordinate 6,369,908 of NC_073740.1, read as the reverse complement.
GACCAGGGCTCCAGACCCTTCACCAGCTTTGTTGCCCTTCTTGGACATGATCCTCAGCGTTTCTCTTGCAGTGAGGGGCCCAAAATGGAAACACAGTGTTCAAGGTGTGGCTTCAGCAGTGCTGAGTACAGGGGGTCCATCACTGCCCTGGTCCTGCTGGCCACACTGTTTCTGATAGCAGACACGATGATATGGGCCTTCTTGGCCACCCGGGCACACTGCTGGCTCTTGCTCAACCATCTGCCAACCTGCACCCTCAGGGTACTTCCCCACCAGCCTGCCTTCCAGCTACTCTGGCCCAAGCCTGTAGCGTTGTGGGGGGCTGTTGTGACCCACGTACAGAACTGGCACTTCTCCTGGTTGAACTTCATACAGTTGGACACATCCAAATGGTCCAACCCGTGCAGATCCCTCTGCAGAGCCTTCCTGCCTTCAAGGACATCAGCACTGCTACCCCACTTGATGTTGTACACAAACTCACTGAGGGTGCACTCAATCCAGACCATTGATGAAGTTCTGAAGCAGGACTGGCCCCAGCACTGAGCCCTGGGGAACACCACTCCTTATGGGCTGTTGTCACCTGGATGTCACTCCATTTACTACCCCTCTTGGGGCTTGGCTGTCCAGCCAGCTTTAACCCAGCATGGAGAACACCCACCAAAGCCATGAGCAGCCAGTTTCTCCAGGAGAATGCAGTGGGAGATGCAGCCAAAAGGCTTTCCTAAGGTCCAGGTAGACAGCATCCACAGCCTTTCCCTCATCCACTCGGCAGGTCACCTTGTCCCAGCAGGAGATCAGATTCATCAGGCAGGACCTGCCTTTCATAAACCCATACTGGCTGGTCCTGACCTCCTGGTTTTCCTGTGGCTCCTGTGTGATGATGCTCAGGACGATCTGCTCTACAACCTTCCCTGGCACTAAGATCAGTTTGACAGGCCTGTAGTTATCCCGATCCTCCCTCCTACCCTTCTTGTAGGTGGGCAGCACTTGACTAGCATTCAGCCTTCTTGGGCCTCCCCAGTTAGCCAGCACTGTTGAAAGTCACCCCTGTGGTGAGGCAATAGAGAAATAGACCAATGATTTTCAAAGTGTCCCTGCATCACGGGATGTCCATTGTCAAGGACACAATCAAAAGCACCTTGTCCTTTCTGGATATAAGGTTCACCGGAACCACGTGTCCTCTGGGGCGGGAGGCATCACTGGCAGCAATGCCTTCTCCTGCAGCACTGCACAGTCCAGCCCTGCATGTCTCTGGTCCCAAGGACAGCATGGATTGCTCTCCTTAGGGACATCTCATTTCACCTTCACAGTGACCTCTGCCCACCACCCCAGCATGCTCTGCAGCAAAACATTTTGCTGGCGTGTGACCTTGGACACTTGGTACCCATTATTATTTTTGTAGTTACATGTCTGAGCTTGGCCCAGGTGACACAGGTGTGGTTCAGGGTAACTGCTCTGAAAACACCTAAATCAGGGAGAGGAAGGGGAAAAGTCTTATTTAAGCAGCATGAGGAAGCCTTAGGATCAATAACCTCACATCTTCTTGGGGAATTTAGAGATCCCGTGGGTTTACATGGCAAGGGTTTGGGAGTGGTTTGGAGGTGTTTGTAGGGCTGGCAGAGGTGAGAAGAGATCAAGAGCTGACTCCATGACCATAACAGCAACTTTCATTTGACTCCAAAATGGACCAGCCCCTGCCCAAACCTGAGCCAATAAGCAATTCTAGTGGCACCTCTGTGATACCCTATGGCAGAAAGGACAAAGCAGAAAGGGAGAGGAGTGAGAATGATGTGAGAGAACAACCCTACAGACATCAAGGTGAGTGAAGAAGGAGGGGAGCAGCGAGACAGAGGCTTGGTGGGATCCTGCAAGCCAGTGGTCAAGTAACCACCTACTGACAGTCACAGGGCAGCACAGTGACAATGCTCCTTTATGTGTCGGTAGGTTTACTGTTTACATCAGTATTCTAGCACAGCTGCCAAATGGGCCAACAGCTGTGATGCTCCCCTGGATCTGAAACCCTGCATCATTCGTGTCCACCTTGGTACTAGGAGCAAAGCAATGGTGGAGTCTCGTCTCCCAGGGGCAGTGAGGCAGGAGAGCAGCAGAGTGCAGGCCCCAGGTCACACACTGGCAGGCTGTGGCCTGTGCAGAAGGAGGGAACACTCCTTCGGGTGCCCTGGAATTGCCTCACCGGTCTAAACCGCGTGGTGGATGCCTGGGCTGTTGGAGGCTGCTGTCCTTGCCGAGCAGCTGTGCTGAGCTCTGCCACCTGCCTTGGCACTTGGTTCCCTCAGTGTCACAGCTCTGTCTGCAACAGGACGGGCTGCAGCTGCCTCTGCGTGGGCGCCTGGCTGAGGGCACTGCTGCACATCTGGGCTGAAGCCCCCCAGCTGTGGCACCAGCCCAGCTCTGCCTGGCCATAAGGCAACCTGGTACCAAGTGTCCCCGAGCCCGGGGGTGCAAAGGCTTTGCTTCAGAGCAGAGACATGGCCTGGGCAAAGGAGAGCTGGGTCTTGAGCCCTCGGACTGTGCAATGAAGTGCTGAAATGGGCTCTGCAGGGCTTACTGAAGCACTGAAGACATCCTCCCTGCCCCTGCCTGCAGAACCACCAGACACACACATGCACACACGCTCTTTTAGGAGTACTTGGATCCTTTGCTGCAGTTCTCCTGGTGTCCTCTCTAGTAATGGGTTAACAAAAGTTGATACTCCTGCAGAAAACTTTTTCTAGTAAGGGAATTGCCACTGCTGGAAATAAGTGTGTCCCCCCAGGAGAGGCAAGGCCCATGAGGGATTGCCTCATCCTGCTGCCCAGCAGGTTCCCCTGCAGCCCCAGGGACACCTGGAGGGAGCCCAGAGGGGCAGGGGAGGGAGGCAGGGAGAGCTCAAAAGCAGCCCTTGGTGGGGGGCTGCTGAGAGCTCCCTGCTGGAGAAATCTGCAGAGCCCTGGAGCCGGTAAGTGTGTGGCTGCAGGGCAATGCCTCTGCAGCTCCTAGCTGGGTCTGCAGCAGCTGGGGCCCCCCCAGCCTGTGGGACCGTGTGGGAGCCTTGTGCTGTGGAGGAGGCCAGTGTGCTGCAGAGCAGGGCTTCCCTGCTGCAGCGTGGGAGGGCCAGGGCATGTGGGCTGCCTTGTGCCAGGGCCGGCTGCAGGGCTGTGAAGGTGGCTGTGCAGGCAGGGGTGCCCAGGGCTGTCCTTGCCAGCAGGGTCCCTGCAGCCCAGGGGGCTGTGTGCTGGGGCAGGGGCTCTGCCGCCTGCCAGGGGCAGCTCTCAGCCTGCCGGGGGCTCCCGTGCGGCTGCGGGGAGAAGCTGTGTGTGCAAGGAGTGACCCCACACAAGGAAGTGCTTATCTGTTGTTAAGAGGGTGTTGTGTGCTTCAGGGCTGCTCACAGCTTCCGCTCACTGCCAGAATATTTTCCATTGGTGGTTTCAAAAATTAGTACAAAGCAAGGTTAGTGTAAAGGTAAAGTACTTTCTTGAGTCTGTTTCCGTTCTATACTCTTGGGGAATGTGTTGGAATACACGATGAAGGAGTTCTTAATAATGACAAGTCCCCTAGACTCCTGAATCGTAACTTTGAAATATCAGAGGGTTTTATTTGAGTCTTCCTATGTGCATTCAGTTACTCCTTTCCCACGGACAAAAGGAGCTTTGCCTTTGCTGGATCCACCAGGCTCAGTCTCACCTGACCATTATTCTACCTGCAAACAAGTTACCTGTGCCCAGCCAGTGCCCTGCAGACAGGCAGCTTTGTGTAGGGCCAGAGCACAGAGGTTGTGATGGGATCTGTGAGCTCTGACGGGGAAAGACCTGGCACAGGGAGATACCTCCCACAAGGAAAATCTCCTGGCAGAAGCGATATGATCAGGGAATGAAAGGAAACTTCAGACAGAATTGTTGTGGAAGGGAGAATCAGAAAGCTCTCTCTGACCATGTGCAGTGCAGACCCCTTTCTCTGAGGCATCCCCCTGGCCTGCTCTCCCCCCAGCAAAGCCTCTGCCCTCAGGGCTGGGGGTCCCGAGGCGTGAGCCACCCCCTCTGCAGCCAGAGCTCCAGCAGAGCCGCGGTGCAGCTCTGCAGCCACATGCCCCGGTCCCTCTGCAGAGCACAGGGGCTGAGAGCAGCTGCCCGGCAGTGTTGGTGTGTGGGAGGTGGCGAGCAGAGCTGGGCAAGGGCAACGCTGCCCTCAGTGCCTGGCTCGCTCGCCCTGGACACTCTTACCTAGGCCATCAGTGCAATTTTACTTCTTTCTCTGCCGTTTTGGGTTAGTTTTATTCTCTAGCTCTTGCTGTCAGGCTCTCTGGGGATGGGTGTTTCAGCTGCAGAGTCACACTCTGACCTTGTGGGTCCTCTCCTGCAGGTGTGTCCATGGGAACAAGTGTCCCAGCTTTCCTCTCAGCTGTGGGGCTGTGGGCAATGCCCTATGTGGGGCTGGGCAAGGGGCTGGTTCTCCCTGAACCTGATGCTCTTGTTAGGGCACTTGGCTACCTCCTTGAAGTTCCCTTCCAAGCAGCGAGTTGCCCTCCAGAATGGAAACCTGTCCCCTCGCACCCATTAGTGATCTGAAAGCCCCACATAGAGGCGTAGAGTTTCTGTGATGGAGAAAACACTGTTGGGGTGGGTGAAATGAGCTGTGTATCCTTTGCTGTGGGTGGGATGCTGAGTTCTGATGAAAGTCTACAACCTTTACTGGTCTGTGGTGGGTCAGTCCGTTCTCAGCAGTGCCTTGTGGTATTTCAGGGTAACATGGGAGTGTGGCCACCATTCATCTCAGGAAGGTGCAAGCCCATAGAAACTGGGAACCTGATGGACAGACCGCCTCCCCTCACTGGGCACTCACCCACAGGCAATCCTCTTGCCTCACAGACCTCACTCTGTTCCCCCGGAGGGCAGCAAAAATGCTCTGCTTTTCTGACATCTGAAAATACTCAACAGGAGAGATGGGGGGGAGCTGTGAAAAAAACTAAAGCTCTCTTACAATGCCTTCACCCTTCCCGTTCCTTAGCACTGGCGCTGCAGACGCTGACCAGCCCTTCTGCGTTGGCACTGGTTTCAGAGGACAAAGTTAAACACCAGGACTGGTCCCTGCCCCCACCCACTGCTGCAGAGTGGGGCTGGCTGGTCAAGAGCCCGTGGGCAGATGCCCTGCTCTTCATCACCCACACGGCCAGCACCAAGCAGGGCTGCAGCCACACAGCTGCAGGAAGGTCTCCGAGGAAAGAGAGGGATGTCTGTGTGTGACGGGGGGATGGTCTGTGGGAAATGGCTTTGATTTTGCTTGCAGAAGTCTCCCCTAAATTATCACTGTCTTTTTCTCCTGTGACAGGACCATATGCCCAGAGGCAGCACATGTCCAACAGCAGCTCCATCACCCAGTTCCTCCTCCTGGCATTGGCAGACACGCGGGAGCTGCAGCTCTTGCACTTCTGGCTCTCCCTGGGCATCTACCTGGCTGCCCTCATGGCCAACGGACTCATCATCACTGCCATAGTGTGCGACCACCACCTGCAAACCCCCATGTACTTCTTCCTCCTCAACCTCTCCCTCCTCGACTTAGGCTCCATCTCCACCACTCTCCCCAAAGCCATGGCCAACTCCCTCTGGGACACCAGGGACATCTCCTACTCAGGATGTGCTGCACAGCTCTTCCTGATTGTCTTTTTCCTTTCAGCGGAGTGTTCTCTCCTCACCGTCATGGCCTATGACCGCTACGTGGCCATCTGCCAGCCCCTGCACTACGGGACCCTGCTGGGCAGCAGAGCTTGTGTCCACATGGCAGCAGCTGCCTGGGCCAGTGGGTTTCTCTGTGCTGCGCTGCACACGGCCAATACACTGTCACTGCCGCTCTGCCAAGGCAATGCCCTGGGACAGTTCTTCTGTGAAATCCCACAGATCCTCAAGCTCTCCTGCTCACACACCTACCTCAGGGAAGTGGGGCTAATTGTGGCTGGTGCTTCTTTATTATTTGGCTGTTTTGTTTTTATTGTTCTGTCTTACATGCAGATCTTCAGGGCTGTGCTGAGGATCCCCTCTGAGCAGGGATGGCACAAAGCCTTTTCCACGTGCCTCCCTCACCTGGCCGTGGTCTCCCTCTTTGTCAGCACTGCCACGTTTGCCTACCTGAAACCCCGCTCCATCTCCTCCCCATCCCTGGACCTGGTGGTGGCAGTTCTGTACTCGGTGGTGCCTCCAGCAGTGAACCCCCTCATCTACAGCATGAGGAACCAGGAGCTGAAGGGTGCAATGTGCAAACTGATAGCTGGATGTTCTTCTAAAGCATTAAAATGATGAATAGCATTTATAATGTAGTTCATCACAGACCCTGACTCTCTTCTGAATTTTTTGTAGTTACTTGTGGTATTTCAGTTCTGATAAAGTTGTCATCCCCATTCTAATTCCTTCTGTGATTTTCTTTTCTGAAGGTGCCCTGCTCTCTCCTCATCTAACAAAGCCAAAGGGCCATTAGGAAACTATATTTTGGCTGGGATTCTTCCTTCCAAGGCCTTTCTGGAGCTGCAGGGACAGTTCCTCTGTCCACAGACGGAGGGGAAAAGGTTCCTGGCATGGCAGCAGTACCAGGGAACACCAGCCCTTGGCTCTCAAGTGCTGTCCTTCTTCCACTTCCACACTCTCCTTCTGACCCCATGCCTTGGTGTAAGGCCTGAGGGCTCTGGCAGCTTGGTCACCGCCGTGCTGCGTGGCAGTCCTGTGAGCGCAGGCAGGGGCAGGCAACGGGCACTCTGTGACGGTGCTGGCCTCCATAAAATGCTATGGATTTGTGGAGACCACCTGAATGCAGCACTGCAACGTGCTTCCTTGAACCGAGGTCCCCGTGGCCGTTGCTCATGACGAGGGCCATCTCCGCGAGGTGCCGAGCAGGGCGCGACACCCCCGGGCTGAGGTGCTGCCAGCCTCTGGCAGGGGCAGCAGGAGGCCAGGCAGTCACTGTGCCTGCTGCAGTGCTCTGCCTCCGCACGTGCCAGGGACGGGCTCGTGCCTCTGAGCACCCCTGTGTGCGTGAGGCTGGGGTACAACCACGCCAGCAGTGCATGAGGCCAGCTGAGGTGGGGACACCTCCCAGCACCTGGCCGTTCCTGTGTGTGACTGCAGGAACAAAGGCCACTGTCCCAGGGAGATTCATCTCACCCGCCTTGGGCAGGCTCATTGCAAGGGCCTCGGTCTGATCACGGCACCCTTTCTGGATGGTGCCCTCAAATGTGTCCGAGCAATCAGGGAGGTTCTGGGGTCCTGGCAAAAGGCAGACATCCAGCCTTTGTTCAGGAAAAGCAAGAAGGACAATTGGGAGAAATACAGGCTGGTCATCCTCACCTTAGTGTCTGGGGAAATGATGGTGGAAATACTCCTGCAGCCATTTCCAGGTAATTGTGGGACATCAAAGGGCTTGCTGCACCCATACGTATTGAGGCAAGAAGGGGATGGTTTGTACCTGGACCTTTGCAAGGGGTTTGACTTTTTCTCCTGCACTTTCTGTATAGGCAGATGGGTGACTTCGGGAGTGAAGAAATGGAGGATACTGTGGGTGGAAGTTGGCTGGGGGCTTGTGGCTATGTCTCGAGCTAGCTCAACAGCGTCAGGGAGCGAAACCCGACCTTGGGAGAGAGACACAGTTATGCTTGTTGGAAGGAAGCCATGGGAGCAAGAGGAGAAACTTGAAGATAGAGAGTGGTCTGCAGAGCTTGTGGCCTTGTAGGTAAAGGGAGTTGCTGAGCTGCTGTGTCTGTAATAAAAAAAGAGCCCAGAGTGGAAAATTGCTGAGCACAATTACAGGCTGACACGTCAGCCCCCTGCAAAGGTATAAAAGGCTTGCTTGATTATTGATTAATAAAGTGTCTTCGAGGTGTCTTCAAGTGTCTTTGTGCCTTCGATCCTCTCCCAGAGTCGGTGCATCATACGCCACAGGGGCTCAAGACCAAATGTCACCAGTGGTCAAGTCCTCCTGGTGGCCACTGACTAGTGGCATCTTCCAGTGCAAGCAGTTGGGCCAACTGTGTTGAATGTCTTTATTGTCTCCCAGTACAAGTTGACAAAGTGGCTTTTCAGACCCTCCTGTGGATGATGCCAAAGTGGGCAGAGCCCTTGAGCGATGCCATCCAGTTCACCCTGCCTTGAGCAGGACAGCTGGACAAGGGCATTTACAGGGGCCTCTCCCAACCTGAGATATTCTAGGACTCATTGACTCACTTCCCTGGAGAGCTCAGTTGGGATGGGATAGCAGGGGTAAGAAGGGAAAACAGAGGCGCAGAAGCAGAGACAAAACATGGTCCAGTAGAAACAAAGCAGTTCCTCTGGGGAATGTTCTCTCAGCCAAATGGTAGGTAGGAAATCCATGAGATAAATTGGCTGACAGAAGCTTCCCTTTATCTGCTGGGTGCTGGGCCACGGGGAGGGTGACGGCTGAGGACGGTATCTCGTGGTGAGTTGTGTCTCAGGGACTCACATTCCAGCAGGAAGCCAATGGCTGTGATGGGGACAGTGAGGCCAGTTCTGCCTGCGGAGGGGACAGGCCACCAGCAGCAATGTGCCTGGGAAAGGGGCGGTGAGGTCACCTCTGCCTGACACAGCGCGTAGGGCAGCCCCTGACTCATGGCTGGGACACGTGCTGTTAAGCTCCATCTGCCAGTGTCTCGGGCAGGCCAGCAGAACCAAGGGGCTTCTTTCTTGCTTGTCACGTCACTGCTGCCTGAGAACATGACAGCACCGCAGCAGGCACACCGCTTGCTCGTGTCTATGCGAGAAGCTGAAAGGCTCGCAGCCTTGGAAGAGTGCAGTGAGGCCGTGGCATGGTCAGGGGAAAGGCCACAAGGAGGGGGATGGGTCGGGATGCCCGCCTGAAGGGTGGTTTCCCAGGTGGTGGAGCTTTCCTTGGAGGTAGGGAAGAGCAGGAGGGAGAAGCACTGCCACCCAGTGCAGCTGGGAAAGTGGAGACTGGAGGTCAGGAGGAGGAAATGTCACTCAGGGGCTTGTGCTGTGGTGGGAGACGTCGTCCAGAAGGAATATGAGATCAGTCCATGTCTGTGTTTGCAGGAACAGCGTGTGAGGGTGGGCAGACATCAGTGCATGTGTGGCAAGGGCAGGGTGAGAGCAAGGTGGGGAAGCCAGATGGGTGCCTGTGGCCTGCCGGGGAAAAGCAGCAGCCGTGGGACAGCGTAGGACAACGTGAGACAGAAGGCAAGGGGCATGGGCAAGGCTGGAAGTCACCAAGAGAACCCAAGGGTTGTCCCCTTGCGTACGGCCATTGCCTGTGCCGTACAGAGTGCAGTTTATGGCACCTGCAGTGTCCTTGGCCATCTCTTCCTTTCCTGTGGATCTCTTTGTCACTGCTTTCCCCAGTTCAGCAGCCCCTCGCCAAGGAATAAACCACCCAGCAGAAGAGTGAAACCCAGTGGGTCTCTCTGTAAGGGGTGGTTGATTCTGCCTGTATCTCCGCAGGTAAGTTGTTCCCCACCGACTGTTCTCCAGTGTCTCAGTCAGTCATATCAGGAAAAATCCCTCCCCGTGTACATCTACCCGACCACCTTGGTGGTAATGCTTTTTGTGCTACAGGGCACATATCCAGCACCACCCAGTGCCCAGTGGAACGTTCCAGTACCTACGGCTAGTTAGTTCTGACAGCTTCATGAAATGCATTGAGCAATCACAATGTGGGTAGGGCCCCACAAAGACCAGAGTTCCATTTTGGTGTGTCTCGGCTTCATTTTAGTAACACACTTCACACTGAGTGTGGATTCAGTGTTGTCCAGGTCTGGAGGTCAGTCTCGTTCCAATGAGTGTATTTTGGTCTTAGCCACAGTTACTCCCACGAGTCCCCAATGGGATGGGGATACCAGCTACAGGCATTCCTGCATGAGGACATTCAGGGAAATGGGTACCTACCCAACAATCACTCCTCCTAACAGCATTTATCGATTCTTCAACAATTTTCAAATGAGTATTCCATGTCCATGACTCCTCCTGATCCCACCCAAGCTGAGGATTTAGCATACCACATCACAGGCCAAATTCTATACATCTGTAAAACATGTTTCAACATATATCTACAAAGGAGAGACAAGTAGCAGGCTCCAGCCTCCCTGTAGACAGCCCAGTCTTATCTGGGGTCGCATTTCAGTCATTCACTTATATGCTGTCTGGCAATAATGCAAGATACCGAACCTAGAACTTCATGATTCTGGAGGTAGTTTCAAGCATAAAGGTTTTTCTTGCTTGACAGTCCATTCTGGTGATGTGGCTGCTTAAATCCTGCTATGGCACGTCCATGGAGTGACTCCTTCAGGCTTGACAGCAGCGTAGGAGCTGAGCAAAATCTGGAAAGGTCCTTTCACTTCTCTTCAGAGGTTCATCCAACCACGTTCTAAGATACACACAATCTCCGGGTCGGTAGTGATGTACAGGCACGTCCAGGGACAGGTCTGCGCTCACAGTGACGTACCTCTGGAGAGAGGACAGGACCTTTCATAGAGACTGAACATACTCTTTTAAGCCATGTTTCCCTTCTATTATTTTGGGATTCACTCCCCTTTCTGTCACCTGGCAAGGTTTACCATGTATCCTTTCCAAAGGACTAAGTCTCTCCTTCTGTTTACGCTGGATCCTGTATCTGTAGCAATGCTGAGGGAAAAGCATCTGACTGCTCTCTCTGAGGTTCTTGTCAGATTTTACTCATCTGTCCTTTCAGGCTTTGCTTCATTCTTTCTATTTTCCCGCTTGATTGAGGTCTCCATGGAGTGTGGAGATCCCATTTTACCCCTCCTAGTTTAGCTAAAAGGTGAAGGGCTTCTACTACCAAGTGTCGACCCCTACCCAAAGAAAGTCCTATGGGTACCCCAATCTCAGTATAATCTCTGAACTTACACTTACGATATTTCTTATTGGTGCGACAAGGGAAAGCTTCCAGCCAGCCTGAAAAAGCATCTGCCATTACTAAAAGGTACGGATACCCATTTTGCTGCAGTAACTTGGAAAAAGTCTAATTGCCAGTAATCCCCTGGGCTTTGTCAGCCCTGGGAAAGATCATTGGGCTAGGTGAGGGTTATTCTTCAGGTACAACTCAGGCTTCTTCACTCTGCTTTTTGTTTTCCCAGTCATGGTACATTTAGAACTTGCCCTTTCAAGGCTTCTACCAAACTCTCAATTCCCCAGAGAGTTTCTTGGTGCTTCCTTTTAACCAATTCACACATAATTTCCTCTGTAAATGTTAGTTGATGCGAAGGAGTCACCCATCATCCGTGATTTGGGGTTGCTTCAGTATATTAGCCAACTGATTGTTTTCTGGTGGATCCTGTGGGCTCTTAGGCCCTACTTTCTGCCGTTTCTCTGGCAGGACTAGCAATATTTGACTTTCAGCTGCTTCTTTCCTTGCTTGATCTGCCACTTGCTGTCCTATATGCACCGAGCTATCTCCAAGGTGCTGCGCTTTACAATGCATAATTGCCAGCACCCTGGGTCAACTGGTCACCTGAAATGATGGTTGGGTCTTTGCCTCATAATTTGACGGGGGATCCTTGAGAGGTTCAGAGTCCTCTTTCTTTCTTTCTTTCCAACAGCCCCATCGGCATGGTCTATTCCAAAGGCAAATTTCAAATATGTCCATGCATTAAAAAAGCCTTGTCTGTTCATAATAATCCCAGTGCCCTTAGTAAGGCTGTGAGTTCTGCCTCTTGGGCCCACGTGTCAGATGAGAGGGCTTTGGCTTCTCTTCTCTCTCTGATAGTTACCACCACATGTCCTGCTCTTTGGGTCCCATTTCGCACAAAACTACTACCACCTACAAATAAGTCCCAGTCTCCATTTTCTGTTGGCGTGCCTTTTAATTCCACTCGGCTAGAATATACCTCTGCCATTGTCTTTAAACAATCATGAGTTGGTTCTTCTTTTCCACTGAGATCATGTCATTTTTGCCCAGGTGTCAGTTCCTGGGCCTCTTGCATCGGTAATACTGTAGCTGCCACCGTGCGCGGACAGGTTGGCCGTCCTTTACTGACACTGTCCAGCTGTTTGGAAAAGCTCCCCACGGCTCTGCTCCATGGTTCCAGGCTCTGGGCCAACACTCCTAAGGCAACGTGTCACCTTTCATGCACAAAGAGTTCCAATGGGTTTTCTAGATTTGGGAGGCCTAGAGCTGGAGCACTCATTCCAGTCCGTTTCCATTCCGTAAAGGCATCTCTGCACTCCTGAGTCCAGACAAGGAGGTTTCCCTTTCCTCCGACACCTTCATATAAAAGCTTGGCAATGAGTCCCAAATTCGTTATCCGTAAGTGACACCACCCGGCCATTCCCAGGGATGCTCTGAGCTCTTGTTTTCATTTGGCTTCTGGGATTTGACAAATGGCCCTTTTCCTCCAGCTCCAAGACCCTGCTGGCCCAGGCAAATTGTAAATCCCCAATTGGTTGCTTCTTCTGGGGTGGTCTCTGCCTTTTCCCAGGGTACTTTGTACCCTGCTAGCCCCCAAAGTTTAGGAGGTCCTTGTTATAGAATCTTCTTTACTACTGGTTGCTAGCAGTATGTCACCTACCTATTGCAGCAAGGCGACATTTTCCTACCTCTTTTGCCAGCTTTCCAACTCACTGGCTAATTGATTTCCAAAGACTGTAGGGCTATTTTTAACTCCTTGCAGTCATACAGCCCTGCACAGCTGGGTTTCTCGACCAGTTCCAGGGCTTTCCCATTTGAAACCAACCGACTGGTGACTGGCAGCAGCCAGCACAAGGCAGAAGAACGCATCTTCCATCTCATACAGTAAACCATTCCTCATTCTCCTTCAGGGTGGTCAGGAGGGCATGTGGGTGTGCTACTGCCTCATGGACATCTTGCACAGTTGGATTTATAGCTCTTGAATCTTGCACCAGTTTGTATTCTTCTGAATTTGGCTTCCTGACAGGTAATACTGGAGTGTTATGTTCTGATTGGCATTCTCTTAGTAACCCCAAATCTGTGATTTGTTCAATTAAGGACTGCAACCCTTTCCTGACTTGTAGTTTAACTGGGTACAGCTTTTGACTTGCTGGTCTGCCATTTGGCTTCCACTGGATGATTACTGGTTCCCCTGCTTGGGGTTGCCCTGGTGTTCCTGAAGCCCATACAAGAGGTATTGCAGCATTTGTAACTGCTTCTGGTATCTGCTGTAGCTCGGCTTCCTTCTGCAACATAAAAACGTGGGCATCCAAATCTTTATTGTCAGGAATATGGTTCCTTTGAGGAAGCCCAGGTGGCACCTCAGGTAGATTTGGTTTCTGTCAACCAGCAACTGAATGCCAGCCCTGCAGTGCGTCACGGTCTGACCCAAGTTCATCCAGCTGGTCCATGAACAGGAAGCCCATCACAGTGGGGGTTCCAATCACCTGGCTACTCCCACACTCCACTGGTACTTATTCCAACAATCCCTTGCTCAGCCCCGTGAAGATACCATCAAAGAACCAGTGCATGGTTCTCACAGTGTTCCTGGATCACAGCATATGCAAACTGAAGCACATTTTCAGCAGCACCATGTCCTCCTGGAGGTCAGCCTCCCCTCCCCCACAGGCCTTCAGGGGCCTCAGCAGCACTGCAGCTAGCCAAGCCTTCTTCTGCCAGGGCTGCAGAGCCCAGCACTGCTTTTCTGGCCTTGCAGAGGGCAGGGCTTCCTCTGCTGGTGCACTTAGATTGCCACCGCCACCCACTCCAGCAGGTCTCTGGTCTCCAGCACAGCACGGGCACACGCTGGCTCGGGGGCGCTTGGTACCAGCTTTGCCCGAGAGAAGCCTGAGCTTGGCCCCAGCGCTACGGCTGAGGTGCTGCAGCCCAGAAGCGCACCGATGGCTTGGGACTGGGGCTCAGGCAGGAGGAGCTGGACTTCCACATGCTGTCATCGTGCTGGATATTGATGGAGTAAATCATGATATTGATGAAATAAATCATGACGGGTGGTGGGACGGGTCACAGTGGTGCGGCAGGGAAAGGTGTGGGCTTTTCACGAGGGACAGGCCAGGAAGCTGAGGAGGGGATGCCCTCCGTGTGCAGGCACTTGTTGCACGTGCGGATCTCCTCTCCGGGGTGTGCAGCAGGTTGGGTGAGCCCTTGCAGGAGAGTGTCAGCGAGAGGCCGGTTAGTGTGCCATCCTGGTGGGAGACACAGCACCCGCACTCAGGGTACGGCAGCGGAGAAAGGCTTATCTAAGCAAGCCAAGGAAGTCTGCAGGTCCATGATCCCAGCTCTTATTGGGGACTTCATGACCCTGACGCCTTCTGGAAGGGGAGCACAGCAGGATACACCCTGTCCAGCTGGTGTCGGGGGTCTCTTGAGACAAATTCTTTGCACAGGTGTCAGGCCAACAAAGGTGACGCTCACCTGAATCTGGTCCTTGCCAAACAGGCAGTGCTGCTGAGGGATGTGAAAACCAGTGTCAGCCCCAGCTGTAGTGCTCATGAAATAGGGGGAGAAGACTTTAGCCTCTTCAGGGGACTTGTAGTGGTAGTCCCATGGGCAGCAGCACTCAAGGACAGCAGAGCTGTGTACGGCTGGTCATTCAGGAAAGCATTTTCCAAGCGGAACTGTCCATACCGAGAAACAGGAAATCAAGCAGACATGTCAAGAGAGATATTGGCTAAAGAAGGAATTCCTCAAGAATCTCCAGAGAGAAAAGGAAGCATCCTGGAGGTGGATACAAGGGCTCAAAGAGGAATTTAGAAATAGGGATGTCTTCAGGGAAGCCAAAGCCTGCTTAGTATGGGGTCTTGCAAGATGTTCAAGGGCATCAAGAGGATCTGTCACTACTTGCAGAACAGTTTAAGAAATAAACGAAGCCCCTGTGTGGCCACTGCTGAGCTTAGTAAGAGCAGGTCTAGATAAATCTGAACATCCTCCAGGTCCTCTTTGCCTTAGTCTTCCCCAGCATCGTGTCCCAAAGCTTTGTGCCTGAAGGCAGGACTCTGGAGGGAACCAGCCAAGTGTGGATGGGGATCATGTCAGGAGTCATTTGACCAAATTCAATGCTTCCCACTCCAGGGAGGTGGAGGGGCGGCATCCCAGGGAGCTGTGTGAGCAGGCCGATGTCCCAGTGAGGCCATTCTCCATCCCCACTGGAAGGTCACAGAGACTGGAGGAACTTCCTCTTGACTGGAAGCACCCATGAATCTCGTGATACCCAAGAAGGACAAATTGAAAGTCCTGCCCCTAAAGTGGACCGAGGCCCTGCGATGACACAGGGCAGGGACTGCCTGGCTGGGTCCTTGGTTTGCATTCGGCAAACTAGGAGCCATCAGGAAAGGTGACCAACAGCCTCCTGGGCTGTATGACCAGGAGCACAGCCACGGCAAGTCATTCCCCCCCTCTGCTTCCCACTTGTTTCACCACATCTAGAGTACTTGTCTAGCTTTGGTGCTCCGCAATAGCAGAGAGACATTGGCACGCTGGAGCCATTTCAGTAAAGAATCACAGAGATGGTCAAGGCTGGAGCACGTGCCCTGTTAGGTCAGGCTGAGGGAGCTGGGCTGGTCCACCCTGGAGAATGGAGGGCTTTTGTGGGAGGATGTAAGAGCCTTGCGTTGCCTATGGCAAGGTTTCCAAGAACTCACTGTGGTACAAGGCAGGAGCACAGGAAGCAATGGACTGAAGCAAGAGCGCTGTCCTCCTTCTTCACCTTCAGCCTTTAGCTCGGGGAACCACAGGCTGCACAGACCCCCAGTGGTGAGGGGTGTGCCATCAGTTCGAGTCCTCTTGGGTGACATTTCTGGCACCTGAGCGGGTAACTGTCCAGGTGGATTTTCCAAGGGTAAATCCTGCCTCGCCAACCTGACAGCCTGCAGTTGTGCGTGAGGAGCTCCACAGTGGATGTCATTTCCCTCAGCTTTACAAATGTCTTCCCATGGTCTCCCTCAGTGTTCTGCCCAAGCGAGGCCATGAACCTCTGGGTGTGAACAGAAAGAGATGGGTAAGATACCAGCTGGATGGTCAGGCTGAGAGAGCAGTGGGGAAGGGCTCACACCCCACCCGGAGGCCACTGGGACATACTGGGGCAGTGTGGGCACCACAGGGGACTCTCCTGATTACAGTTTAACAGCTGTATAGTTGCCCCTGTGGAGGCAACTCTCACAGTGTCTGTCGGTGGCACCAAACTGAGAGGACCATCCCTGTGCCCTAGGGATGCCATGGAGGGGAACCCTGGCAGGTGGGGTGGCCGCCCTGTCAGGAGCTGCACAGATGCAGGAAGGACCAAGGGCAGAGCCTGCACCTCCCTCGGGTGGACTAACACCCTGCAGCTGCAGGGCCTGGGACCTGCCTGGCTGGGCAGTGTCTGTGCAGAAAAGGCCCTGGTGGTGCTGGGGGACAGAAGGCAAAACACAATCCCAGCCCGTGACCTGGTAGCAGAGGCAGCCAGCAGTGTCCTGGAGCGTATGAAGAGGTGCCTTGACAAGGGAGTGCGGGAAGTGGTTGTGTCTCCGTGCTCATCCCTCGTTAGACCCCCTGTCCATGACTGTGTTCATTTTTGGGCCCTGACTGGGGAGGGAAGGAGGGAGGGAGCGGCTGGGTGGCTGCTGGGCTTTTGGCCAGAGACAAGCCATTACAGCAAGGAAGGTGTGTATGTGGGAGGGAGTTAGAGGAAAGAAGGAAGGCAGCAGAATGTCCCCAGGACTTGGAGGGCCATGGAGTCATTTCATTGGCCACCCCATTCAGAATGAAGCTGGGAAGTGAGCCTGAAATTCAGAACCAACAAGGTCCATAGACAGGCCAGGCTGTTCCTATGGTTGTGCCTGGAGACCCGCACACCTACAGCACAGGTTGTGCTGGGGCTGAATCTCCTGCCTGGCTTCAATGGCCTCCCGAAGCCACGGACAAAGCTTTGGGTGGAGGCCCCAGGTGAGGCTGGTCAGGGCCAGGAAGGCCTAGGGATGCTCTCAGGGCCCTGCCCCCATGGGATCCCACCTGCCAGTGTCCTCAGCAGGCCAGGTTCTCCTTCCCTCCTGTCCTGGGCTGTGCTCTGCTGCTCTCCTTCCCCACATGCCTGGGCATCAGGGACACCACAACTGCACACTACTAGAAGCAAGGTGGCACTGGTCTTCAAATCCCTGAGCAGATTGTTGTCTTTGGGGAGACCCAGGTGCAGGCGAGCATCAGAGTGGGCAACCTGTTTGGTCTGAGGAACTTGCCCACAAGCCCCTGGACTCTTGGCATCCTTGCTTACCTGTCCTGTCAACACCAAGGAGACTGATTCCCCCAGAATAAACCAGATTATCTCACCCATTGTTTCTCCTGCCATAGTATCTCACAAACCAAACATTTTTTTAATTGGCAATAAATTAATCTTTGCCAAGACCTCACATCTCTGGACATGAAAAGAATCATTAAGAGATCTCTTTATCTTTGCCATGAGCATTGCTGGTTTATTTTTTTCCTTTGTCCTGTTGAGTCAGTGCAGCGAATGAGCAGCTGAATGTTTGTCTCACCACTGGCCAAGGTTAACCCACCACAGGACCACATCAGGACTGCTGAGCCCACAGTGGGGCTCCCAGCACATGAAAGACCCTGACACATCAGAGAAGTCCTGCAGAGGCCAGAAGGATAGTTGGGACATGGAACACATTATGGACAAAGAGAGGCTGAGAGCGCAAGAGTATTATTTGAGAAATTGTTCTGAATGAAAGACTGGAGCGCTGGACCCAGGCCAGCTGGTGGGATCTCAATCAATATTTGTTAGAACACCATGCCATGAGAACATGATCTTGTTGGAGGTGTCTGACAATGGCCTTCCCTGAGAGACCAACTGTGGCAAGAGCTATGGGACTTGTGTGTAACAAGTGTCAGTAGGAAGGTGGCTCCCTTTATATTTAGAAATGGTGATGGAGTTGGGTATCACCGGGCAACGGAGGAGGACAGAGGTGACCATGCAGCAGTGGTCCCTAATGAGGGCTGGGGTATATGACCAGGCTTGGAAATGAGCAGTGTTTGGGAATTTGTGGGGAAAATTTCCCTTCTGCAGCTTTCTGAGGGTGTGCAGGGAACACGGCACAGATCTGGCCCCTCAGTCCCGCTCCTTTGGTGCCTTGCTTGCTTCACCATGACCCCTGGGTCTGCACCAGGACCACCCTGCTGTGTGCCCCCACGCTGCACACCCACACAGCTGAGCTCTCACTGGTGTTTCCCTCTCCCTGGCCCTTCCCAGCCCAGCCCCCCCCAGCTCTGCCCACCTCCCCTGCCCTCTCCCCAGCCCAGGCAGACACAGCAGCCCACGCGGGGCTGGCCCCATGCAATTGCCCACCCAAAGGGGGCTGCAGAGCTCTGGGCACTCACCCCATGGCCATAGACCATCACAAGGGCACAGGAGATGCTGGTGGGCAGAGAGGGGTCTCCTCCTGCCAGTCAGCCCCAGGGCTGGCACCAGCCATGGCATGAGGACACAGAGGCCATTGCCTCCCTCTGTCTGCTGCTCCTCTCTCACAGGGACCCTGATTGCCCACTCCTGGCAGCCCCTCGGGGCCAGTCCCTGTCCCCAGCACCAGGCTGCTGGCCTGGGGGCTCCCCAGGCACCTCCTGCTGCACCAGGGACACAGCAGCCTGCCCCAGCTGGGGCATCCACAGAGACACCTGCTCTTGCCCAGGGATGTGGTCTCAGGCATGGCCCTGAGCAGGCGGTGCTGCTGTGCAGGGCAGCGGTGCCTGAAAGCCCAGGGAGATGGTCCCAGGCACATCCCTCTTGGTCACCCACCATTCCCATGGGCACTGGGCCCCCACACGCCAAGGCTCAACACAGGCCCATGCCCTAACGCCTTGCCCCATGCCCTCCTCCCCTGAGCCATGGAGAACCCAAGATCAGAGACGTTGTTCAGGAAACAATTCCTGCAGCTTGTTCCTCAGCTTGGCTTTGGAATTAGTGCCAAAAGTCCAAACATTGGAAATGAGAAATCCTCCTTTTATTACAGAGATGTGAGCCAGGAGTCAAGGTTAATTGTCCACCCATGCATATGTACAAAGAACACCAGGTCAGACAGGCTGGGTTCCCACGTGCAACAGATTCAGACATTTCTAGAAAAACAGGATTGTCACAAATAGAATGCTAAATGCACTGGAGTTTCCAGAAATGAAGTGGAAATGCCTTGTGAAGGGGCATGGATAATTTGTTGCTTCTGAGAGACACCTGACTGCATCAGCTTCTTCAGTGCGTCCTTCAGCTCCTGGTTCCTCATGCTGTAGATGAGGGGGTTCACTGCTGGAGGCACCACCGAGTACAGGACTGCCACCACCAGGTCCAGGGATGGGGAGGAGATGGAGGGGGGCTTCAGGTGGGCAAATATGGCAGTGCTGAGAAAGAGGGAGACCACGGCCAGGTGAGGGAGGCACGTGGAAAAGGCTTTGTGCCGTCCCTGCTCAGAGGGGATCCTCAGCACAGCCCTGAAGATCTGCACATAGGACAGCACAATGAAAATGAAACATCCACAGACTAAACAGGAACTAGCCACAATAAGCCCCACTTCCCTGAGGTAGGTGTGTGAGCAGGAGAGCTTGAGGATCTGTGGGATTTCACAGAAGACCTGTCCCAGGGCATTGCCTTGGCAGAGTGGCAGTGACAGTGTATTGGCCGTGTGCAGCGCAGCACAGAGAAACCCACTGGCCCAGGCAGCTGCTGCCATGTGGACACAAGCTCTGCTGCCCAGCAGGGTCCCGTAGTGCAGGGGCTGGCAGATGGCCACGTAGCTGTCATAGGCCATGACGGTGAGAACACTCCGCTGAAAGGAAAAAGACAATCAGGAAGAGCTGTGCAGCACATCCTGGGTAGGAGATGTCCCTGGTGTCCCAGAGGGAGTTGGCCATGGCTTTGGGGAGAGTGGTGGAGATGGAGCCTAGGTCGAGGAGGGAGAGGTTGAGGAGGAAGAAGTACATGGGGGTTTGCAGGTGGTGGTCGCACACTATGGCAGTGATGATGAGTCCGTTGGCCATGAGGGCAGCCAGGTAGATGCCCAGGGAGAGCCAGAAGTGCAAGAGCTGCAGCTCCCGCGTGTCTGCCAATGCCAGGAGGAGGAACTGGGTGATGGAGCTGCTGTTGGACATGTGCTGCCTCTGGGCATATGGTCCTGTCACAGGAGAAAAAGACAGTGATAATTTAGGGGAGACTTCTGCAAGCAAAATCAAAGCCATTTCCCACAGACCATCCCCCCGTCACACACAGACATCCCTCTCTTTTCTCGGAGACCTTCCTGCAGCTGTGTGGCTGCAGCCCTGCTTGGTGCTGGCCGTGTGGGTGATGAAGAGCAGGGCATCTGCCCACGGGCTCTTGACCAGCCAGCCCCACTCTGCAGCAGTGGGTGGGGGCAGGGACCAGTCCTGGTGTTTAACTTTGTCCTCTGAAACCAGTGCCAACGCAGAAGGGCTGGTCAGCGTCTGCAGCGCCAGTGCTAAGGAACGGGAAGGGTGAAGGCATTGTAAGAGAGCTTTAGTTTTTTTCACAGCTCCCCCCCATCTCTCCTGTTGAGTATTTTCAGATGTCAGAAAAGCAGAGCATTTTTGCTGCCCTCCGGGGGAACAGAGTGAGGTCTGTGAGGCAAGAGGATTGCCTGTGGGTGAGTGCACAGTGAGGGGAGGTGGTCTGTCCTTCTGGTTCCCAGTTTCTGTGGGCTTGCACCTTCCTGAGATGAATGGTGGCCACACTCCCATGTTACCCTGAAATACCACAAGGCACTGCTGAGAACGGACTGACCCACCACAGACCAGTAAAGGTTGTAGACTTTCATCAGAACTCAGCATCCCACCCACAGCAAAGGATACACAGCTCATTTCACCCACCCCAACAGTGTTTTCTCCATCACAGAAACTCTACGCTTCTATGTGGGCCTTTCAGATCACTAATGGGTGCGAGGGGACAGGTTTCCACTCTGGAGGGCAACTCGCTGCTTGGAAGGGAACTTCAAGGAGGTAGCCAAGTGCCCTAACAAGAGCATCAGGTTCAGGGAGAACCAGCCCCTTGCCCAGCCCCACATAGGGCATTGCCCACAGCCCCACAGCTGAGAGGAAAGCTGGGACACTTGTTCCCATGGACACACCTGCAGGAGAGGACCCACAAGGTCAGAGTGTGACTCTGCAGCTGAAACACCCATCCCCAGAGAGCCTGACAGCAAGAGCTAGAGAATAAAACTAACCCAAAACGGCAGAGAAAGAAGTAAAATTGCACTGAAGGTCTAGGTAAGAGTGTCCAGGGCGAGCGAGCCAGGCACTGAGGGCAGCGTTGCCCTTGCCCAGCTCTGCTCGCCACCTCCCACACACCAACACTGCCGGGCAGCTGCTCTCAGCCCCTGTGCTCTGCAGAGGGACCGGGGCACGTGGCTGCAGAGCTGCACCGCGGCTCTGCTGGAGCTCTGGCTGCAGAGGGGGTGGCTCACGCCTCGGGACCCCCAGCCCTGAGGGCAGAGGCTTTGCTGGGGGGAGAGCAGGCCAGGGGGATGCCTCAGAGAAAGGGGTCTGCACTGCACATGGTCAGAGAGAGCTTTCTGATTCTCCCTTCCACAACAATTCTGTCTGAAGTTTCCTATCAGTCCTTGCAATATCCTGGATGTCAGGAGACTTTCCTTGTGGGACGTATCTCCCTGTGCCAGGTCTTTCCCTGTCAGTGCTCACAGACCACATCTCTGCCTCTGAGCACTGGCCCCACACAAACGTGCCTCTCTGAAGGGCACTGGCTGGGCACAGGGTCCTGTCCGCAGGGGGAGAAGGGCAGCTCAGAACGACCCTGATGGCTCCAGCAAAGGTGCTGCTGCTGCTGTTCATAGGCGGAGGAGTGGCTGAGGGCACTTCAGGAGGCTCCTGGCAGACCTCCTCATCACTCAGAGTTACAGCTGGCAGTCTCAGGGACATCTTCAAACTCGAGATCTCCATTAACATTTCTGCCTCCCCTCTCCTGCCCCCAACAACAGAAAACTGAAAACACAGATTGAGGAGAGCCCTGGATTTATCATAGCAATCCCTGCGCTGACCTTCGATACGAAAAGTCTCATCCAGACATATTCTGAGGGTAACCTATACTTGTAAGCAGCGCTCACCCTTGCGGCACACTCTCAACAGCAGAGAGATCCTTCCCTATCAGGGGTCGGTCCATACGCCCCCAGAGCTGTCGGGAGCCCCCAGCAGGCTGAGAGCTGCCCCTGGCAGGCGGCAGAGCCCCTGCCCCAGCACACAGCCCCCTGGGCTGCAGGGACCCTGCTGGCAAGGACAGCCCTGGGCACCCCTGCCTGCACAGCCACCTTCACAGCCCTGCAGCCGGCCCTGGCACAAGGCAGCCCACATGCCCTGGCCCTCCCACGCTGCAGCAGGGAAGCCCTGCTCTGCAGCACACTGGCCTCCTCCACAGCAAAAGGCTCCCACACGGTCCCACAGGCTGGGGGGGCCCCAGCTGCTGCAGACCCGGCTAGGAACTGCAGAGGCATTGCCCTGCAGCCACACACTCACCGGCTCCAGGGCTCTGCAGATTTCTCCAGCAGGGAGCTCTCAGCAGCCCCCCACCAAGGGCTGCTTTTGAGCTCTCCCTGCCTCCCTCCTCTGCCCCTCTGGGCTCCCTCCAGGTGTCCCTGGGGCTGCAGGGGAACCTGCTGGGCAGCAGGATGAGGCAATCCCTCACGGGCCTTGCCTCTCCTGGGGGGACACACTTATTTCCAGCAGTGGCAATTCCCTTACTAGAAAAAGTTTTCTGCAGGAGTATCAACTTTTGTTAACCCATTACTAGAGAGGACACCAGGAAAACTGCAGCAAAGGATCCAAGTACTCCTAAAAGAGCGTGTGTGTATGTGTGTGTCTGGTGGTTCTGCAGGCAGGGGCAGGGAGGATGTCTTCAGTGCTTCAGTAAGCCCTGCAGAGCCCATTTCAGCACTTCATTGCACAGTCCGAGGGCTCAAGACTCAGCTCTCCTTTGCCCAGGCCATGTCTCTGCTCTGAAGCAAAGCCTTTGCACCCCCGGGCTCGGGGACACTTGGTACCAGGTTGCCTTATGGCCAGGCAGAGCTGGGCTGGTGCCACAGCTGGGGGGCTTCAGCCCAGATGTGCAGCAGTGCCCTCAGCCAGGCGCCCACGCAGAGGCAGCTGCAGCCCGTCCTGTTGCAGACAGAGCTGTGACACTGAGGGAACCAAGTGCCAAGGCAGGTGGCAGAGCTCAGCACAGCTGCTCGGCAAGGACAGCAGCCTCCAACAGCCCAGGCATCCACCACGCGGTTTAGACCGGTGAGGCAATTCCAGGGCACCCGAAGGAGTGTTCCCTCCTTCAGGAGCAGTCACAGAAGACACAGAGATACTGTGTGGCCGCTGCTGACTTGAGCAAGGGCAGGTGTGGGTACAGCTGAGGTTGTCTCTGCCCTCTTCTCCTCTGCCTTCCCCGGCCAGTTCTCCCAGGCCTCTGTGGCTGCAGGCAGGACTCTGGAGGAGAAGCAGCAGCAGTGGGAGGGGATCAAGTGCCTTGACCTCCGGCAACCTTGAGCAGTCCGTGGGAGCAGAGGGGCGGTATCCCAGGGGGCTGAGAGAGCAGGCTGCTGTCACAGGGAGGCCACTCTCCATCCTCTGGGAAAGGCCATGGAGACGGGGAGAGCTCTCGCAGGGCTGGCAGCACCCACCCATGGCACGCATGGCCAAGGGTTGAGCAGGGGAAGTAAAATTCCCAGAGACTGACCACTAGTGTAATATTTCAAGGTGTATGAATGAGGTGAGTGGGTTGACCAGGAGAGATTGTGCCTGGACATCCTCTCTGCTTTCTGTGAGGAAAGGACAGGATTGCTCGACTTAGAGCAGTGGTCGCCTTTCAGTGGAAGGGAGCATAGCTTTCAAAACCCTCTTCCACAATATTCTGGTGCCCACATTAGGATATTTCGGGCCTGCATGAGTAGAGAAGTAGATATTTATTAAATCAGCTGGATCATCAGTCTCTGACATACATGATCAGTGCCTGGTTCTCTGCCTGGAGGCATCCAGGTAGATGGGTGCTGATGGGATCTAACCTGTCACCTTGCCTGTTGAACCTGGAGGAGATGAGAGGGTGTTTTTTCATAGAATTTCTAGATGAAACCACAAGTCACGGTCCACTCAGTGGACTCGTGATGGTTCATTAACCACGATCTCGAAGCACAAAAAATCAAGGCGACCACGCCAAGGGGTTATGCTTCAATCAAACAGCACAATTTTATTGTTTGCCCGTAAAGCGGCGTGCGATAGGTAGAAAGACAGAAAGTGAATAAAAGGAAAAGTAAAAAGAAAAGGAAAGAGCATTATAGCTACCACCACGGGTCTAAGGCGTCTCTATGGTCCCAGGTCCAGGCAGTGTCCCGCCGCCGGTCCTTCCGATCGTCGCGATCCTTGTTATGACCACAGTTGTGATCCATCTTCTGGACAGCTGTTATGCGGCCTTATTCAATCCCAGGTGGGAGGGGATGGCATAGTACTCCTCGTACCGTGCAGTTCTCCTTCCCAGGGTGTAGTTGTTCCTTTCAGTCCCAGGTTGCAGGGAGCGGCATAGTACTCCTCGTACCGTGCAGTTCTCTTTCCCAGGGTCTTTGTGTCTTGGTGTCCATGAGGACCACATTCCATCTCCAGGTCTCTGTTGGCAATGTTGAGACCATATTGTTCTCTTTAGACCGACTCTTACACCACCCCGTGGCTCAACATTGTTATCAGGACCACGTGGCAGCGATATAATCCTCTGAGAGGGGTAAAAAAGGGCAGGGAAAGAAAAGGGGAAAAGAAAATGACAGACAGGAAAAGAAGGGGAAAATAATCCTCTTTCTTTCAAACAGTTCAAAACAATCAAATGGTATTCATAAAAATGACTAAACATAAATCTGTTTAGGTCTTATACAATTTTCCTTGTGTCAGTAGATTTAGGGATGTCCACATTGGAAGGGATATTCAACAAGATACGTGCATTGATTACAGATGTCAGATACGTCAATTGCTTTACCATTCTCCAATTTAAGACATACAATATCATTGACAAAACAAGACCAATCAAGACCAATATCAAAAGGATGACAATAGGGTGACACAACTTGCTCAAGATGCCAGTAGCAGTCGGTGACCATCCGAAAAGTGTGTCCCACCATCCGTGTTCTGCATCTTTTCTCACTCTTCTCAAGACACGGTATATTTCTTCCACATTGTGATGGACAGTTATCAAGGTTTTCTGTCCGTTTTCTCTAACCTTTGCCAGAATCTTGATCAAGTCTTGATGCTGTAACAGTTGTTTTACCAAGGTGAGATTCATTCCAATGGATACAGGCTGCAAATCGTGAATTAGTGTATAATTAGATTTCAAGAGCTGGTGGGATGTGCCTGGGGCTAAATAGGAGAAGTCACATCCAGTGATGTTCATAAAATTGCAAACGCAAGAATTGGAATGATTCTTAGTATCTACAATCACCGTATCTACAGATACAGAATTACAAGCAGTTCTCAAACATGCACAACCCTTGCCAATATATACAAGCACTGTTTCAGGGTTATCGTCAGGACGAATCTCAAAATGGCAGATTCTCTGTGTAGTGTCTAAACAAATGTCCTGAGCTCTGATTGTGTTGCCTTCACAGACAAATCCTTGTTGTTCCTGCACGATACAAGGTTCCAAATCTACAGTTTGCCATTTCTCATCCACCTTTTGGGCCCATACTCTGTGCTCGAAAGGATAGAGTGTGGTTCCCTTCTGGTTCAATCCTAAGGCAATAATGGGGTAGATTACATTTATTGATGCATGTGACATCGTCAGTACAAAAGCGGTGGCAATGTTTGTGGTGGGGTTATAAGTAAAGTTTACCAAATTCCACCAGGATTGGAGTTTCCTCTCAAAATCGGTGGCACGGTCCCAGACTACTTTCCGAATTTCAGTGGGAAAAGTGCCTCCTTCACCTTCTCTAATAATCGAGGCAGCCACTGATTGTATCCATAATTGAGCCTGGATACAACTAAGAGCCAGAGAAAGGTTATTTTGGATTATACCAAGTGTATCTACAATCAATTTGTGATCTTCCGTATTCACCTTTTCCCATTTTGGTAACACATCTGTTAACTGCCACTGGTTAGTTCCCAGAGCCAATAGGGAAGATTGCAAAGGTTGTTGCAATCCTGCCAGATCATTAGCTGTAGTTGCCGATTTGGTCATTAATATCTCTGAGTCAATGCCATTCAGAAACCCCAATCCTGTTCCCAAAACACCAGTGAGGTCTCTCCGAGTCCGTTTCCCAAAGGTGTCTGTCTCCGCAGCCAGGTTATCCCTCCCTCATAAGAGGGTTTTAGGAAAGGAGAGCAGGCTGGCTGAATATCTGAAACATTAACTTGCATCAACAACTCAACTCGTTTAAGAGACCATTTTGGATTAAGCAACTTTTGTTGTTGACCTGTATTTCTGACTATATATGGTCCAATTTCAAAAAGTTTTGGATTGGGTACAGCCATTGGTTGAGTGGTAGGTGTAATGACATCTATTCTGAGTTCCCCCCAGTATTCCGTGTTGTTTATGCCACACATAATCTTATAGGGGTACTGCATTGCAGTCAAATCCAGTCAGCACTCTTGGCTTTGGTTTTTACATGACAAAATAGAACCATGGGGTTCAATTTCATAGCTGTTTGTTGGCACAATAAGGGATTCAGTAATTAATCTGCATCGTATGGAGATGTTGTCACCCTGAGCCACCATAAAAGGGGGTAAAACTTTATTTTTGTCATTCAGCGTGAGGGTCGTGTCCATGCCATGGTGTGTGACTATTGCAACAAGCATCACTGGGGTTTTAGTTACAGCATTTATTTTGAATTTGAAGGTCAGACTCAATAGATCTGATCGGTTTGCCGGATTGCTTCGCCAACTACACACCACATAGACAGGTCTCGTCAAGGTGAGGTTATACCAACAGTCAGTCTTGTCATTTTTACAAGACTTAGAGATCTTAACGTTGTTGGTACAAGGATCAAGGGTGGTATAATTGCCGACGTGCTTTTGGCGACAGCACATAATAAGGGATTCTCGCTTATCACATTCGCACTCAGCAGCATGACAAAGTTTTGCTGAAATACCGGGGTGAATCCTGGTTGTTAAATTTGGATCCAAAAGATTGCCAGAGACGGTAATTAAAGAGGCCTTTACATAGAGAAGTCCTTCCACTTTTCTGCATCCTACCATAACCTTTTCTCCAATTATTCCAGTTAGAGTTCTGATCCAGTCTTTCCTATCCCACTCCCATTCAAGTGGGATCATCATACAGTACTACAGTGGCCAAATTTAGAAAGTGATTCTTTGGATACTGCCCTGTAAAAGCAGTATACCCGACAATAGATTTAGACCAAGGCCATTCAGCACCCTTTTGGTTATGCGTAAGTGGGAAAACACAAACAAGTAGTACCAGTCCAATTTTACTATTAGTCATTTTAAAATTTAGGGCTATGAATTTTCATCTATTTATAGTTCATGTTCTCAGTGTCCCTCGGAGTTCTCCTGTAAAAATAAAACAACAGAGCTTGCCTCCCTGAGGCAAAAAAGAGTTAAGATGATGGGATTATCCAGCGCGTGTTTCTCTTATGTGCCTTTCCCAGGGCATCAAAGGCTTCCCAAGCACATGCATGCAGTGGGGTTTTCAGTACCAGTGGTACGTTTCCCACAGTAGGAAGTGCCACCAGAATGGGTTGTCCTGAGAAGTGAGCTGGGTTCTTTAAATCATTTGGTCCCTTTAATGAAGGAATCAAGGAAGGAGCCGTTGGGCAAAAAGCGGTTATTTTGGGGCATCCGTTTACCCCCCTTCTATCATTTACGGCTTTAACAGCTTCCCACAAGCGGACATCCCAATTTCCCTCATGAGGTTTCAAAAGTCGTTTTAAGAGACCATTGGTCCTTTCTACAGTTCCATTAGCTTGCGGATAATACGGGGTATGAAATACCCATTTAATCCCTTTGCTTCGTGCCCAATCCTGTACAATTCCGGCAGTAAAGTGAGAACCGTTATCAGATTGTATTTCTTGTGGCTCTGGAAAAGTTCCAAACCATTCATGCAGCGCTTTCACCGTGTTCTCCCCCGTAGCCCTGTTAAAGCCTTCTACTTGGACTAGTCCTGATGTTATTTCCACTCCCACCAGCACAAAATGTTTTCCTCCCGATCTCTTAAAGGGGCCAATAAAATCCACCTGCCAGGCATCCCACAAGCCTTTACCCTCCCTCAAAGGCAGAGGGTCATCCTCTAAAGGGTGCTTTTCAAGTGGTCTTCGACATTGTTTGCAGGCTGATATACAGGTTTTACACATATCTCTGGTGACGGGCCAGCCTCAGGCAAGGGGCTTCATGATACAGATCTTTAGCTCCTGTGTGCTTGCGTTTTACATGCAACCATTCTAACAGGCGTTCCCAGTCTTCTACAGTCTGGTCCTTCTGTACAGGAGCTAGCCTTGCTAACTCATCAGCCCGGTTATTCCATTCTCCTGCTGACCCCCCATCTATCTGATGGGAAGCTACCCAACCTACAGCAAAGTTCCCTTGGCTAGCAATACTTGAGATGTCTTGCCATTTTTCCTTTTGCCACACTGGAATCTTATTAACCTGCCATTCGTTTTGCTCCCAGAAAGGAAGCCATTCGGTACATCCCTTAAACACAGCATAAGGATCAGTATAAATGTAAACAGGAGAAGCAGTTTGTGCTTCATGTTGAAAAACGCTCCATACTGCAATTAATTCACCAACTTGTGCACTACCCTCTCCCTCCGCTATAATTTGCTCATCAGAAGAGGTATGGAGCGCTACTGCTCGGAATTTCCACACTTTTCCTTCTCGTTTGGCAGAAGCATCAGTAAACCAAGCACTAACTGACTGTTCACAGGGAAAAGGAGGGGCCACCTGCATGACTGAGGCAGGTTTATCTTGGCCCTCGTCCAGGCTCGCTACTTCTTGTGTAGCTAGGTTTTTAAAAACTCCTTCAGATACAGAGAAAGTGTTACAGTAGTGCTCAATCTCAGCATACCACTTTCGTACTGAGGCTTTCTGGGCCACCCCGTCAGGGGGAGGGGTCCCAGTAGTGACTGCTTTTATAACTTTAAATGGGCCTCTCAATATAATGCGTTGCTGTCATACGATTTTTCCTACTTCTATGAGAGCCAAGCTAACCACAAACAAACCTTTCTCCCAAACAGTGTATCTTTTCTCAGCATCCCTAAAGCCACGGGAGTAAAATCCCACAGGCCGGGTTGGACCCTCAGGGCCCCGCTGCCATATGTGAACTGACAGTCCTGATAAAGCAAACCCCCACTCCACCTGGAAGGGGTCTGTAGGGTGGATAGGGCCAAGAGCTTGGTGTGCTGCTGCTTCAAAAATTAACAATTGCATAGCCTCTTCCTGAGAAGCAGTCCATTCCCATTTGACCCCTTTTCTTAGCAAATCATAAAGAGGTCTGGCAATGATAGAAAAGTCCGGGATGTGTTTTCTCCAGAACACCAATAATCCGAAGACATGTTGCCGATCCTTTTTCGACTCAGGCATTTTGATCTGTTCTAAGGAAGCAAGGGTATCTGGTGGGATGCATGTCATTCCCCCTTTCCACCAGATTCCTAAGAAATTCGCTTCCTGCGAGGGCTTTTGGACCTTTTCTGAAGGGATCTGCAAACCCAAATTTTCCAAATGTGAAATTATGTTCTGTTGGGTTGCTCCCACATCCTCTATTTCATCTCCCCCAGTTAGGGATATGTGCCACACATACTCTGTTTCGGACTCTTTAGGAAGACGTCCATACTCTCTGCTCAGTTTGGCTAGCTCCGTGGCAGTATATGGTATCTCTTTGGTTGTAATGTGGGGATCATCCTCATCCTCATTCAGATAAGTGTATTTTGCTTTAATTAAGGGTCTCACTTGAGGGTTGTCCACAAAACGTTTTCTCGCCCCCACCAACTCCTTCTGAGAGTATAATGGGTTAATTAGTCGAATACCCTTTTCCTCTACTTCCGGCTCCATTTCACTCAGGACTTCAGTGTATTTAGAGCATGCTGCCTTCAGGGTGGTTTTTAACAAGTGGTTTTCTTCCCTTTCTTTCTCTAATTGTTGTTCTAAGTCATAATTTTCTTCCCTTTCTTTCTCTAATTGTTGTTCTAAGTCATAATTCATTTTTTGCAGAACTTTCACCAAATTTTCAAGGGATTCTATAATTTTGTTTTCATTGCTACATTTTCTAAGGCGATCTTCAATTGCTGTGACCAGGCTAGCTCCTAAAATGGCACAGACTATAGATTTGCCCTTAGCTGATCTAACCTTAGCTTCAGCCTGTAAGGATGTCACTTGGTCCACTACATTCTGCAAGTTTGCCCAATTATCTCGAGCCCAATCTCCTCTGGGTACAGAGGGCCGAGCCCCATACTTTGCCAGAAATGTGTAAAACATGTCCCGATCTTTCATTAACAAAGGATTTTGTTTATCAGCTTTTTCGGCCATTGTTACTACGAAGGGACCAAACCCACTTAGGGGAGGCTAGACTTAGTTGCAAACACACAGCCACTGCTGTGTCGCCCTTCTCTTTCCCAAATGGTTGAAGGGACCAAAAATCTGCTTCAGGAAAGCAGCTTATAGTTACTACAAGGTTGTCCCTTCACTTTCCCGAGCAGAGCAGACAAATACTCTTAACACGAGGGCAACCCCCCTCTATAGCACTTTCCCCCTTTTGCACTTCGAGTTCTTTTAGCTTGATCCCAACAGACAGAGCCCTCAATCGGAGTTTGGAGTGCTAAGGCCTAGGTATGTGTGGTGTGTGGGAAATTCGAGTCACCCCCCTTGCTTTCTGGAGACCTCTCACCCAGGTGGGTGTAGGGCCAGGTGCGGCTAGAATGAAACGTCCTTCCCCTGTTACAAACCACACACAACCTGCACCCCTCTGTCTCTCAGGATCCTGTCCGTGACACCAGTTTAATGTCACGGTCCACTCAGTGGACTCGTGATGGTTCGCTAACTATGATCTCAAAGCACAAAAAATCAAGGTGACCACGCCAAGGGGTTATGCTTCAATCCAACAGCACAATTTTATTGCTTGCCCGTAAAGCGGCGTGCGATAGGTAGAAAGACAGAAAGTGAATAAAAGAAAAAGTAAAAAGAAAAGGAAAGAGGATTACAGCTACCACCATGGGTCCAAGGTGTCCCTATGGTCCCAGGTCCAGGCAGCATCCCGCTGGTCCTTCCAGTCGTCGTGATCCTTGGTGGGGAAGATCTCCAAAGTTCAGTTGCTAAGAAGGCATCTTTTTAAGCCAAGCAACACACCTTGCTCCTCCTCTGGTCCATGGACTGCCGCCAGTCTCCGCCCTCTCGAGCCAGGTTATCTTGCTCCAGTGGCGGGTAGCTTCAGACCAGGAGACATGTTCTTGTATTGTTTTCCAGTTCGTTGTTATGACCACAGTTGTGATCCATCTTCTGGACTGAAACCCCAACACATCAGCACTTCTAGTCTGTGGGCAAGTGCTTCAAACACCATCAGAACAAGAGGAACGGGAGACCACGATGCACTACATGGAGTTTCTACCTCAGGTTGACAATTCCCACAGTAAACATCTCCGAAGTACCAGGACAGGATATAAAACAAGAAAAGCATGGCCAAGGGGGAAAGGACTGACAGGCTAGGGTGTTTTTGAGGTTTTTTTGCAGGATATTAGGAGAGTACCAGAGAAGAACTTGTATCAGGGAAAGGATGGGCTCAGGGCTGATTGTGGGCACCTATGAGGCAGCCCTGCACCTGGTGTGAGTTCCTTCAGTGCTCAGGGAACATGCGAGGGCTTTGCCTAACTGAAAAACAGGAATGGGAAGGAAGGACAGCACCATTCGGGCTGGTGGGGACCTGGGCAGGTTTCTTGATCAACCTCCTGCACAGAGCAAGGCCAGACCAAGTGACTCAGGGCTTTCCCCAAACAGACTTTGGTCCCTCTCTGGGATAGAGCCAGCACACACTCTGTGAGATACAGATTCCAAAAGATTTAATATGTCCCATCCTGCCACAATTAAAACATCTCCTAGCTTGCCTCCCGTTATTATTTTTACCTTGCACAAGCGGCTTCACTGCAGCTCCTACCGCGGCAGCCATAAAGGCAGTTTTTTCCTGATCAATCATTCTTTCTGCCACCTCCAACAGCTGGACAGCTGATGACCCACACGGCAGGAGGCTTAAAGCTTTCTTAGTTTTCTCATTAGCATTATCATAAGCAAGCATATCAAGAAACTTTGCTTTCATATCCTCATTCAGATCAGGATTAATCATGAGAGCGGCATGCAGTCTGTCTATAAATTTTGGGTAAGATTCTATAGGTCCCTGTTCTATCCCCGTAAATGCTGGTGCTATTTTGTCATCATGGAGGGCAAAAATCGTTTTCAGAGCTAGTTCCTGCATTAATCGTAACACCTTGGGTTGGAATCCCACTTGCCACGCAGGGTTAGCGAAGGGGCTGGCACCTGTAAAGCATTTGGGCATTCACTCCAAACAGCGGATCCCCCTTCTGACGTGGCGTGGCTGCAGCAGCATGACTCGCTGCCTGCCAGCGTTGAAAAAACTGTATCTGCTGAGAAGCCGTTAACAAAGCTTGTGCAACCATACGCACATCATATGGAGTTAATAAATTTGCTGTGAAAATATGCTGAATTATTGAGTTAGTATATGGAGATTTAAACCCATATTGTGTTACTGCTAATTCCGCTTCTTTGATTACTTTCCAGTCTAAAGGTTCCCACTCGTTACCCTGTGGTGTTACTATCACAGGAAAGGCCATCGGCCCAAATTGCCCCTCTATAATTGCATCCCAAATGACTCCCCACCATCGACGTGTTGGATTACAATTACCCCCCATGCCTCCCATTGGAACCAGCGGTGGTAACGGTCCCGCTGCTAATGTCTCCCCAGAGCCACTCTCCCCTCCTCCACCCTGTGAAAAAGGATTAATAGAGAAGGGAGATAGTGGCAGTGCTATAGGAGCAGGCTGTGCCAATTCTAGCATCCATGTCTCAAGTTGCTCCAATTTTTTCATGAGATCTTGCAGCTGTACATTCTCCAAACCACAGTGACGTTCTGCAGATGCCGATTGGGGTGATGGAGGCGTGGACAGAGGCAGAGGTGGATAGAAGCTGTCCTCTGTCGAGACGTTATGCACGCGTTCCGGGTATTTCTCTCTCCAACATGGACCGGGAGATTCAAGCGGTGGCAGATTCATTTCCTTTGGCTCTTGGCGCTTTAGCCGCACTGCTGCTACACACCATGCATCCCTGTCCTTTCTTTTGGCTTTTGGGAACGAGGCTCCCGAGAATGTCATAGCAGTAGCAGAGTCTTTTGCTCTAGCGCCTTCAACTTCTGCCGACAGGGCAGCAAAAGCAGATGTGGTAGTTTGTCATTCTGCTTTCATCTCTTTCAGAGTTGCAGGAGCGGTCTGGAAACTAGGACCATGCGCGGCAATCAGTTAGCTGAGGGGAATGTGCTCGAGCTTGTCTAGACAACAATTAACATGATGAGGCATGTTTGCAGAGCACAGGGGAGTGGGAGACGGATGGCGCCAAGGATGGCGCCAAGGAAAGGTAACACCTTGCGGTTAATTGCTGGTAGTTAACCACCAGTCAGGGATTGCCTAGTATGCAAGGCTTAGCTTCAAGAACCAATTAGTTTAAAACGCGCAGCTTCTGAAAGTGTATAAAACTCGTGCTTCTGTACAATAAATTGACATTTGCTTGCATCAAGCTGCGTCCTGTCTCTTCATTCACCGCAAATTGGTGACCCCGACGTGATGCGTTTAAGGCTCTGACGTGAAGGGGTCTCGAATCGCCTATCTGAGCGACATGCAGCGAATCCCACAGACCTATGAATGATCTGCTGAAAGGAAGCAGGAACCGGCCTGAAATCCCTCCGGAGTTGAGAGGTGAGCTGTGGGAAATCCGTAATGGGGAATCAGGCTTCGTCCCCAGAAAGAGACGTATATGGACTCATAAAGGGTCTTCTAGTCAGATCTGGCAGTCCGTGCCTCAGTCTCCTCAAATGGTGACCCCTATGGTGGTGTTCCCAAGCCTTGGAAGAATAAGGACGGAACTGGTCGATAAAAAAGACAGCTCGTGGAAGAGGGCTGCGTTCCGGAGGAAAAGGCTTGGCTGAACGATCGTCTTGCTGGCTGGACCAGGCAGACAACCTAAACCCCGAGGATAACACCTGTATTCATCGAGACAGGTGAGCAGCCAAGAAACTTTAGAGAATTTGAAAGAAATTAAAGCGGTCAGCAGACAATTGTATGATGCTGCCGCAGAGGGGAACTCCGTGTCGGGAATGCATTTAACATCTTGGTGGCAAATTCTGACTACTCTTTGCCAAGTGTGGACTAATTCTACTAGCGGTGCTAAACCAGAGGAAGCTGTAAATTCCACCGACAGCGTGACTCTTCTCAAGACACCGTCAGCGATGGCGATTCTGTCCACACCTCCTCTGCCCCCAAAGCTTCAGTCACTGATTGCAGCGACCCTCACAACACAGGACCAAGCACGGGAACAGGACAACTCGGGGAATGATTCCATTGGCACTGATAAACCTTTTGATCCAGGTCCTATAGATCTGGACAAGGAGCTAGACCTTTTCCCCACCCCCTTGTCTCTCCTGATGCATTGATTGTATTTTTGGGGAGGGTGAAAGGGAGTGTGAGGGATTGGTGGCAGGAATGCAAGTGGGAATCAGTTCAGTGATGGTTTTGGGAGTCGCTAGGGCATGTTCAGTATTTTGTCAGATAAAGCAACCTGCAGAGTGGCAGCCTGTGCAATACGAGGCTGTTAAAGGGTTAAGCAAAGCAGTGGGGGAAGGGAGGATTCATAATACATTTGCTATGTCCCTTCTTGAAGTGATGGCAGAGCCTTATACGCTCACACTGCATGATTGGAGGTTCTTGCTTTGTATGGTACTAACTGATACCGTATATGATGTGGTTATTTGATTTTTGTGAGCTACCTGTAGTGGCCTTGACTGAAAACCTTAGTCGGGGAATTGCTGTTAACTATGAGCAGTTGGCTGGAGCAATTAACTGTGCCGATTCTGTGACTCAGGCAAGGTATGCCAGGGACAACTGTTTGCAAATGAATGAGATGGCTATTAAAGCAGTCAGGGTGTGGGAGTCTTGCCACAGTCTTGCAGGGTCCTAGAGAGTCACTAACTTTAATACTAACTTGATTGATTGGCTTCAGAATATTTTGCAACAAGTCGAACTTCAGGAAGCTCAAGGGTTGCTTTTAAAACAACTAGCTGTGATAATGTCAATGAAAATTGTAAACGGGCAACTTTCACAATCGCAACCCCAACATGTGTCAAATGATTGTAACGCAGAACTCACAGCAGACTGTAATTCTCAGGCTGAGTTCTGGAATGCAGCATAACACATTTTTGCTTCTCTAATCTCTTCTGTAAGAATAGTACACGCTCTTAACTTGCTTAGTAAATTAGGCTGCTAGCTTGCTAAACAAAGCAATACTAAAAATACTAATTTTTTTTTCTGGCGTATTAACAGATGTTGATTCTGTCCATCATATGTTGCTACAGAACCGAGTTGCTATTGATTTTTATTATTAGCAAAGGGACACAAGTGTGAAGACTTTGATAGGATGTGTTACATGAATCTGAGTGACCACTGTGAATTAATTTACAAAAGTATACAAAACTCAAAAGCCTTAAAACAAAGATCTGCAGCAGAGCCAGGGGCGGGATGCCTTTGGTCTCTTCTCACGGCTGGGAAACTTTGGGCCATGACTCAAAAGTATTACAGGATTTATTATAATTATCTTTAACCACCTTATTGATGTTTGCCTTATGTCTCCCATGCTTTTTTTTTTCTGTATTCAGTGTTTAGTTGATTGTAACTTAAAGCAGATCATGGTCACCCAGCTACACACACCCTTTGCCTCCTCGCAATTAACAAGCAAAAAAGGGGAGGACAGAGAATGTCTGAAGAGAGAGATAGGAGAGGAAACTGGAGAATTATTTGACCTAACAAGAGATGAGAGAACAGCTGGGCATTGTGAAGGTGACTAGGAAAGATAAACATTGTTATCTAGTGTTTAATAGGTGTCTGCACGCTTGTAGTGATATACAGCTATGTAACTGCATGAATGATTCCTGCCCTGAGCCTGGTGGCGCATACAGCTGCGGTTTGTGTCCGGGCTCAGAGATGTAAATAGGGGCTTCTCTGTTATGGTAAAAGTGTTTCTCTTTGCATAAAAAAGAGAGGGAATGAGGGGAATGACCCCAGAGGTATGTTCAGAGAAGGCATGCTATGTTTCGAACTTTTTGACGGAACCAGTTCTTGCTTGGTGTGCCCTTCCACCTATGTATAATGTTAATCCAAAAGAAGCTGATATTGTTTACACTTTGTCGATAATTGTCTTTCTGTAGATGCTAATGCAGTAGGAGGCTATGATGGGAACGTGTCGCAGCGGTTCTTCTCTTATCCAGAGTAACAGCAGGGAAAGCATTAAAGAGTTAAATCACCTTGTTTGGTAGGCAGTTCAGAATGTGAGTCAAAATTGCCACTGCTTTTTGTTGTTGGTTCAAGGACATGGCTGTGAGGATTTTGATGGTATGTGCTGCATGGATTTTAGGCGCCCCATTGCAGCAACATGTTAACAAAATCTGAGAAAATTTCAGCCTTTTTTGGCATCCATTCACTCAATTGGCAGTATTGTTTGTTTGCTATTACCTTGGTTGCTGTCATGTTTGCAAGGGCCCTGCAGAACATGGCAAACCTGGTACTAGCTGTTCAAAAACAAAAAGGGGAAAGTGTAAAATTGTATGGAACAAAGACAGTGGGTTATTTTGACATTGATAATATGTCTTAGTTGGTTTTTTATTTGTTCTATTACTTGTGCCTTGTTTTTGCTCGATTTCAGGGGTTCCTTTTGTGCAACAGGAAAGGGGAGATGTAGGACAAGGCCTCAAGGACAAGAGTCCAGGTACTGATAGCCTGATGAATAGAGACTTGTTAGAACTTGTAGGGCACAAGCCCTGGGAACAAAGGAACAAGCTAACTGCAGACCCCTGAGCCGTCACAGTTGAGGAGGCAACCAGACGGACAGAGAAACAAGTAGCCAGATAAGGGAACTGATGGCACCAATATGTAATCAAGAAAGCCGCGTAGAAAGAAACTCCCTAACCTTGGAATAGAAATTATTGCTAAGTCAAGATAAACTAGTAAGTATCTATTGTTCTAACGGTATGCCTTAAATATTAACCAATTAGTGTTTTTTACACTTAAGATTTAACCAATCAGTGTGTAATATGTAGAAGGTAGAAACATATATAATTGTAAGAAAATCACTAATAAATGGACACTTCCTTGCATCAAGCTGCGTCCCGTCTCTTCATTCGCCGCAAGACAGGACACTGCTTGATGCAAGCAAATGTTGATTTATTGTATACAATCATGAGTTTATATATGTTACCGGAGGCCGCGTGCTTTAAACAGATTGGTTCCTTAAGCTAAGCATTACATACTAGGCAATCCCTGTTTGGTTAACTACAAACAAAGGACACTTTAAGTAAGTTTTTACACTCATCAATTAACAACAAAGTGTTACTTCTCCCTGGCTCCATCTGTTCCTCATCTCCTTACCTTTTCTCGGCCTGACTCATCTTGTTGGTTGTCATCTATTCACCCTCCTTATCCTCCCAGGGTTTGTAGCCTACAAGCTGGAGCACGTTCCTTTCAGCTAACTGATTGTTACTTATGGTCCTGGTTTCCAGGCCCCCTCCTACACCTCCCCCTTCTTGTTTTTGAGCAATCCAAATCCCGTTTGTTTTAAACATGCATTCGATCAAGTTACTCATCACTCCTTGTAAGCGTTGAAACAAACAAGGAACACATAATACTACAACCAACAATACTGTCAATACCATCAATGCTCCTTTGATTATGGTTTGTAACCAGCCCCCTAACCCAAGGCTTGAAAGCCAGTCAGAAAAAGGATCATGTCCTTCAGTAACATGCTTCATATTCTTGCGCAGTGCTGCTAATTTCTGAGCTATGCTTTTTGAGTGATCAGACAAATTCATACAACACATTCCTTAACGATGTTCACTACAGGCTACTCTCTACTGTTTGTGCTGATTCCTTATCTTCTACAGGTGACATCACATTCCTCCTTTGTTCTGTCTCATCCTAGTTTCTTATCATACTCCCTCAAAGTTATTTAACTCTTTGCTGCAGGATTTCAGCTGCACATTGTCAAAGCAAGGCCAAAGCTGCACTTTATCTACGTTAAAGCAACCCACTGTCTCTGTTCTGTACAATTCTACAATTCCCCCTTTTTGTTTTTGGACAGCTAGTACCAGGTTTGCCGTGTTCTGCGGGGCCCTTGCAAACATGACAGTAACCAAGGCAACAGCAAACAAACAATACTGCACATTGAGTGAATGGATGCCAAAAAGGCTGACGTTTTCTCAGATTTTGATAACATGTTGCTGCAGTGGGGCGCCTAAAATCCACACAGCACGTACCATCAAAATCCTCACAGCCATGTCCTTGAGCCAACAACAAAAGCCAATAGTTGCTCTGTTTTGTATGTCATAGTGGCAAATTTGACTCACATTCTTAACTGCCTACCAAACAAGGTGATTTAACTCTTTAATGCTTTCCCTGCTGTTACTCTGGATAAGAGAAGAACCGCTGCAATACATTCCCATCATAGCCTCCTACTGAACTAGCATCTACATAAAGACAACTATCGACATTCCAAGTGCAAACAATATCAACTTCTTTTGGATTAACATTACACAGAGGTAATCAATTGTCCCAAATATCAAGGCTTTCAGTAAGATTCTTCATTCCCCACATACATTCACTTTTTTGCAACAATGTCTGCAAGTCAGTTTCAAGGAAGGGCACACCAAAGAAGGACTGGTTCAGTCAAAACGTTCAAAACGTAGTATGCTTTCTCTGAACGTGCCTCTGGGGTCATTCCCTTCATTCCCTCTTTTTTTTATGTAACCAGAGAGACTTTCCCATAACAGAGAAGCCCTTATTTACATCTCTGAGCCTGGACACAAACCGCAGCTGCATGCACCACCAGGCTCAGGGCAGAAATCATTCAGCAGTTACATAGCTGTATATCACTACACGCATGCAGACACCTATTTATCACTAGATAACCGTGTTTATCTTTCCTACTCTCCTTCACAATGCCCAGCTGTTCTCTCATCTCTTGTTAGGTCAAACATTCTCATTTTCCTCTCCTATATCTCTCTCCAGACATTCTCTATCCTCCTCTTTTTTGCTTGTTAATTCCAAAGAGGCAAAGGTTGTGTGTAGCTGGGTGACCATGACCTGATTTATGTTATAATCAATTAAACACTGAATACAGGAAAAAAGGCATGGGAGATATAAGGCAAACATCAATAAGGTGGTTAAAGATAATTATAATAAATCCTATAATACTTTTGATCCATGGCCCAAAGTTTCCCAGCCACGAGAAGAGACCAATGGCATCCCGCCCCTGGCTCTGCTGCAGATTTTTGTTTAAGGCTTTTGAGTTTTGTATGCTTTTGTGGATTGATTCAGAGTGGTCACTCAGATTCACATGGCACATCCTATCAAAGTCTTCACACTCGTGTCCCTGTTTTAATACTAAAAGTTAATAGCAACTCGGTTCTGTAGCAAGATATGACGGACAGAATCAACATCTGTTAAGAAGCCAGAAAAAAAAAAAAAAGAAAAAAAAAGAATAGTATTTGTGGTATTACTTTTTTTAGCAAGCTAGCAGCCTAATTTACTAAGCAAGTTAAGAGTGTGTACTATTCTACAGAAGAGATTAGAGAAGCAAAAAAATGTGTTATGCTGCATTGCAGAGCACAACCTGAGAGTTACAGTCAGCTGTGAGTTCTGCGTTACAATCATTTTGACACATGTTGGCGTTGTGATTGTGCAAGTTGCCATTTACAATTTTCATTGGCATTATCATAGCTGGTTGTTTAAAAAAGCAACCCTTGAGCTTCCTCATGCTCGACTTGTTGCAAAATATTCTGAAGCCAATCAATAAAGTTAGTACATGACTCTTTAGGACCCTGCAAGACTGTGGCGAATGACTCGCTAGAGGCTCGCCCAGGCTCCCCCATCCTGACTGCCTTAATAGCCATCTCCTTCATCTGCAAATAGTTGTCCCTGGGATACCTTGCCTGGGTCACAGAATCAGCACAACTATTTTCTCCAGCCAACTGCTCACAGTTAACAGCAATTCCCCAATTAAGGTTTTCAATCAAGGCCACTACAGGTAGCTCACAAAAATCAGATAACCCCATCATAAACTGTGTCAGAGTTAGTACCATACAAAGCAATGACTTCCAGTCATGCAGTGTGAGCGTATAAGGCTCTGCCATCACTTCAAGAAGGGACATAGCAAAGGTATTATGAATCCTCCCTTCCCCCACTGCTTTAACTCTTTAACAGCCTCGTATTGCACAGGCTGCCACTCTCGAGGTTGCTTTATCTGACAAAATACTGAACATGCCATAGCGACTTCCAAAACCCCTCGCTTAAGCACTTCCCACTTGCATTCCTGCCACCAATCCCTCAGACCCCCTTTCACCCTCCCCGAAAGTACAGCCAATAAATCGGGAGAGGCGGTGGGGGGTGGAGGGGGGAAGGTCTAATTCCTTGTCCAGATCTATAGGACCTGGATCAAAAGGTTTATCAGTGTCAATGGCATCATTGTCCGAGTTGTCCTGTTCCTGCGCTTGGTCCTGTGTTGTGAGGGTCGCTGCAATCAGTGACAGGAGCTTTGGGGGCAGAGGAGGTGTGGACAGAATCGCCATCGCTGACGGTGTGTTGAGAAGAGTCTCGCTGTCGGTGGAATTTACAGCTTCCTGTGGTCTGGCTCCATTAGTAGAATTAGTCCATACTTGGCAAAGAGTAGTTGGAATTTGCCACCAAGGTGCTAAATGCATTCCCGATGCAGAGTCCCCCTCTGCGGCAGCATCATACAATTTTCTGCTGAACACTTTCATTTCTTTCAAAGTCTCTAAAGTTTTTTGGCTGCTCACCTGTCTCGATGCATACAGGTGTTATCCTCGGGGTTTAGGTTGTCTGCCTGGTCCAGCCAGCAAGAC
Organism: Falco peregrinus; assembly: GCF_023634155.1. NCBI lineage: Eukaryota > Metazoa > Chordata > Aves > Falconiformes > Falconidae > Falco > Falco peregrinus. Next base: position 6,328,855 of record NC_073740.1, on the reverse strand, counting down.
GATCGTTCAGCCAAGACATCTCCTCTGGAACGCAGCCCTCTTCCACGAGCTGTCTTTTTGTACAGACCAGTTCCGTCCTTATTCTTCCAAGGCTTGGGAACACCACCATAGGGGTCACCATTTGAGGAGACTGAGGCATGGGCTCCCGGATCTGACTAGAAGACCCTTTATGAGTCCATATACATCCCTCATAGGGGAAGACAGTTGATTCCCATGTTTCCCACAGCTCACCTCTCAGTTCCAGAGGGACTTCAGTTGCCGGTTCCTGCTTCCTTTCAGCAGCTCATTCAACGTTCTGTGGGACTTGCAGCCTGCCACTCAGCCTGGCGGTTCATAAACCCATCACGTCGGGGTCTCCAGTTTGCTGCGATGGATAGACAGGATGCTGTTTGATGCTTCCCCTTGGCACCATCTGTTCTTCATCTTCTTATCTTTTCTCGGCCAGACTCATCCTGTTGGTTGTTATCTATTCACCCTCCTTATCCTCCCAGGGTTTGTAGCCATCCCCCCAAGGTTTGTGGCCTACAAGCTCCAGCACGTTCCTTTCAGCTAACTGGTTGTTACTTATGGTCCTGATTTCCAGGCCCCCTCCTACATAGGGGTGATAGTGAAGAGGGGGTGATGGCACAGAACATCTCTGTTGCTCCTTGCTCCTCACACATTTCCTCTGCTCCAGCTTGGTTTCTCTCTATGGACCCCACCATCTTTGTGGTCAAAGGTGTATGTGTTACATTTCTTTCTGTCTTTACTTTACTCTTTGATGATACCAGAATGACAGAGAATCGAGTTTGGAAGAGACCTCTGGAGATCATCCAGTGCAATCCTCAGATGAGGCAAGCTCAGCTTGAGCAGGTTGTTCAAGACCTTGTCTAGGTGCGTTTGGAATATCTCCGGGGATGGACATTCCACAGCTGCTCCTGGCAATCATTTCCATTGATTGATCACCCTCAGAGTCCAAAATAATTTCCTTGGGTTCAGATGGAGTTTTATCTATATTAATGTGACTTTCAAAAGGCTCTTCTTCTGCAAATGGAACTGTCTATGTCTCTCACGCCTTCTTCCTTTGACAGATGCCCCAGTCACTTCACCAGCTTGTTGGCCATTTGCAGAACTTGCTTTAGTAGGTCAACAACTCCCTTGTCTGGGAAGCCCAGCCCTGGACACGGCACCCCAGATGTGGCCTCAGCAGTGCTGAGAGGAGGGGAAGGGTCACCTCCCCCCATTGGCCAGCGATGCTTTTCCTAATGCAGCCCAGGGGGCCGTTGGCCTTTGCCATGAGGGTGCATCGATGGCTCCTGCTCAGCTGCTTGTCCTCTGGCACCCAAAGGTCCTTCTCTGCAGAGCTGCTCTCTGGCCGGCCTGCCACCAGCAGGATAGCCCCAGGAGGGCTGGTTCACGGGCTGGCCTCCTCCAGGGGCTCTCTCAGCACCAGCAGCAGCATCTTGCCCATCTTGGAGACGAGCTTCAGCTCTGGCACAGGCCGCAGGGTGCTACAGAGTCACCTGGGAGAGCAAAGCCCTCTCCTGCCAGGGCTGCGCAGCCCAGGCCTGTTGCCCTCTGGCCTCGGGGACTGCAGCCCTTGCTCTCGTGGTGGGAACGTCCTTCATCCTTCTGCTGCCCCCTGCCACCCGCTCCAGCATCCTCTGCTGGGCAGCAAACCCCTCCCACACAAGGGCTCCCATCCCTGGGTACCGGTGTCCGTGTGACAAGCCTGCCCTTGGCCCTGGTGCCACCCCTGAGGTGCTGCAGCCCACATGGGCCCCAGAGCCCACCGCCTGGGGCGCGGGCAGCAGGAGCCCCCTGTGCCACTACAGAGCTGTGACATCAGTGCCGTAAGCGCTGAGGAGGGGCAGGGCAGCTCCCACGCCTTTGGTAGGGGATGGAGACACAAGGTCTGTGGGGGAGACCTACGGGAAAGATGAGGGGAGGGGGACGCTCTGTGCGATTTCAGGGCAGCTCAGATACATGGAGCTCTTGTATTGGACAGGCAATGAGGTTGGGTGAGAGCTTGAGTGTGGATCAAAGGGGAGAGCAGCCAGGGTGGCACTGAGGGAGGAATTAGTTGTGGTTTGACACTGGCCAGTACGCAAATGCCCAGCATCTGTTGCTCACTGACCCCTTACATGCCCAGCGTGATGGGGGAGAGGATCAGAGGAAAACTCACAGGTCAGGAAAATAACAGTTCGATAGGATAAGCAAAAGCTTTGTGTGCAAGGACAGGAACATGAGCAATTCGCTCACTCCTTGCCATGGGCAGCAGGGGTTCAGCCATCCCCAGAAAAGCTGCTCTTCAGCACATCTGTCAGTGACACGGGAAGACAAATACCATGATCACAAATGTCCTCTTTTCATCCTCCTTTCCCCGAGCTGTTATTGATGAGCACAACGTCCTGGGATATGCAATATCCCTGTGGTCACTGGGGGTCAGCTGCCCAAGCTCCTTGCATCCCCCCAGTCTCATTGTAGCTCAGGCAGAGTGTGAGAAAGAGAAGCCTTGGTGATTACTCTGCAGCGGTGGCCAAAACACTGGTGTGTGGTCAGCGCTGCCTTAGGAAGAGATGCAGCACCAGAAGGGCTGCTGTGAAGAAAATGCACTCCATGCCAGCCCGAGCCAGGACAGAGCGACAGGTCATACAGTCAGGGTGAGGCATGAACAATGTCTTCTTGAAATGACCTGAGGAAACCTGTGGATCACAGAGCCTGTCTCTTCTGGGGGAATCAGTCTCCTTGGTGATCACTGCACAGGTAAGCAAGGATGCCAGGAGCCCAGGTCTTTGTGGGAGAGTCCCCCAGACCAACCAGGCCACCCACTCTGATGCTCATCTGCACCTGGGACTCCCCAAAGAGGACAAGATGCTCAGGGATTTGAAGACCAGGGCCACCTTGCTTCTAGTAGTGTGCAGTTGTGGTGTCCCTGATGCCCAGGCATGTGTGGATGGAGAGCAGCAGAGCACAGCCCAGGACAGGAGGGAAGGAGAACCTGGCCTGCTGAGGGCACTGGCAGGTGGGATCCCATGGGGGCAGGGCCCTGAGAGCATCCCTAGGCCTTCCTGGCCCTGACCAGCCTCACCTGGGGCCTCCACCCAAAGCTTTGTCCATGGCTTCGGGAGGCCATTGAAGCCAGGCAGGAGATTCAGCCCCAGCACAACCTGTGCTGTAGGTGTGCGGGTCTCCAGGCACAACCATAGGCACAGCCTGGCCTGTCCATGGACCCTGTTCCTTTGGCCTTGCAGGCTCACTTCCCAGGTTTATTCCGAATGGGCTGTCCAGTGAAATGACACTATGACCCTCCAAGTCCCAGGCTTCTCTGCTTCCTTTATTCACATCAATTGGTCAGTTGTTTGGAGGAGAGGAAGGAAAAGCACATGAGATTGCTGGGTGTCAAGAACTGAAAGTGGGAAGCAAGACTGTTACCTTCGCCTCTTTTCTTAAAGGTCTTCATTCTTCCACAGCAACCAGAAAGCACTGAGATTCCTCTACCTCCCCCACTTCTAGCAAAGAAGTAGAGAGCTTCCAAGTAGAGCTTTTTTCCCATTTTGTTTACAGCTTCAAGCACCCCATGCTCTGGAGATAAATCATTGCATCACCTCTGGCCAAGAACGTCCTTGTTTCCACATCTGATGACTGCCTATCACACTCCTGCCACACAACACAGTTCCAATACTGGATTCATCTTCCTGGCAATGTCCTCACTGTGACCGGCAGGTGCTCCCGAGTCCTCCCCTTGTGCAGGCTGAACAAGGCTCTTGCCCTCCGTTTCCCCTCCTGGGAAAGTGTTCCACCCCTGAGCCTCTCAGTGACTCTTCACTGAACTCACTCCCAGTCATACACATCTTCCTTGCTGTAATGGGTTCTCTCTGGGGCCATTGAGAAACTTCTTCTCTCCTTCCCTCCCCAGTCAAGGCCAAAATATTAACACAGCGGTCTACATGTGGTGTTATGAGTGATGATAATGTGGAAAAAAATAATTTCCCTCACTCTCTTGGCAAGGCACCTCTTCATACGCTCCAGGGCACGGCTGGCTGCCTCTGCTACCAGGTCACGGGCTGGGATTGTGTTTTGCCTTCTGTCCCCCAGCACCACCAGGGCCTTTTCTGCACAGACACTGCCCAGCCAGGCAGGTCCCAGGCCCTGCAGCTGCAGGGTGTTAGTCCACCCGAGGGAGGTGCAGGCTCTGCCCTTGGTCCTTCCTGCATCTGTGCAGCTCCTGACAGGGCGGCCACCCCACCTGCCAGGGTTCCCCTCCATGGCATCCCTAGGGCACAGGGATGGTCCTCTCAGTTTGGTGCCACCGACAGACACTGTGAGAGTTGCCTCCACTGGATTATCTTTACAGCTGTTAAACTGTAAGCAGGAGAGTCCCCTGTGGTGCCCACACTGCCCCAGTATGTCCCAGTGGCCTCCAGGTGGGGTGTGAGCCCTTCCCCACTGCTCTCTCAGCCTGACCATCCAGCTGGTGTTTTACTCATCTCTTTCTGTTTGCACCCAGAGTGTCATGGCATCGCTTGGGCAGAACACTGAGGGAGACCATGGGAAGACATTTGTAAAGCTGAGGGAAATGACATCCACTGTGGAGCTCCTCACGCACAACTGCAGGCTGTCAGGTTGGCGAGGCAGGAGTTACCCTTGGAAAATCCACCTGGACAGTTACCCGCTCAGGTGCCAGCGATGTCAGCCAAGGGGACTCTAACTGGTGGCACACCCCTCACCATGGGGGTTTGTGCAGCCTGTGGTTATTTGAGTGGCTTTTCTGGACTCTTCATAAATGTTTGTAACACCTGCTCATCCATCCTCTCTCACAGGAGACCTCTGCCTATAAAAGGAGGTTTCCAAAGGGATATTCCTAAGAAATACCAATTTTCCTCCAGAATGTCACTACCACTAATCCTTTATACCATCTGTCCTTAATTTCTCTCATCTTCTACATATTTGCACCTGACTAGGAGACAATAACCACTTCTAGAGGATGTCTTTTCAGCAGACTGTCTCGACAATGTCTTTTTCCATTATCCTTCAGGTTTCTCCTCCTTTTTTTCTTTGGTCCTACAGGTACCTCTCACCTCTGCAGCTCGTTTCAGCTTCCAGGAGAAAAAGTATATGTCTTCCCACAGCCCATCTGTCCCCTATAACCAGATATTTCCTTGTGATTAGATCTATCTTTCCGTATCTGCCAACCTAAAAGATTTCTCATAAGAGTGTCCCTTGCAGAAAGGCACCTCATCAGAGACAGCTTGGACTTGACATGTGCTTGTGGAGTGTGTTTTCCTATTGATGACACTTGATCATTCTTCACAGTGCTTGCAGATAGAAAACAATTTTCTTCACCAGTGTGCAGCCAGTCCTCTAAGGCAAACAGGTGGGGATGGTGCAAAGGAGCTGCAGCACCCACCTGCAGAATTGAGGGGAGAAGTCTGACGTAAGGAGAAGGGATGTGAGTCCCAGGGGACAATGAGAAAAAGGGTGGTCTTGGGGACATTCAGAGCAAGGTTGTCCATCTGGTGTTAGACCTCAAGCGACTGCATTTCCTACCAGTCCAGACCTGATGAGGAGACCCTCTGCATCATTATCACTTGGAGATTGCTGCTAGAACCTCCCCTCTAGCCTAAAAAGTAGCAAAATACAACCTATGAAATGAAAAATAATTATTTTGAAGTGCACTCTGAAATCCTCTCTCTTATCTACATGAATGGAACAGATTCAATTAGCTACACAGGTCTTCAAGACTTGAAGGAAATGAGAAAAGGCAAATACCTCATTAGGGCCTTGGGGGCTCCTGCCATGAACCTGAGCTACTGAGAGCAGACTGAACCAACCACTGAAGGAATGTAAGTCAGAAGCAACACTGAAAATACCTTCAAACATTGGTGGGTCCCGCTGAGGGCCATTGCTGACAAAGCGTCCCCATGGACTCGTTAGAGTAGCTAATTAGAGGCCAGACCTGCAGGCAGGCAAAGGTACTGTGTCGGTGGCTGTAATGCTGCAAAACACATTTGGATTTTTTTATGAAGCAGAAAGACCAAGCCCTGACCCCCAGGCTCTTGGAGGGCAGAACATAAGACCCTCCAAATCAAGTTCTATGTCACAGGCCTTGGTGGGAGAGGCAGCTGCCATTGCCAGGGGGACAGAGGCCTCATCCCGCTGTGGGGCCATTCAGCCTCGCTGCAGCCCTGGGCCATCTCCACTGCAAGTTGCCCTACACTGTCCATGTGGCACCTCTTTCCACTCTGGGGGTTCACTCTTCCTTGCTTTCCTACCCAGCATTCACATCCACATTTCTCTGCCTTTTCTGGAGTTTCTCCCCTCATCCCTGCTTGTTCCTTGAAACTCAAAGCCGTGGGACGATCCAGGCTCCCTCTGGGTGAACTCTGGCATCAGAGGGCAAACCTCAGAGAATACCAGTTGTTGCATATACGTAGATCAAAGTGGGAGAAATTCTAGAGATACAAAAAAATTTGGAATCATCCTAATATTTGTCATGAGTCCCAGGAAGTTCACACCTTCTATGAAATTGAAGAAAATATGCTGATGTCCTGGTTTCCTGATTTACAGCTATTGGTTAAAAAGTTCATCTCCAGATGCCTTTCTCCTCTTCCTCTTTGATCACTCCAACCCATTCTACCTATGTAGCTTCTGCTTTAAGGTTCAGAGTGGAAAAATTGGACTGTCTTTCAGTAGTGTCTCTAATATTCCCTATGGGCAACTCTTCAGTTGTCGCAATAGTCCTTATGGGGATTTGCTTGAACTTACAATACGACAGCTGAGAAATTTATTTTTATTTATTAATTTCTAACCCACTCCCCCAACACACACCCTGATAAGCAATCCCTCTTTTATTCCTGTTTACACCCTCTTCTCTAAAGGAAAGCAGCCAATATTTACTGCCAAGCACTTCCTATATTCACCTGCAGAGCTGGTTGGAGAAGTCAGATGTCAAGTGATGGAAGTGCCATGGGGCTGAGGAGATAAACAGTGGGGCTGGGGAGGTGAGAAGTGAGGCTGTCCATGCAGTGTTTAGCTCCAGGAACTGCTTTTCCAACCTCTGCACAACTCCTCAGGAGGCATGCTGCATCAGTTGCCATTAGAAAAGTCTTCTATCACTTCTCCATAGTGGTCATTACCTGCCTTCCTCTTTAACTATACTTCTGAAACTTATTAAGTGTTCAAGCCTTGAAGACCAGATGTCCCTGATGGAGGAGACAGGGCTCGTCAGGGCGTTCTCCCTTGTCATGAGCCCAGGGTGTCTGTGGTGCTCTGGACTTCAGGTGTTCAGAGGAGCCTGAAGAAACCTCTCAAGAACACCAAGTCCGGAGCAAAGCCCACAGTCCCTGGAAGCGTTAATGGGCCCCACTGAGGGCCATGCCCGAGAAAGCCTCCCCATGGCCTTGTTAGAGCCCATCCTTGGGGGCTGTGAGTGCAGGAAGGCAAAGGCGCTGTGCAGGCAGCTCTGCTGCTGAGCAAAGCCTTGGCTTGCTTGATGAAGCAGAAAGGCCAAGGCGTGACCTGCAGCCTGTGGGGAGGTGGGTGCTGTCCCTCACAGAGGGCTCAGGGCTCTTCCTGGGGACCATGGAAGGTGGGCATCCAATGCCCAGTGAAGGACAGCAATGGCACAGCAACTTCCAGCTTCCCCATGGGGCCGCAAGGAGGCAACGATGCCCCCGTGCCGTGAGGACATCATGTCTTGTCATGGCCCTCAGAGGCAGAGACAGCTGCCACAGCCAAGGGGACACAGACCTGGGTTCTACTGGTGCCTTCCAGCCTTGACAGTGCCCTCTGCCCTCTTCACCACAGGCTGTCCTACATGGTTGGAGCCCTGCCCCTGTTGCCCTGCAGGCTGTAGGCACCATCTCGCTGCCCTGCCTTGCTCCCACCCCAACATTGCCATACCTTCACTGAGGTACCTCCACTCTCACCGGCTGTTCCTTGAAACACAAAGCCATGGGCTGATCCAGGCTCCCTCTGGCTGAGCTCTTGCACCGCAGCAGGACCCTTGCAGTGACAGTTCCTCCTCCCAATAGCCACTCTCCATTTGCAACATTACACTTTGTGAAATCTTTTCCCCTCTCCTCTTTTTTCCCACTACCCAGGAAAGCTTTACCACCTCAGGAACTGCCCTCCAAGTAGGGAACCTAACTCAAAAGCTATTTTTGGTGGTCTTTCCCCTCAAAAAAGTGAAGTCACCTCCACATGGTCTTCTAAACCACATGGCTGCTGCTGGCCTTTCAGCTTCTCCCAGAGACGTGACCAAGCCACATGCCTGCTGCTGTCCTCTCACGTCCACAGGCAAAATGGACATGACAGCCTGTACCCCAGCCCTTTTCCTGGAGAGGTCCTATGCTGTAGCTTGGCAGAAGGACTTTCCCAGCCATGTTCCTGTTGCCGGCCTGTCACCTCCAGAGACAGAACTGACCTCACAGGCCCCTTCACAGCCAGGCATGTCCTCCTGCATGAGGAGTTCCTGAGAATCAGCTGTCCTCCTCATAACACACCCCTCTGTCACCCTCATTCTAACCCATGACCTGGCCACAGAAAAGCAGCCTTGTTTCGTTCAGATTTCTCAAATGCATTTCCCACAGGCCATTTCTATGGAGAAATATTCTTCACATGAACTTCCCTAGTTGTGTTGACATTTTTTATATATGCTCTTATAGCTCTATGGCTTCTTTTTCCAGGTTGGACTGACCTCTGGAGATCGTTGTATCCAGCCCTCCAACTGAAGCAGGGTGACCTAGACCAGCTTGCTCAGCAACGTGTCTAGGTAGGCTTGCAATAAATCACGGAAGCATAAGAACAGAGAATCATTTAGGTTGGAAAAGACCTTAAAGGCCATCAAATTCAACCATTACCTCAGGACAGCCAATTCCGTCACTGAACCATGTCCCGAAGCACTGTGTCTATGTATGTCTGAAACACCTCCAGGGCTGGTGATTCCACCAGCTCCCTGGGCAGCCTGTTCCAATGCTTGACCATCCTTGCAGTGAAGATGTTTTTCCTCATATCCAATCTAAAGCTCTCCTCTCTAACTACAGGCTATTTCCTCTTGTTCTGTGACTTGTTATGTGGCAGAAGAGACCTACCCCCACTCATCTACAACCTCCTTTCAGGTAACTCTAGAGAGCAGTAAGATCCCTCCTGAGTCTCCTCTTCTCCAGAGTAAAACCACTTTTCAAAAGAAAACCATCTTTTCAGACACTCTTCAACAGACCAGGGCTCCAAACCCTTCACCAGCTTTGTTGCCCTTCTTGGACATGATCCTCAGCGTTTCTCTTGCAGTGAGGGGCCCAAAATGGAAACACAGTGTTCAAGGTGTGGCTTCAGCAGTGCCGAGTACAGGGGGTCCATCACTGCCCTGGTCCTGCTGGCCACACTGTTTCTGATAGCAGACACGATGATATGGGCCTTCTTGGCCACCCGGGCACACTGCTGGCTCTTGCTCAACCATCTGCCAACCTGCACCCTCAGGGTACTTCCCCACCAGCCTGCCTTCCAGCTACTCTGTCCCAAGCCTGTAGCGTTGTGGGGGGCTGTTGTGACCCACGTACAGAACTGGCACTTCTCCTGGTTGAACTTCATACAGTTGGACACATCCAAATGGTCCAACCCGTGCAGATCCCTCTGCAGAGCCTTCCTGCCTTCAAGGACATCAGCACTGCTACCCCACTTGATGTTGTACACAAACTCACTGAGGGTGCACTCAATCCAGACCATTGATGAAGTTCTGAAGCAGGACTGGCCCCAGCACTGAGCCCTGGGGAACACCACTCCTTATGGGCTGTTGTCACCTGGATGTCACTCCATTTACTACCCCTCTTGGGGCTTGGCTGTCCAGCCAGCTTTAACCCAGCATGGAGAACACCCACCAAAGCCATGAGCAGCCAGTTTCTCCAGGAGAATGCAGTGGGAGATGCAGCCAAAAGGCTTTCCTAAGGTCCAGGTAGACAGCATCCACAGCCTTTCCCTCATCCACTCGGCAGGTCACCTTGTCCCAGCAGGAGATCAGATTCATCAGGCAGGACCTGCCTTTCATAAACCCATACTGGCTGGTCCTGACCTCCTGGTTTTCCTGTGGCTCCTGTGTGATGATGCTCAGGACGATCTGCTCTACAACCTTCCCTGGCACTAAGATCAGTTTGACAGGCCTGTAGTTATCCCGATCCTCCCTCCTACCCTTCTTGTAGGTGGGCAGCACTTGACTAGCATTCAGCCTTCTTGGGCCTCCCCAGTTAGCCAGCACTGTGGAAAGTCATCGCTGTGGTGAGCAATAGAGAAACAGACCAATGATTTTCAAAGTGTTCCTGCATCACGGGATGTCCATTGTCAAGGACACATTCAAAAGCACCTTGTCCTTTCTGGGTATAAGGTTCACCGGAACCACGTGTCCTCTGGGGCGGGAGGCATCACTGGCAGCAATGCCTTCTCCTGCAGCACTGCACAGTCCAGCCCTGCATGTCTCTGGTCCCAAGGACAGCATGGATTGCTCTCCTTAGGGACATCTCATTTCACCTTCACAGTGACCTCTGCCCACCACCCCAGCATGCTCTGCAGCAAAATATTTTGCTTGCGTGTGACCTTGGACACTTGGTACCCATTATTATTTTTGTAGTTACATGTCTGAGCTTGGCCCAGGTGACACGGGTGTGGTTCAGGGTAACTGCTCTGAAATAACCTAAATCAGGGAGAGGAAGGGGAAAAGTCTTATTTAAGCAGCATGAGGAAGCCTTAGGATCAATAACCTCACATCTTCTTGGGGAATTTAGAGATCCTGTGGGTTTACATGGCAAGGGTTTGGGAGTGGTTTGGAGGTGTTTGTAGGGCTGGCAGAGGTGAGAAGAGATCAAGAGCTGACTCCATGACCATAACAGCGACTTTCATTTGACTCCAAAATAGACCAGCCCCTGCCCAAACCTGAGCCAATAAGCAATTCTAGTGGCACCTCTGTGATACCCTATGGCAGAAAGGACAAAGCAGAAAGGGAGAGGAGTGAGAATGATGTGAGAGAACAACCCTACAGACATCAAGGTGAGTGAAGAAGGAGGGGAGCAGCGAGACAGAGGCTTGGTGGGATCCTGCAAGCCAGTGGTCAAGTAACCACCTACTGACAGTCACAGGGCAGCACAGTGACAATGCTCCTTTATGTGTCTGTAGGTTGTTTACATCAGTATTCTAGCACAGCTGCCAGATGGGCCAACAGCTGTGATGCTCCCCTGGATCTGAAACCCTGCATCATTCGTGTCCACCTTGGTACTAGGAGCAAAGCAATGGTGGAGTCTCGTCTCCCAGGGGCAGTGAGGCAGGAGAGCAGCAGAGTGCAGCCCCCAGGTCATACACTGGCAGGCTGTGGCCTGTGCAGAAGGAGGGAACACTCCTTCGGGTGCCCTGGAATTGCCTCACCGGTCTAAACCGCGTGGTGGATGCCTGGGCTGTTGGAGGCTGCTGTCCTTGCCGAGCAGCTGTGCTGAGCTCTGCCACCTGCCTTGGCACTTGGTTCCCTCAGTGTCACAGCTCTGTCTGCAACAGGACGGGCTGCAGCTGCCTCTGCGTGGGCCCCTGGCTGAGGGCACTGCTGCACATCTGGGCTGAAGCCCCCCAGCTGTGGCACCAGCCCAGCTCTGCCTGGCCATAAGGCAACCTGGTACCAAGTGTCCCCGAGCCCGGGGGTGCAAAGGCTTTGCTTCAGAGCAGAGACATGGCCTGGGCAAAGGAGAGCTGGGTCTTGACCCCTCGGACTGTGCAATGAAGTGCTGAAATGGGCTCTGCAGGGCTTACTGAAGCTCTGAAGACATCCTCCCTGCCCCTGCCTGCAGAACCACCAGACACACACATACACACACGCTCCTTTAGGAGTACTTGGATCCTTTGCTGCAGTTTTCCTGGTGTCCTCTCTAGTAATGGGTTAACAAAAGTTGATACTCCTGCAGAAAACTTTTTCTAGTAAGGGAATTGCCACTGCTGGAAATAAGTGTGTCCCCCCAGGAGAGGCAAGGCCCGTGAGGGATTGCCTCATCCTGCTGCCCAGCAGGTTCCCCTGCAGCCCCAGGGACACCTGGAGGGAGCCCAGAGGGGCAGAGGAGGGAGGCAGGGAGAGCTCAAAAGCAGCCCTTGGTGGGGGGCTGCTGAGAGCTCCCTGCTGGAGAAATCTGCAGAGCCCTGGAGCCGGTAAGTGTGTGGCTGCAGGGCAATGCCTCTGCAGTTCCTAGCCGGGTCTGCAGCAGCTGGGGCCCCCCCAGCCTGTGGGACCGTGTGGGAGCCTTTTGCTGTGGAGGAGGCCAGTGTGCTGCAGAGCAGGGCTTCCCTGCTGCAGCGTGGGAGGGCCAGGGCATGTGGGCTGCCTTGTGCCAGGGCCGGCTGCAGGGCTGTGAAGGTGGCTGTGCAGGCAGGGGTGCCCAGGGCTGTCCTTGCCAGCAGGGTCCCTGCAGCCCAGGGGGCTGTGTGCTGGGGCAGGGGCTCTGCCGCCTGCCAGGGGCAGCTCTCAGCCTGCTGGGGGCTCCCGACAGCTCTGGGGGCGTATGGACCGACCCCTGATAGGGAAGGATCTCTCTGCTGTTGAGAGTGTGCCGCAAGGGTGAGCGCTGCTTACAAGTATAGGTTACCCTCAGAATATGTCTGGATGAGACTTTTCGTATCGAAGGTCAGCGCAGGGATTGCTATGATAAATCCAGGGCTCTCCTCAATCTGTGTTTTCAGTTTTCTGTTGTTGGGGGCAGGAGAGGGGAGGCAGAAATGTTAATGGAGATCTCGAGTTTGAAGATGTCCCTGAGACTGCCAGCTGTAACTCTGAGTGATGAGGAGGTCTGCCAGGAGCCTCCTGAAGTGCCCTCAGCCACTCCTCCGCCTATGAACAGCAGCAGCAGCACATTTGCTGGAGCCATCAGGGTCGTTCTGAGCTGCCCTTTTCCCCCTGCGGACAGGACCCTGTGCCCAGCCAGTGCCCTTCAGAGAGGCACGTTTGTGTGGGGCCAGTGCTCAGAGGCAGAGATGTGGTCTGTGAGCACTGACAGGGAAAGACCTGGCACAGGGAGATACGTCCCACAAGGAAAGTCTCCTGACATCCAGGATATTGCAAGGACTGATAGGAAACTTCAGACAGAATTGTTGTGGAAGGGAGAATCAGAAAGCTCTCTCTGACCATGTGCAGTGCAGACCCCTTTCTCTGAGGCATCCCCCTGGCCTGCTCTCCCCCCAGCAAAGCCTCTGCCCTCAGGGCTGGGGGTCCCGAGGCGTGAGCCACCCCCTCTGCAGCCAGAGCTCCAGCAGAGCCGCGGTGCAGCTCTGCAGCCACGTGCCCCGGTCCCTCTGCAGAGCACAGGGGCTGAGAGCAGCTGCCCGGCAGTGTTGGTGTGTGGGAGGTGGCGAGCAGAGCTGGGCAAGGGCAACGCTGCCCTCAGTGCCTGGCTCGCTCGCCCTGGACACTCTTACCTAGACCATCAGTGCAATTTTACTTCTTTCTCTGCCGTTTTGGGTTAGTTTTATTCTCTAGCTCTTGCTGTCAGGCTCTCTGGGGATGGGTGTTTCAGCTGCAGAGTCACACTCTGACCTTGTGGGTCCTCTCCTGCAGGTGTGTCCATGGGAACAAGTGTCCCAGCTTTCCTCTCAGCTGTGGGGCTGTGGGCAATGCCCTATGTGGGGCTGGGCAAGGGGCTGGTTCTCCCTGAACCTGATGCTCTTGTTAGGGCACTTGGCTACCTCCTTGAAGTTCCCTTCCAAGCAGCGAGTTGCCCTCCAGAGTGGAAACCTGTCCCCTCGCACCCAATAGTGATCTGAAAGCCCCACATAGAGGCGTAGAGTTTCTGTGATGGAGAAAACACTGTTGGGGTGGGTGAAATGAGCTGTGTATCCTTTGCTGTGGGTGGGATGCTGAGTTCTGATGAAAGTCTACAACCTTTACTGGTCTGTGGTGGGTCAGTCCGTTCTCAGCAGTGCCTTGTGGTATTTCAGGGTAACATGGGAGTGTGGCCACCATTCATCTCAGGAAGGTGCAAGCCCATAGAAACTGGGAACCAGAAGGACAGACCACCTCCCCTCACTGTGCACTCACCCACAGGCAATCCTCTTGCCTCACAGACCTCACTCTGTTCCACCGGAGGGCAGCAAAAATGCTCTGCTTTTCTGACATCTGAAAATACTCAACAGGAGAGATGGGGGGGAGCTGTGAAAAAAACTAAAGCTCTCTTACAGTGCCTTCACCCTTCCCGTTCCTTAGCACTGGCGCTGCAGACGCTGACCAGCCCTTCTGCGTTGGCACTGGTTTCAGAGGACAAAGTTAAACACCAGGACTGGTCCCTGCCCCCACCCACTGCTGCAGAGTGGGGCTGGCTGGTCAAGAGCCCGTGGGCAGATGCCCTGCTCTTCATCACCCACACGGCCAGCACCAAGCAGGGCTGCAGCCACACAGCTGCAGGAAGGTCTCCGAGAAAAGAGAGGGATGTCTGTGTGTGACGGGGGGATGGTCTGTGGGAAATGGCTTTGATTTTGCTTGCAGAAGTCTCCCCTAAATTATCACTGTCTTTTTCTCCTGTGACAGGACCATATGCCCAGAGGCAGCACATGTCCAACAGCAGCTCCATCTCCCAGTTCCTCCTCCTGGCATTTGCAGACACGCGGGAGCTGCAGCTCTTGCACTTCTGGCTCTCCCTGGGCATCTACCTGGCTGCCCTCATGGCCAACGGCCTCATCATCACTGCCATAGTGTGCGACCACCACCTGCAAACCCCCATGTACTTCTTCCTACTCAACCTCTCCCTCCTCGACCTAGGCTCCATCTCCACCACTCTCCCCAAAGCCATGGCCAACTCCCTCTGGGACACCAGGGACATCTCCTACCCTGGATGTGCTGCACAGCTCTTCCTGATTGTCTTTTTCCTTTCAGCAGAGTGTTCTCTCCTCACCGTCATGGCCTATGACCGCTACGTGGCCATCTGGCAGCCCCTGCACTACGGGACCCTGCTGGGCAGCAGAGCTTGTGTCCACATGGCAGCAGCTGCCTGGGACAGTGGGTTTCTCAATGCTGCGCTGCACACGGCCAATACACTGTCACTGCCGCTCTGCCAAGGCAATGCCCTGGGACAGGTCTTCTGTGAAATCCCACAGATCCTCAAGCTCTCCTGCTCACACACCTACCTCAGGGAAGTGGGGCTTATTGTGGCTAGTTCCTGTTTAGTCTGTGGATGTTTCGTTTTCATTGTGCTGTCCTACGTTCAGATCTTCAGGGCTGTGCTGAGGATCCCCTCTGAGCAGGGACGGCACAAAGCCTTTTCCACGTGCCTCCCTCACCTGGCCATGGTCTCCCTCTTTGTCAGCACTGCCATATTTGCCTACCTGAAACCCCCCTCCATCTCCTCCCCATCCCTGGACCTGGTGGTGTCAGTTCTGTACTCGGTGGTGCCTCCAGCAGTGAACCCCCTCATCTACAGCATGAGGAACCAGGAGCTGAAGGACGCACTGAAGAAGCTGATGCAGTCAGGTGTCTCTCAGCAGCACTGAACTGCCTGAATCTCCTCACAAGGCATTTCCTGGTCATCTCTGGAACATCCTGTGCATTTAGCATTTAATCTGTGACAATCCTGTTTTTTTTGCAATGCCTGCATGGAGTCCACTTCCTCAAGGCAGGAACCTAGCCTGTTTGACCCAGAGGCCTTTATACGTGTGCTTTGGGGGATGGTGCAGCTAGACTCCTGTGTCACATCTATGTAATAAAAGAGTTTTTTCCCAGTACTGATATCTGGGAAGTGCCTGGTAGAGGAAAATACCAGTGTAGATTTAAGCTGGGTGAGTCTGCATGGTGTGGGCACACAGCAGGTCGGGGCACACAGCAGGTGTGCAGATCTAGGGGTCATGGTGAAGGAACCAAGGCAATTAAGGAGAAGGACTGAGGGGCCTGCTCTGTGCCATATCCCCTGGACACACCACACAAGCTGCCCCAGATTCCCCAAGAGGTCCCTAACACCACTCCTTTCCCTTCTTTGTCTTACACCCCAGCCCCCATCAGGAACATCTGTTGCATGGTCACCTCTGTCCTACTCCAGGGCTCAGTGAGACCCAGATCCATTCCTATTTTAAATGTAAAGGCAGCCACTTTCAATATAAAGGCAGCCTTGTTCGCACTGACACTTGTTACACACAAGTCCCATAGCTCTTGTCACAGTTGGTGTGGTGACGCAAGTCGAGACAGACTCAAAACCACTGTATATGCGTGGGTGAGTTCAGGCAATATGGCTAAAATGGCATTTATTGTTTTAACATATTGCTTATATATCTTAGACAGTACATGTGTCAGATGCTGATAGGCTTTATGTCTTCTCCTTGCTTGCTGTTTGCTGTTGCTGTAGGCGCCCGTATGCTGCAGTTTTAAGTTCTGGTTTTTTCACATCCTGTTTACATGCCTGACATTTTTGTAGATGTCTTAAAGGTACGCGACTAAGCCTTCAAAGTCAACTAACTCATTAGCAGACCGACTGCAGACCCCAACAATTCCCCTATTTTGTTTTTGAACAGCTGTGTGCTGTTTGCGGCAGGTGTGCTGTGCGCTGCAGGGCCCTTGGCAAATACGACACAAACTAGGCAATAGCAAACAAACAATACCGCCAACTGAGTGAATTGATGCCAAAAAACCCCTGACAGTTTCTCAGGTTTTGGTAACATGTTGCTGCAATGTGGCACCTAAATCCATGCAGTACACGCCATCAAGATCCTCACAGCCATGTCCTGAGTCAACAACAAAAACTCAATAGCTGCTCTGTTTTGTAAAATCGCATGTGGTGGCAAATCATCAGCTAACAATCCGAAAACACTAGAGGTTTGATTTGCATTCTTAACTACCTAACAAATAAGGTGATTTAACTCTTTTAATGCTTTCCCTGCTGCTGCTCCGGGTAAGAGAAGAGCTGCTGCAATACGTTCCCATCAGTTCCATGACTCAACTACACCATTACATGTTTCATCCAAAGCTATACTGTGTTTAAACACATTATGCTTATCAGCATGAGCACATATCGATTTATGTGGGTGCCATGGTGCCATCATGGCCTCCCGGTACATTAGCATCTACATAAAAACAACTATCAGCATTCAATGTGCCAACAATATCAATTTCTTGTGGGTTACCATTATACAGAGTTAACCTATTATCCCAAATACCAAGGTTTTCAGTAAGATCCTTCATTACTCAAAGTCTTTGATGAAATCGTACATTCGGCTTTTGTGCAATAATGTCTGTTAACACACGTTGCAAGTCAGTTTTGAGGAAGGGCACACCAACCAGGCATGTGTGGGAGGGTTGACTGCCTTGCACCAGAGACACACCAAACCGGGATGGGTTCAGTTGCTGTGCTAAGGAGACCACACATCAGTTGTTGGGTTGACTGGCGGCAGCCGTGCTCCCACGATCCAGCACGCTAATCTCAGGCCGCACACAGCGAGCTGGTATCCATTGCAGACCTTCATCTGTAAAGACACAAGCATAACCTCTCCCCCAAGGTAACAATCTATGCAGTCCTGACCACTGCCTAGTACAAGGTCTTTCATGCCTGCTAAGACACCTTTGTGCTTTGGCTGCTTATTACCAAGTGACACAAAGTGCCGCACAATGGGAGGCACCGCATGGTTGGCAGAGATTTTCAAAAAGTTCAAAACACAGCATGCTTTCTCTGAACGTGCCTCTGGGGTCATTTCCTTCATTCCCCCTTCTTGTGTTTCAAGCAGGCATTTGAGAGTATTGTTCATGCGTTCAACGATGGCTTGGCCCGCGGGGGAATGGGGAATACCAAATTTGTGGGAGATCCCCCACCGGGAAAGGAACTGAATGATGGACTTGGAGCTATAGGCAGGTCCATTGTCCGTTCTGATTTCAAGGGGGACACCGAGCACAGACGAAGCACGTTGCCAGTGCCAAATGACCTCACGACTGGTCTCACCTGTGTGGGCAGTAGCAATCATTGCAGCAGAATACGTGCCTATTGTAACATGGACATATTTTTGTCTGTCAAACTCGTTGTAATGACTGACATCTGTTTGCCAAAGTTTTAAAGCTTGAAGGCCTCTAGGACTGACTCCAAGACTGGGTATGGAGGTAACATTTGGACAGTCTGGACAGGCTGCAACAATGCTGCATGCAGCAGCCTGAGAGAGACGCTTTTGGCCAAGTTGATGATACCAGGATTGCCAAATACGATGATAAAATTGGTGGGCTAACACGGCCTGCTGGTGGGCATCAGGAACAGGCAGTGACAGAGCCACAGAAACTAGAGCATCAGCTCTAGCATTGCCTTCAATTAGAGAACGGGTAGGGAAGAACAGCTGTAAAATGCATAACATAAAATGGAGAGCGGCGTTTCCAAATTCCTTCCCAACCTAAAGTCTAAGCTGCTAAAAGTTTGGGATGGTTGACATGGCCAAGGACAGTGATATCCAACTTGGGAAGGAGGGCTGCCACATAGGCTGAATCAGTAACAAGATTAAGAGTGCCTGGGAAGAACTGAAATGCCAAGGCCGCAGCTTGTAACTCTTCAACTTCCAGGGTTCCTTCCAAATATACAATTTGGGAATGCCATTGCCCGTCCTGCTTCCAAGCAGCAGTGGCTTTTCATGGTTTTCCAGACCTGTCCGTAAACACTGTGTCACCTTTGACTGGGCATCTCTGATTTAGCTGCCGTGGCTGCAAAGTTACATCTACAGTCATTTTCAAAAGTGGATGAGGTGGATGATGGTGCTGAACTTGCCCTTGAAAACTGGCAAGAGCCACTTGAAGGGCAGTAGCGTTTGACAGCGCCCATTCAAAATTGAATTGTTGTACAGGGATAATCACAGCTGTTGGATCCACTGCAGTCAACTCTAAACATCTTTTTCAGATTCTTATGATCAAGTTGACAAAATTGGACCATCCAACAGAATTTTTCTTAGACTGCAAAGGCAAATCCAACCATACTGCAACAACCGACTTGGCTTTGTCTGCTTTGTCTTCTGGATCTAAAGGAATGGTGAACATACAGCCTTACAGATCAATAACTACAATGTCCCACTCCATTGGTATCACGGTGGCAGACGGCAATCCCGGCTGCAAGGCCCCCACAGGGGCCACCACTGCATTGACTTTACGCAGGTCATGCAGCAATCGCCATTTCCCCGAAATCATTTTCATCACAAATACAGGGCTGTTCCACGGGCTATGTGACTCTTCAGTGTGGCCCGTGTTTAATTTTTCCTTAAGTAATTCATGCCGGGCACACAGCTTTTCCTGGGGCAGGGGCCACTGACCTACCCATACTGGTCTGTCGGTCAGCCAAGTAGACCAAGGGGAGGCTGTTTCACTGCCTGCAGTACAGTGGCCCCAGTTAAAAATCCGTGGTGATCCAAACTCCCCACTGTCCTAGACAATCTCGGCCCCACAGAGTGAGTGCTGTGGTGGTAACGTATGGCCGGACGGAGGCAGTCTGTCCTTCTTGTGTTTTGATCTGTATAGGTTTTACAGACAAGTAGCTTGTAGTCACGCCCCCCCGACCTACATCTCCCGCTGCGTTATTTACCAGAGGCCAATGAGGTGGCCAGTCCTTTCTCGATATGACAGTTGCGTCTGCTCCGGTATCCAGAAGACCGCTCAACTTCACTTGTGCCGGAGTGCCTCCCGACAACGCCAGAGTGCAGGTCATGTTGGGTCCTTGTGGAGATGGTTCTTGTGTCCAAGACACTTGAGGTATTCCAATGGAGGTGAATCCTTCATTGACCCGTCATCTAGGCTCTGTTTGGGGAACAAAACTCTCAAAAAGCACAAGCTGAGCAAGGCGTGTATTCTTTGGAATCATAACAGGAGGCACAGGTGTAGAAACTAAGGCACATATTTGATCCCTAAAGTCTATATCACAAACACCAACATGGACTTGGTTATTTTGGACTTGATCTAACACTAGGGTGGACCACTGAGCCTGATGTTGAGGGCTGGCATACTGCCCAGTACCCATCAACACGTCAGGCCCATTACCAACCCGGGGATCATCCTGTGCAAGGTTCATATTCTGCAGCCCTTGCTGTTCCACCGCTGCCCGCCATGTGCCGTGGGAGACTGACAGTGGCACAGGTTGGAAAATGATCTGCGCCACCTGAGAAATATCGAAAGGAGTCCAAGTGTCCATGGTAAGCAAATGTAACGATTGCTTTGTAACCGACGAATTCACCCCGTACTGAGAAACAGGTTTTTGCAAGTCCTGCACTACTTTCCAAGCAGGTGCTGTATGAACCTTGGGATTACCAGCAGCCACGTCTCCTGTTATAACAGGACATGCATGCAGTGCAACAGTGGAAGGAGTAGTAACATCAAGGAGCGGTCTACCTGTATGTCCTACTAAATTCCAGTTTCCCTCTTTCAGTACCCCATCTTTTACAGCCTGCCAAAATTGCCGAGGGCCACGTGGCATTACCATTACGTTGGATACTGGATTTCTACCACCACCACATTCATCACTGCCTCTGACTGATAACCTTGTCGTAGCTGGACATGATTCCCGATTTTTGGCATTTCCACCCTGCGTAGGCAGGGGAGGAGCAGAGGGGGCAGGCGGGAGGGGAGAAGCAGCTGTGGGAGGAGGGAGTGTGGGCTGCCATAAATGTTGGTGGGACTCAGGGGGGCAGGGATCAGTCCGCCGAGGTTTCTGCTTGCCGTCCTCATCCTCGGAATCACTACCGAACATAGGTCGATGCCATTGGGCAGATCTGGGGGCTTTGAGACATTGAGGAGTGGTGACTGGTAAGGGGCACGGATTCTCCCCCTCCCCCACGACCTCACCCTCTTGTCTGTTGACTGAAGGGTGATCCAGGGGAGGTCTGGCTGATACACCCCCACTGACGTCTTGCTGACTTTTCAAGCCCCCCACAGCATCACTAAGCAGTGCCCATGTAGCCAAAAGCCACGACACCTCTTTGTCCCCTTTCGCCGCAGCTTCTAACAGTGTCGATCCCAAATTCTCCCAGGTCGACACACTAAAAGCAGTCATGGTGGATGCTTCTACTCCTTGTCTCTTGGCCCACAATAACATACATCTTAACCAGAGCCCATCTAAAGTAGTTCCACGCTGCTGTAACACTAACTTCAACACTGACAGCACCATGGTATCTTCCTTAAATTAGTCCCAATGCTGTCCCTGTTGGCTCACATTTCTGGTGTCACGTTCTCCTGGGATCTTGCAGCCGCTCCACTGTGCTATTCTGCTTCACCAGGCTCCATCTCCCCAGCAACCCGCTGGTCACAGTCTCACGGTCTCCTTATGATACCCCTTATTGGGGTCACATCAGCACGTTGAGGTAACCAATTGTGGCGACGCAAGTCGAGTCAGACCCAAAATGTGGAGTGGCTGGAAGAAAACGGGCATATTATGAGCAACCCAGACCGAATAACTTGGTTGTAATAACAGGCCGCAGCTCTAACAAGCTGCAGGTGTTGTGAAGGACATGTGCAAGGCCAAGGGAGACAAAGAAACTGTGTATTCACAGAGAGGTAAGAGAGTTGGACAGAAAGATGATAACAACAGGATGCCTGCACAAGGGGGGAGCAGCGTGTGGGTACTGCACTGGGACCAACAACTTGGGAGGTGGGAGCGTGTGAACGAGCAGTTTTAACCGATCACCTTTTACATAACAAAGCGTGCGTAGTGTGTGCATTTTTAGCTGTAGAGTATAAATTGGTGTGAGTCTATTAATAACGTGGCACTAACTTGATCACATTGGTCGTATAAGTTGTGTCTGAGCCTTCTGCATCAACAAGTGGCGCCCGAACAGGGACCCTCTTGTCCATGCTTGGCTGGAGCACAGAGGTGGACAAGAGGGGGCAGAAGAAGCTGGCCGTAGCAGGTGCTGCCCCATTGCCTGGGAAGATGCGTGCGCACAGCCGTTGGAATCTTGCCCCGATCAGGTGAGCGGTCGGGGAGGAGATGGGGTCCACGCTGAGCAAAGAGGAAGCAGCAGTGGAAGCTCCTCCAACATATCCTCTCTCAGAGAGGGTTATCTTGTGATGAGGGAAGCCTGAAGAGGTTGCTGTCGTGGGCTCGGCAGCGTGGATTAATCCGATCCGTGAGTGCAGGCTTTGAACTAGACACTTAGGAAAAGGTTGGCGCAGCACTGTGGGAGGACATTAGCTCAGGCTCTAAAGGCAGGGGGAAGCTCTCCACAGTGTGGAGGCTGATCCCAGAGACTCTGTGCGGCGAATGAAGAGACGGGACGCAGCTTGATGCAAGCAAATGTCAATTTATTCTACAGAAGCACGAGTTTTTATACACTTTCAGAAGCTGCGTGTTTTAAACTAATTGGTTCTTGAAGCTAAGCCTTGCATACTAGGCAATCCCTGACTGGTGGTTAACTACCAGCAATCAACAGCAAGGTGTTACCTTTCCTTGGCGCCATCCTTGGCGCCATCCGTCTCCCACTCCCCTGTGCTCTGTAAACATGCCTCATCATGTTAATTGTTGTCTAGACAGCTCGAGCACATTCCCCTCAGCTAACTGATTGCCGCGCATGGTCCTAGTTTCCAGACCGCTCCTGCAACTCTGAAAGAGATGAAAGCAGAATGACAAACTACCACATCTGCTTTTGCTGCCCTGTCGGCAGAAGTTGAAGGCGCTAGAGCAAAAGACTCTGCTACTGCTATGACATTCTCGGGAGCCTCGTTCCCAAAAGCCAAAAGAAAGGACAGGGATGCATGGTGTGTAGCAGCAGTGCGGCTAAAGCGCCAAGAGCCAAAGGAAATGAATCTGCCACCGCTTGAATCTCCCGGTCCATGTTGGAGAGAGAAATACCCGGAACGCGTGCATAACGTCTCGACAGAGGACAGCTTCTATCCACCTCTGCCTCTGTCCACGCCTCCATCACCCCAATCGGCATCTGCAGAACGTCACTGTGGTTTGGAGAATGTACAGCTGCAAGATCTCATGAAAAAATTGGAGCAACTTGAGACATGGATGCTAGAATTGGCACAGCCTGCTCCTATAGCACTGCCACTATCTCCCTTCTCTATTAATCCTTTTTCACAGGGTGGAGGAGGGGAGAGTGGCTCTGGGGAGACATTAGCAGCGGGACCGTTACCACCGCTGGTTCCAATGGGAGGCATGGGGGGTAATTGTAATCCAACACGTCGATGGTGGGGAGTCATTTGGGATGCAATTATAGAGGGGCAATTTGGGCCGATGGCCTTTCCTGTGATAGTAACACCACAGGGTAACGAGTGGGAACCTTTAGACTGGAAAGTAATCAAAGAAGCGGAATTAGCAGTAACACAATATGGGTTTAAATCTCCATATACTAACTCAATAATTCAGCATATTTTCACAGCAAATTTATTAACTCCATATGATGTGCGTATGGTTGCACAAGCTTTGTTAACGGCTTCTCAGCAGATACAGTTTTTTCAACGCTGGCAGGCAGCGAGTCATGCTGCTGCGGCCACGCCACGTCAGCAGGGGGATCCGCTGTTTGGAGTGAATGCCCAAATGCTTTACAGGTGCCAGCCCCTTCGCTAACCCTGCGTGGCAAGTGGGATTCCAACCCAAGGTGTTACGATTAATGCAGGAACTAGCTCTGAAAACGATTTTTGCCCTCCATGATGACAAAATAGCACCAGCATTTACGGGGATAGAACAGGGACCTATAGAATCTTACCCAAAATTTATAGACAGACTGCATGCCGCTCTCATGATTAATCCTGATCTGAATGAGGATATGAAAGCAAAGTTTCTTGATATGCTTGCTTATGATAATGCTAATGAGAAAACTAAGAAAGCTTTAAGCCTCCTGCCGTGTGGGTCATCAGCTGTCCAGCTGTTGGAGGTGGCAGAAAGAATGATTGATCAGGAAAAAACTGCCTTTATGGCTGCCGCGGTAGGAGCTGCAGTGAAGCCGCTTGTGCAAGGTAAAAATAATAACGGGAGGCAAGCTAGGAGATGTTTTAATTGTGGCAGGATGGGACATATTAAATCACAATGTCATGTTCCAGGCTCACAGCAAAAGAAATAGTGTGTGCAGTGTTGGGAAGATAATCATAACACCAGTGATTGTCGGAAAAAAGGGGAACGAGACACGGAGCACGTCTCGCCCTTGTGGTACGACACAAGTCCAGGGTGCTTGGACCGCTGCTCCACCGCCACCTCCGGAAGCACCAGAGTGGACCTGACAAGAGCAGTAGCTATTACTCTTACCGACACCACAGTTCAATTGGTTGATTCAAATCTTGTGGGACCTTTGGGACATGGTGTGAGTGCCTTATTAATCGGATGTTCTTCAGTATCTAGGAAAGGTATTTTTGTAGTCCCAGGACCTATTGAAGGACGGATTAAAATAATGGTTTACACACTAACTCCCCCTATAACTATTAAGGAGGGATCAAAAATTGCTCAATTAATTCCTTTTGAAGCAGAAGTGCCTAACGCAGAACAAAAGACAAGGGCTGTAGAAGGTATCGGATCCACCGGTCAGCCTGGTGTTTTGCTAGCCATGCACATCAGTCGGGGAAAACCGGAGGAAGAAACATAACTGAGACACCCTAGTGGACAAGTGTGCAAATTGCAGATGATTATAGACAGTGGAGGTGATGTAACGATTGTACCTTTTCTTAAGTGGTCTAGGCGGTGGCCTCTAATGCCAGCGGGTACCGGCATTGTAGGGGTTGGTGGGACTCAAGCTACCTTTATCAGTAGAGACATAACTGCATTTATGTTCTCTGATGGTAGGGTAGTAACTACATGTCCCTACATAATGCACCTGCCTGTGGCACTAATTGGAAGAGATCAGCTGAAAAACTGATGATCCAATTTGGATTGATCAGTGGCCGCTAAAGCAAGACCGGCTGCAGATTGTCAATAATTTGGTGCAGGAACAATTAGATGCTGGGCACATCGTGCCTTCAACTAGTCCATGGAACACCCCAGTTTTTACAATCCCAAAGAAGTCTGGGAAATGGCAGCTGTTACATGACTACGAGCAACCAGTGCCGTTATGTGTGATATGGGCGCCTTACAACGCGGGCTACCCTCTCCGGTTATGCTACCGGAGGATTGGGATTTGGTGATTATCGATTCAAAAGACTGTTTCTTTACAATTCCTTTACATCCACAGGATGCTGAAAGGTTTGCTTTTACAGTGCCATCGATAAATAAAGCAGAGCCAGCGAAAAGATATCACTGGGTGGTGTTGCCGCAGGGAATGAAAAACTCACCTACGACGTGTCAATTGTTTGTTGCCTGGGCTTTAGAACCCATTTGTGAGCAGTATCCTCATTTACTTATCTAGCATTACATGGATGATATTTCGGTTGCAGGAAAACAGCTGGATTCTGAGCTGTTTTCTCAGCTGAATTTTATGTCAGCTCACGCATAGTCTTGGAAAAAGGGGGTTGAAGATAGCCCCAGAGAAAATTCAGAAGAAAGGGAGATGGTTGTACCTGGGCTGGATCATTACAAATGGAATGATTCGACCTCAGAAAGGGAAAATTAACACAGCAATAGAAACATTGTCTGATGTGCAAAAATGAATGGGAGATATCCAGTGGGTTCGTAATATCTGCGGAACTACGAACGATGATCTGAAACCATTGATGCCGCTCCTGGGAACATCTGCACAGGCTCAGGAGCGCCGTCAATTGAATGAGGATCAGCAACAGGCGTTGCAGGTGATCACTAATAAGATAGTAACAACTTATGCTCACAGTCGACTAGACAAGCAAGCTCTTTCGTTGATGATAATTAACTCAGGAGGTGAGCGAGAACACCCATTAGGGATTATTATTATCCAGCTGGGAGAAGGGAAACTGCATTTACGAATTTTGAAATGGGTTTTTCTCCCTTTCCAGCCCAGGAAGACAGTGGTTACACACCCTGAATTGTTTTCACAGCTTATTATCAAAGGGAGGCAGCGAATTGCAGATATCTCAGGCCTCGAGCCGACTATTACATATGTACCTGTGTCTCAACTTTATTTGGACTGGCCGTTGTGTGCTTCAACAGAATTTCAAATAGCAGCTGCTGATTTTTTGGGAACTCTCACTAACACTTACCCTTCGGACAAACTTTTGCCATTGTTATCTCATCAGCGCATTGAACATTTGCCTTTGCGATCGGAGGTTCCTTTAAAAGGGATAACTGTTTTTACTGATGCTGGGTGAAAATCTCAGAAAGCTGCAGTCACCTGGAAAGCAGGAGAAACCTGGGAACATAAACTGCTCCCTGGGGTGACCGGAGACTCTTTACAGACTTTAGAACTCCGAGCTGTTACTTGGGCATTTCAGCACTGGTTTCGAGAACCCGTTAATGTAGTATCAGACTCATTATATGTTGTGGGCACGGTACAGCGTTTGGAACATAGTATGGTGAAACCTGTGCGAAATCCTGTATTGTTTACTCTGTTGTTACAATTGTTAACGCTTTTGAACCAGCATCGGGATGAATATTTTATTGTGCATATTCGCAGTCATCAGAAATACGGAGGTCTCGCGTTAGGTAACGCTCGGGCTGAGCAGCTTGTCGCTCCAGCCTGGACAGGTCCTGTTGTTAAAACCTTTGAACAAGCTAGGTTATCACATGAGTTTTTTCACCAGTCAGCAAAAGTGTTGGCCAGGCAATTTCACATTCCTGTGGCTGATGCTAGGGAAATTGTACAGTCCTGTCCTGATCGTCAGAAGGCAGGAGCTGGCCTTGGTTTGGGGGTGAACCCTCGGGGACCCCGACCCCTACAATTTTGGCAGATGGATGTAACTCATATCCCAGAATTTGGCAGGCTTAAATATGTGCATGTTTCAATTGATACCTTTTCCCTAGCGCCCTGAGCAACGGCGCAAGCTGGTGAAACAGCACGGCATGTAATTAAACATATGCATGCTGCCATTATGGCACTTGGAGTGCCTGCACAAATCAAACCTGATAATGGCCTGGCCTACACTTCTTGGAACTTTACTCTTTTTTGTCAGCTTTGGGGTATATGTCCTATCGCAGGCATACCACACTTTCCCACGGGACAGGCCATTGTGGAATGAGTACATCAAACACTGAAAGCGCTTTTGCAAAAACAAAAAGGGGAGAGGTACTGGGTGCGGCAGAGCATCTTGTAAAAGCGATATACGTATTGAACTATTTATGGTTTACAGGTGATAGAAATGAACCGCCAGTAATAATGCATAGTTTGTGTTTGAGATCTGGGGTAAACCAGTGTGGAAATAGTGTTTTTGGTCAATACAGAGATGTTGCTACAGGAGAATGGAAGGGACCTGCGGAACTAAAAATGACGGGGCAAGGACATGCTTGCGTTTTTGCAGATACCCGTGTTAGATGGATTCCGAGTCGCTGGGTGAGGCCCTGGCAAGGGGATCTTAAGAATAAAGAAGTACAGGATCCGGTTGAAGTAGAGGATCAGGTTAAAGTAGAGGATCAGGTTTGATTTCTTATGTTTTACAGGGCATGGGTCAATATCAATGGTAGCCTTATGTCCTGAGGCACTTCAACGACACCAGCATCGACTGAACTTGGTCTTGACCCCATGTGAACGCAGCTGCCCAGCTCAGAACAGATCAAGAAAATCGACACAGCTTGTAGAGAGCGTGGTCTGAACTGTCAGCCTTGGGTTTTCATACATTGCACGTGGTGTGACAAGAAGACTTGGAGAGTCGCGCGTGCATGTGATCGAGATAGTCTGTTTAAATGTCACTCATGTAATGATCGGGTTGTGTTTTGTTCTGAAGCGAGCGAGTTGTCTGACTTTCTAGGTGTGTTAGCATATTGGTAATGTGCTGTTAATATGGAAAGACAAGCGTGAATACTTTGAGAACAACAGTAGTTTTCTTGAGGTTTTAAGCTACATTAAGGACCTTGGGTGAAGGGTTTTTAGCAGAAATTAGTTTCAGGCTTTTAAGACGCTTAGCTTTGCAGTGTATTAATCAGAATAATAAGATAGTTGACAGGTTTTTTAGAATTAGAATAAACGTTCCTCGAAGCTTGCAGGTGCATTGGAGCAGCTGGGAAAAGGAGGTAAAATGATGGCAACACCCCAGACGTAGAGCACAGCTATGTTGATTTGTTTTCCACCAGGTAGTGAGGGGATTTTTGACATTTTACCCAGAACGAATATTTGGGTAACATGGGCAAATTCAGCTGGGGTAACAGATTTTTGTCTGAGCTTGCAACAAGCAGATAACCCTTTTTGAACCTGTGTGATTGGTATGCCTTTGCAGGAGAATGAAACCGACTTTGATGGGTATTGGAATCCACGGAGCGTAAACCTGGCTAACAGAGAAAGCGGTTCTTGTTTAAGCCCCAACAGCAGATATGTTTGGCCCTCTATGCGTGGCGCAGCTTGGCAGAAAGCGGTCATTGAAAATTTAAATCAATTACATCAGTTACCTTTACAGGAGTTAGACTTATTGGCTAGCATTGTGCCTGTCCAATATGATAATGTTACTGCAACCGCAATGCCAGGTTGTAAAAGCATGTCACCACAGCTCCAACCAGTGAATGGTACAGGAGTGATCTGGTTTGATAAACCGCGGCATAGTTGGTTTACAAGGCAAGGGGAGCAGGGCCGGTATGTACGTTATCTAAATGTCACAGGGCATTCTCTTTGGAGTGACTTGAGAGCCGGAAGGTTACATGTAAGCACCACAGGGGGTTTTAAACTTCCTCCAGGAGTGTTTCTGGTTTGTGGAGATAGAGCATGGCCCCGTATTCCCATGCGACCTGTTGGTGTGCCTTGTTACCTTGGACGGTTAACGTTGTTTGCTCCTCACATGAAAGATTTATTCAATGTCAGTAGGGATCATGGGAGACCTATTTGAACTTTTGATGATACATGTAACGACAATGTACAGCTGCCATCAGTAGCACTGCTATAGCCACATCTATTTTTCTTCCAGGAGGAATGGCAGCCATGAATGCAAAAAATATACATAGCTTAGCATGCTGGGGTCAGAAACAATTTAATTTGACTTCATGAATGGTAAGTGAGCTACTTACTGATGTAGAGGGTGTTAGGCATACTACTTTGAAGAATCGAGCTGCCATAGATTTTTTATTGTTAGCACACGGACATGGTTGTGAAGATTTTGAAAGGGATGTGTTGTTCCAGTTTGTCTGATCACTCAAAAAGCATAACTCAGCAATTAGCAACACTGCACGACAATATGAAGCATGTTACTGAAGGACATGATCCTTTTTCTGACCGGCTCAATAGCCTCGGGCTAAGGGGATGGTTGCAGATTGTAGTTAAAGGAGCATTGGTAGTGGTAATAGTGTTCTTGATTTTGATATTGTTACTTCCTTGTTTGTTTCAATGTTTGCAACGCATAATGAATGGGTTAATTAAACAGATGTCCAGAATGGGGTCTGGATTGCTCAAAAACAAAAAGGGGGATTTCTGGAGTGGCTGGAAGAAAACGGGCATATTATGAGCAACCCAGACCGAATAACTTGGTTGTAATAACAGGCCGCAGCTCTAACAAGCTGCAGGTGTTGTGAAGGACAT
The DNA here is from genome assembly GCF_023634155.1 of Falco peregrinus. Classification (NCBI taxonomy): domain Eukaryota; kingdom Metazoa; phylum Chordata; class Aves; order Falconiformes; family Falconidae; genus Falco; species Falco peregrinus. Next base: position 6,299,386 of record NC_073740.1, on the reverse strand, counting down.
GTGCAAGGCCAAGGGAGACAAAGAAACTGTGTATTCACAGAGAGATAAGAGAGTTGGACAGAAAGATCAGAAAAAAAAGGTTACCTGCACAAGGGGGGAGCAGCGTGTTGGCACCGCACTGGGACCAACCATAGGGGAGGTGGGAGCGTGTGAACGAGCAGTTTTAACCGATCACCTTTTACATAACAAAGCGTGTGTAGTGTGAGTATTTTTAGCTGTAGAGTATAAATTGGTGTGAGTCTATTAATAACGTGGCACTAACTTGATCACATTGGTCATATAAGTTGTGCCTGAGCCTACTGCGTCAACAACTACCATCTTCTCAATTCCCCAGGGAGTTTCTTGGTGCTTCCTTTTAACCAATTCACAGATAATTTCCTCTGTAAATGTTAGTTGATGCGAAGGAGTCACCCATCATCCGTGATTTGGGGTTGCTTCAGTATATTAGCCAACTGATTGTTTTCTGGTGGATCCTGTGGGCTCTTAGGCCCTACTTTCTGCCGTTTCTCTGGCTGGACTAGCAATATTTGACTTTCAGCTGCTTCTTTCCTTGCTTGATCTGCCACTTGCTGTCCTATATGCACCGAGCTATCTCCAAGGTGCTGCACTTTACAATGCATAACTGCCAGCACCCTGGGTCAACTGGTCACCTGAAATGATTGTTGGGTCTTTGCCTCATAATTTGACGGGGGATCCTTGAGACATTCAGAGTCCTCTTTCTTTCTTTCTTTCCAACAGCCCCATCGGCACGGTCTATTCCAAAGGCAAATTTCAAATATGTCCATACCTTAAAAAAGCCTTGTCTGTTCATAATAATCCCAGTGCCCTTAGTAAGGCTGTGAGTTCTGCCTCTTGGGCCCACGGGTCAGATGAGAGGGCTTTGGCTTCTCTTCTCTCTCTGATAGTTACCACCACATATCCTGCTCTTTGGGTCCCATTTCGCACAAAAGTACTACCACCTACAAATAAGTCCCAGTCTCCATTTTCTGTTGGCGTGCCTTTTAATTCCACTCGGCTAGAATATACCTCTGCCATTGTCTTTAAACAATCATGAGTTGGTTCTTCTTTTCCACTGAGATCATGTCATTTTTGCCCAGGTGTCAGTTCCTGGGCCTCTTGCATCGGTAATACTGTAGCTGCCACCGTGCGCGGACAGGTTGGCCGTCCTTTACTGACACTGTCCAGCTGTTTGGAAAAGCTCCCCACGGCTCTGCTCCATGGTTCCAGGCTCTGGGCCAACACTCCTAAGGCAACGTGTCACCTTTCATGCACAAAGAGTTCCAATGGGTTTTCTAGATTTGGGAGGCCTAGAGCTGGAGCACTCATTCCAGTCCGTTTCCATTCCGTAAATGCATCTCTGCACTCCTGAGTCCAGACAAGGAGGTTTCCCTTTCCTCCGACACCTTCATATAAAAGCTTGGCAATGAGTCCCAAATTCGTTATCCGTAAGTGACACCACCCGGCCATTCCCAGGGATGCTCTGAGCTCTTGTTTTCATTTGGCTTCTGGGATTTGACAAATGGCCCTTTTCCTCCAGCTCCAAGACTCTGCTGGCCCAGGCAAATTGTAAATCCCCAATTGGTTGCTTCTTCTGGGGTGATCTGAGCTCTTCCCCAGGATAGTTTGTACCCCGCTAGGTGAAGTCGGAAAGGGGGGAGTTGTTACTATATTATTTTTTTTTTTTTCAGTTTTGCAGCTGCATTTCTTCCAGGTATTGCTCTTTGTTTCAGTGTGATCAGCAGTGAGCCATTGCTAACCCACCCTCGCTGTGTAAGTTCATGCCAAGAGGAAAAGACGTCCAGAACTTGCGGTCCCTGAGGAGACCGTTGTGTGGTAACTAATGACACAAACACGGACAGTCCATACAGGGGAAGCACAGTGAGCTTCAATTCAATTCAGCCAGCTGTAACCAGAGGGTCGGCTGTGTGTGAGACTCCAGTGTCTGATTGTCCAAACCACTTTTGGTGCTGAAATCTCCGTTTTTAGGCCCAAGCACTGTTTAGGATCTCAGCTCCTCTTTAACCACTTTTTTAAGGCACAACTTTTTAAATTTTGGAAAGCAAAGCCTGATTTTAAAAGCCTAAAGCTTCATTTATCGGATAGAAAAGCACATTTATAGAGTTCAGCACCTCCTTCTCAAGCCCTGAAGCCCTGGCTGGCTGACACTTTGTGCAGCCCAAACCTGACAGCCTCCAAAGGGGGGGATCCCAGGGGCTCTCAGGGTGCCCTGCTGCAGCGCAGACCACCCTCTCTTTACATTCCCTCAGGCCTGGGGGAAGCTCCTGGGAGGCAGTTTGTGGCTGCTGCCTCTGCCATGCCACCTGCCACTGCAGCACAGGTGCCTTCAGCATCCCTCCAGGCAGGCAGAGCCGGCTTTTAGGCTGCCCTGCGCCCCTCCAGCGGGCTCAGGAGGCCCAGGTCCCTCAGCCCCTGCACACAGCTCAGCTGCTTTAGGCCCCTAAGCCCACCGTGACAGGCTGTCCGGGGCCCTTCTCCAGTTTCTTCACCCTCCTTTCAGAAGGAGAAACTCATGGGCTCATCCAGCATCCAGCATAATTCCCATGCCCTTCTCCCCCAGCTGTTCCTCGGCCAGTCACACCCCAGCCTGTCCCCATGGACAAGGTTGTTCTGCTCCCAGGGCAGACTTTGCCCACTCTGCCTTGTCAACTTACGGAGGTTTCTTTCGGACGAGTCCCCAGGCATGCCAAGGTCCTTCTGGACTGAAACCCCAACACATCAGCACTTCTAGTCTGTGGGCAAGTGCTTCAAACACCATCAGAACAAGAGGAACGGGAGACCACGATGCACTACATGGAGTTTCTACCTCAGGTTGACAATTCCCACAGTAAACATCTCCGAAGTACCAGGACAGGATATAAAACAAGAAAAGCATGGCCAAGGGGGAAAGGACTGACAGGCTAGGGTGTTTTTGAGGTTTTTTTGCAGGATATTAGGAGAGTACCAGAGAAGAACTTGTATCAGGGAAAGGATGGGCTCAGGGCTGATTGTGGGCACCTATGAGGCAGCCCTGCACCTGGTGTGAGTTCCTTCAGTGCTCAGGGAACATGCGAGGGCTTTGCCTAACTGAAAAACAGGAATGGGAAGGAAGGACAGCACCATTCGGGCTGGTGGGGACCTGGGCAGGTTTCTTGATCAACCTCCTGCACAGAGCAAGGCCAGACCAAGTGACTCAGGGCTTTCCCCAAACAGACTTTGGTCCCTCTCTGGGATAGAGCCAGCACACACTCTGTGAGATACAGATTCCAAAAGAAGGCTGTCATCATTTTGGAAGACTTACTCAACTTTAGGTCCTCTGAACCTCTCTTGTTTCAGCCTATTGCCTCTTGTCCTTGTGTCTTGTGGTACGGAGATGAGCCTGACTATGTCTTCCTGGTACCAGTGCCATGCTGCTGCATGTTCCTCCAAGATCTTTTTTTCTCCAGGGTGGACAAGCCCAAATGACTCAACTTCTTCTCATTTTGCAAGTTCTCCACCTGTGACCACCATGGTGGGCCTCCACTGAACAGGGTCCAGTTTAACAATGTCTCTGGTATACTGGATTCCAGGTACGCTGGATCTATTGTATCATGTGCCGAGTAGAGGGGGATAATCACTTCAATTGTCTCTGCTCAATCTCATCGAGCCCACCATGCTGTTTGGCTGAATTTACCGATGACTCGTGCTCTGCCTGAAACACGCAAGGGTCAACAGGACTGTTCCCACACAGCTGCTACCCAGCCACGCGGTCCCCAGGCCCTCTGATTGCAGGGGCTTAGTCCACTCTGGAGAAAGGACATAGGATTTTTCTTTATCGAATACAATGAGGTTCCTTTGGAAACTCACTTTGACCTGTCTGTGTCCTTAAAGATGACAAACTTGCTTTCCAGTGTTGTGTCTGCTGTCTTGAGTGTGGTGTAAGAGTCGGTCTAAAGAGAACAATATGGTCTCAACATTGCCAACAGAGACCTGGAGATGGAACGCGTGCATAACGTCTCGACAGAGGACAGCTTCTATCCACCTCTGCCTCTGTCCACGCCTCCATCACCCCAATCGGCATCTGCAGAACGTCACTGTGGTTTGGAGAATGTACAGCTGCAAGATCTCATGAAAAAATTGGAGCAACTTGAGACATGGATGCTAGAATTGGCACAGCCTGCTCCTATAGCACTGCCACTATCTCCCTTCTCTATTAATCCTTTTTCACAGGGTGGAGGAGGGGAGAGTGGCTCTGGGGAGACATTAGCAGCGGGACCGTTACCACCGCTGGTTCCAATGGGAGGCATGGGGGGTAATTGTAATCCAACACGTCGATGGTGGGGAGTCATTTGGGATGCAATTATAGAGGGGCAATTTGGGCCGATGGCCTTTCCTGTGATAGTAACACCACAGGGTAACGAGTGGGAACCTTTAGACTGGAAAGTAATCAAAGAAGCGGAATTAGCAGTAACACAATATGGGTTTAAATCTCCATATACTAACTCAATAATTCAGCATATTTTCACAGCAAATTTATTAACTCCATATGATGTGCGTATGGTTGCACAAGCTTTGTTAACGGCTTCTCAGCAGATACAGTTTTTTCAACGCTGGCAGGCAGCGAGTCATGCTGCTGCGGCCACGCCACGTCAGCAGGGGGATCCGCTGTTTGGAGTGAATGCCCAAATGCTTTACAGGTGCCAGCCCCTTCGCTAACCCTGCGTGGCAAGTGGGATTCCAACCCAAGGTGTTACGATTAATGCAGGAACTAGCTCTGAAAACGATTTTTGCCCTCCATGATGACAAAATAGCACCAGCATTTACGGGGATAGAACAGGGACCTATAGAATCTTACCCAAAATTTATAGACAGACTGCATGCCGCTCTCATGATTAATCCTGATCTGAATGAGGATATGAAAGCAAAGTTTCTTGATATGCTTGTTTATGATAATGCTAATGAGAAAACTAAGAAAGCTTTAAGCCTCCTGCCGTGTGGGTCATCAGCTGTCCAGCTGTTGGAGGTGGCAGAAAGAATGATTGATCAGGAAAAAACTGCCTTTATGGCTGCCGCGGTAGGAGCTGCAGTGAAGCCGCTTGTGCAAGGTAAAAATAATAACGGGAGGCAAGCTAGGAGATGTTTTAATTGTGGCAGGATGGGACATATTAAATCTTTTGGAATCTGTATCTCACAGAGTGTGTGCTGGCTCTATCCCAGAGAGGGACCAAAGTCTGTTTGGGGAAAGCCCTGAGTCACTTGGTCTGGCCTTGCTCTGTGCAGGAGGTTGATCAAGAAACCTGCCCAGTTCCCCACCAGCCTGAATGGTGCTGTCCTTCCTTCCCATTCCTGTTTTTCAGTTAGGCAAAGCCCTCGCATGTTCCCTGAGCACTGAAGGAACTCACACCAGGTGCAGGGCTGCCTCATAGGTGCCCACAATCAGCCCTGAGCCCATCCTTTCCCTGATACAAGTTCTTCTCTGGTACTCTCCTAATATCCTGCAAAAAAACCTCAAAAACACCCTAGCCTGTCAGTCCTTTCCCCCTTGGCCATGCTTTTCTTGTTTTATATCCTGTCCTGGTACTTCGGAGATGTTTACTGTGGGAATTGTCAACCTGAGGTAGAAACTCCATGTAGTGCATCGTGGTCTCCCGTTCCTCTTGTTCTGATGGTGTTTGAAGCACTTGCCCACAGACTAGAAGTGCTGATGTGTTGGGGTTTCAGTCCAGAAGATGGATCACAACTGTGGTCATAACAACGAACTGGAAAACAATACAAGAACATGTCTCCTGGTCTGAAGCTACCCGCCACTGGAGCAAGATAACCTGGCTCGAGAGGGCGGAGACTGGCGGCAGTCCATGGACCAGAGGAGGAGCAAGGTGTGTTGCTTGGCTTAAAAAGATGCCTTCTTAGCAACTGAACTTTGGAGATCTTCCCCACCAAGGATCACGACGACTGGAAGGACCAGCGGGATGCTGCCTGGACCTGGGACCATAGGGACACCTTGGACCCGTGGTGGTAGCTGTAATCCTCTTTCCTTTTCTTTTTACTTTTTCTTTTATTCACTTTCTGTCTTTCTACCTATCGCACGCCGCTTTACGGGCAAGCAATAAAATTGTGCTGTTGGATTGAAGCATAACCCCTTGGCGTGGTCACCTTGACTTTTTGTGCTTTGAGATCATAGTTAGCGAACCATCACGAGTCCACTGAGTGGACCGTGACATTAAACTGGTGTCACGGACAGGATCCTGAGAGACAGAGGGGTGCAGGTTGTGTGTGGTTTGTAACAGGGGAAGGACGTTTCATTCTAGCTGCACCTGGCCCTACACCCACCTGGGTGAGAGGTCTCCAGAAAGCAAGGGGGGTGACTCGAATTTCCCACACACCACACATACCTAGGCCTTAGCACTCCAAACTCCGATTGAGGGCTCTGTCTGTTGGGATCAAGCTAAAAGAACTCGAAGTGCAAAAGGGGGAAAGTGCTATAGAGGGGGGTTGCCCTCGTGTTAAGAGTATTTGTCTGCTCTGCTCGGGAAAGTGAAGGGACAACCTTGTAGTAACTATAAGCTGCTTTCCTGAAGCAGATTTTTGGTCCCTTCAACCATTTGGGAAAGAGAAGGGCGACACAGCAGTGGCTGTGTGTTTGCAACTAAGTCTAGCCTCCCCTAAGTGGGTTTGGTCCCTTCGTAGTAACAATGGCCGAAAAAGCTGATAAACAAAATCCTTTGTTAATGAAAGATCGGGACATGTTTTACACATTTCTGGCAAAGTATGGGGCTCGGCCCTCTGTACCCAGAGGAGATTGGGCTCGAGATAATTGGGCAAACTTGCAGAATGTAGTGGACCAAGTGACATCCTTACAGGCTGAAGCTAAGGTTAGATCAGCTAAGGGCAAATCTATAGTCTGTGCCATTTTAGGAGCTAGCCTGGTCACAGCAATTGAAGATCGCCTTAGAAAATGTAGCAATGAAAACAAAATTATAGAATCCCTTGAAAATTTGGTGAAAGTTCTGCAAAAAATGAATTATGACTTAGAACAACAATTAGAGAAAGAAAGGGAAGAAAATTATGACTTAGAACAACAATTAGAGAAAGAAAGGGAAGAAAACCACTTGTTAAAAACCACCCTGAAGGCAGCATGCTCTAAATACACTGAAGTCCTGAGTGAAATGGAGCCGGAAGTAGAGGAAAAGGGTATTCGACTAATTAACCCATTATACTCTCAGAAGGAGTTGGTGGGGGCGAGAAAACGTTTTGTGGACAACCCTCAAGTGAGACCCTTAATTAAAGCAAAATACACTTATCTGAATGAGGATGAGGATGATCCCCACATTACAACCAAAGAGATACCATATACTGCCACGGAGCTAGCCAAACTGAGCAGAGAGTATGGACGTCTTCCTAAAGAGTCCGAAACAGAGTATGTGTGGCACATATCCCTAACTGGGGGAGATGAAATAGAGGATGTGGGAGCAACCCAACAGAACATAATTTCACATTTGGAAAATTTGGGTTTGCAGATCCCTTCAGAAAAGGTCCAAAAGCCCTCGCAGGAAGCGAATTTCTTAGGAATCTGGTGGAAAGGGGGAATGACATGCATCCCACCAGATACCCTTGCTTCCTTAGAACAGATCAAAATGCCTGAGTCGAAAAAGGATCGGCAACATGTCTTCGGATTATTGGTGTTCTGGAGAAAACACATCCCGGACTTTTCTATCATTGCCAGACCTCTTTATGATTTGCTAAGAAAAGGGGTCAAATGGGAATGGACTGCTTCTCAGGAAGAGGCTATGCAATTGTTAATTTTTGAAGCAGCAGCACACCAAGCTCTTGGCCCTATCCACCCTACAGACCCCTTCCAGGTGGAGTGGGGGTTTGCTTTATCAGGACTGTCAGTTCACATATGGCAGCGGGGCCCTGAGGGTCCAACCCGGCCTGTGGGATTTTACTCCCGTGGCTTTAGGGATGCTGAGAAAAGATACACTGTTTGGGAGAAAGGTTTGTTTGTGGTTAGCTTGGCTCTCATAGAAGTAGGAAAAATCGTATGACAGCAACGCATTATATTGAGAGGCCCATTTAAAGTTATAAAAGCAGTCACTACTGGGACCCCTCCCCCTGACGGGGTGGCCCAGAAAGCCTCAGTACGAAAGTGGTATGCTGAGATTGAGCACTACTGTAACACTTTCTCTGTATCTGAAGGAGTTTTTAAAAACCTAGCTACACAAGAAGTAGCGAGCCTGGACGAGGGCCAAGATAAACCTGCCTCAGTCATGCAGGTGGCCCCTCCTTTTCCCTGTGAACAGTCAGTTAGTGCTTGGTTTACTGATGCTTCTGCCAAACAAGAAGGAAAAGTGTGGAAATTCCGAGCAGTAGCGCTCCATACCTCTTCTGATGAGCAAATTATAGCGGAGGGAGAGGGTAGTGCACAAGTTGGTGAATTAATTGCAGTATGGAGCGTTTTTCAACATGAAGCACAAACTGCTTCTCCTGTTTACATTTATACTGATCCTTATGCTGTGTTTAAGGGATGTACCGAATGGCTTCCTTTCTGGGAGCAAAACGAATGGCAGGTTAATAAGATTCCAGTGTGGCAAAAGGAAAAATGGCAAGACATCTCAAGTATTGCTAGCCAAGGGAACTTTGCTGTAGGTTGGGTAGCTTCCCATCAGATAGATGGGGGGTCAGCAGGAGAATGGAATAACCGGGCTGATGAGTTAGCAAGGCTAGCTCCTGTACAGAAGGACCAGACTGTAGAAGACTGGGAACGCCTGTTAGAATGGTTGCATGTAAAACGCAAGCACACAGGAGCTAAAGATCTGTATCATGAAGCCCCTTGCCTGAGGCTGGCCCGTCACCAGAGATATGTGTAAAACCTGTATATCAGCCTGCAAACAATGTCGAAGACCACTTGAAAAGCACCCTTTAGAGGATGACCCTCTGCCTTTGAGGGAGGGTAAAGGCTTGTGGGATGCCTGGCAGGTGGATTTTATTGGCCCCTTTAAGAGATCGGGAGGAAAACATTTTGTGCTGGTGGGAGTGGAAATAACATCAGGACTAGTCCAAGTAGAAGGCTTTAACAGGGCTACGGGGGAGAACACGGTGAAAGCGCTGCATGAATGGTTTGGAACTTTTCCAGAGCCACAAGAAATACAATCTGATAACGGTTCTCACTTTACTGCCGGAATTGTACAGGATTGGGCACGAAGCAAAGGGATTAAATGGGTATTTCATACCCCGTATTATCCGCAAGCTAATGGAACTGTAGAAAGGACCAATGGTCTCTTAAAACGACTTTTGAAACCTCATGAGGGAAATTGGGATGTCCGCTTGTGGGAAGCTGTTAAAGCCGTAAATGATAGAAGGGGGGTAAACGGATGCCCCAAAATAACCGCTTTTTGCCCAACGGCTCCTTCCTTGATTCCTTCATTAAAGGGACCAAATGATTTAAAGAACCCAGCTCACTTCTCAGGACAACCCATTCTGGTGGCACTTCCTACTGTGGGAAACGTACCACTGGTACTGAAAACCCCACTGCATGCATGTGCTTGGGAAGCCTTTGATGCCCTGGGAAAGGCACATAAGAGAAACACGCGCTGGATAATCCCATCATCTTAACTCTTTTTTGCCTCAGGGAGGCAAGCTCTGTTGTTTTATTTTTACAGGAGAACTCCGAGGGACACTGAGAACATGAACTATAAATAGATGAAAATTCATAGCCCTAAATTTTAAAATGACTAATAGTAAAATTGGACTGGTACTACTTGTTTGTGTTTTCCCACTTACGCATAACCAAAAGGGTGCTGAATGGCCTTGGTCTAAATCTATTGTCGGGTATACTGCTTTTACAGGGCAGTATCCAAAGAATCACTTTCTAAATTTGGCCACTGTAGTACTGTATGATGATCCCACTTGAATGGGAGTGGGATAGGAAAGACTGGATCAGAACTCTAACTGGAATAATTGGAGAAAAGGTTATGGTAGGATGCAGAAAAGTGGAAGGACTTCTCTATGTAAAGGCCTCTTTAATTACCGTCTCTGGCAATCTTTTGGATCCAAATTTAACAACCAGGATTCACCCCGGTATTTCAGCAAAACTTTGTCATGCTGCTGAGTGCGAATGTGATAAGCGAGAATCCCTTATTATGTGCTGTCGCCAAAAGCACGTCGGCAATTATACCACCCTTGATCCTTGTACCAACAACGTTAAGATCTCTAAGTCTTGTAAAAATGACAAGACTGACTGTTGGTATAACCTCACCTTGACGAGACCTGTCTATGTGGTGTGTAGTTGGCGAAGCAATCCGGCAAACCGATCAGATCTATTGAGTCTGACCTTCAAATTCAAAATAAATGCTGTAACTAAAACCCCAGTGATGCTTGTTGCAATAGTCACACACCATGGCATGGACACGACCCTCACGCTGAATGACAAAAATAAAGTTTTACCCCCTTTTATGGTGGCTCAGGGTGACAACATCTCCATACGATGCAGATTAATTACTGAATCCCTTATTGTGCCAACAAACAGCTATGAAATTGAACCCCATGGTTCTATTTTGTCATGTAAAAACCAAAGCCAAGAGTGCTGACTGGATTTGACTGCAATGCAGTACCCCTATAAGATTATGTGTGGCATAAACAACACGGAATACTGGGGGGAACTCAGAATAGATGTCATTACACCTACCACTCAACCAATGGCTGTACCCAATCCAAAACTTTTTGAAATTGGACCATATATAGTCAGAAATACAGGTCAACAACAAAAGTTGCTTAATCCAAAATGGTCTCTTAAACGAGTTGAGTTGTTGATGCAAGTTAATGTTTCAGATATTCAGCCAGCCTGCTCTCCTTTCCTAAAACCCTCTTATGAGGGAGGGATAACCTGGCTGCGGAGACAGACACCTTTGGGAAACGGACTCGGAGAGACCTCACTGGTGTTTTGGGAACAGGATTGGGGTTTCTGAATGGCATTGACTCAGAGATATTAATGACCAAATCGGCAACTACAGCTAATGATCTGGCAGGATTGCAACAACCTTTGCAATCTTCCCTATTGGCTCTGGGAACTAACCAGTGGCAGTTAACAGATGTGTTACCAAAATGGGAAAAGGTGAATACGGAAGATCACAAATTGATTGTAGATACACTTGGCATAATCCAAAATAACCTTTCTCTGGCTCTTAGTTGTATCCAGGCTCAATTATGGATACAATCAGTGGCTGCCTCGATTATTAGAGAAGGTGAAGGAGGCACTTTTCCCACTGAAATTCGGAAAGTAGTCTGGGACCGTGCCACCGATTTTGAGAGGAAACTCCAATCCTGGTGGAATTTGGTAAACTTTACTTATAACCCCACCACAAACATTGCCACCGCTTTTGTACTGACGACGTCACATGCGTCAATAAATGTAATCTACCCCATTATTGCCTTAGGATTGAACCAGAAGGGAACCACACTCTATCCTTTCGAGCACAGAGTATGGGCCCAAAAGGTGGATGAGAAATGGCAAACTGTAGATTTGGAACCTTGTATCGTGCAGGAACAACAAGGATTTGTCTGTGAAGGCAACACAATCAGAGCTCAGGACATTTGTTTAGACACTACACAGAGAATCTGCCATTTTGAGATTCGTCCTGACGATAACCCTGAAACAGTGCTTGTATATATTGGCAAGGGTTGTGCATGTTTGAGAACTGCTTGTAATTCTGTATCTGTAGATACGGTGATTGTAGATACTAAGAATCATTCCAATTCTTGCGTTTGCAATTTTATGAACATCACTGGATGTGACTTCTCCTATTTAGCCCCAGGCACATCCCACCAGCTCTTGAAATCTAATTATACACTAATTCACGATTTGCAGCCTGTATCCATTGGAATGAATCTCACCTTGGTAAAACAACTGTTACAGCATCAAGACTTGATCAAGATTCTGGCAAAGGTTAGAGAAAACGGACAGAAAACCTTGATAACTGTCCATCACAATGTGGAAGAAATATACCGTGTCTTGAGAAGAGTGAGAAAAGATGCAGAACACGGATGGTGGGACACACTTTTCGGATGGTCACCGACTGCTACTGGCATCTTGAGCAAGTTGTGTCACCCTATTGTCATCCTTTTGATATTGGTCTTGATTGGTCTTGTTTTGTCAATGATATTGTATGTCTTAAATTGGAGAATGGTAAAGCAATTGACGTATCTGACATCTGTAATCAATGCACGTATCTTGTTGAATATCCCTTCCAATGTGGACATCCCTAAATCTACTGACACAAGGAAAATTGTATAAGACCTAAACAGATTTATGTTTAGTCATTTTTATGAATACCATTTGATTGTTTTGAACTGTTTGAAAGAAAGAGGATTATTTTCCCCTTCTTTTCCTGTCTGTCATTTTCTTTTCCGCTTTTCTTTCCCTGCCCTTTTTTACCCCTCTCAGAGGATTATATCGCTGCCACGTGGTCCTGATAACAATGTTGAGCCACGGGGTGGTGTAAGAGTCGGTCTAAAGAGAACAATATGGTCTCAACATTGCCAACAGAGACCTGGAGATGGAATGTGGTCCTCATGGACACCAAGACACAAAGACCCTGGGAAAGAGAACTGCACGGTACGAGGAGTACTATGCCGCTCCCTGCAACCTGGGACTGAAAGGAACAACTACACCCTGGGAAGGAGAACTGCACGGTACGAGGAGTACTATGCCATCCCCTCCCACCTGGGATTGAATAAGGCCGCATAACAGCTGTCCAGAAGATGGATCACAACTGTGGTCATAACAAGGATCACGACGATCGGAAGGACCGGCGGCGGGACACTGCCTGGACCTGGGACCATAGAGACGCCTTAGACCCGTGGTGGTAGCTATAATGCTCTTTCCTTTTCTTTTTACTTTTCCTTTTATTCACTTTCTGTCTTTCTACCTATCGCACGCCGCTTTACGGGCAAACAATAAAATTGTGCTGTTTGATTGAAGCATAACCCCTTGGCGTGGTCGCCTTGATTTTTTGTGCTTCGAGATCGTGGTTAATGAACCATCACGAGTCCACTGAGTGGACCGTGACTTGTGGTTTCATCTAGAAATTCTATGAAAAAACACCCTCTCATCTCCTCCAGGTTCAACAGGCAAGGTGACAGGTTAGATCCCATCAGCACCCATCTACCTGGATGCCTCCAGGCAGAGAACCAGGCACTGATCATGTATGTCAGAGACTGATGATCCAGCTGATTTAATAAATATCTACTTCTCTACTCATGCAGGCCCGAAATATCCTAATGTGGGCACCAGAATATTGTGGAAGAGGGTTTTGAAAGCTATGCTCCCTTCCACTGAAAGGCGACCACTGCTCTAAGTCGAGCAATCCTGTCCTTTCCTCACAGAAAGCAGAGAGGATGTCCAGGCACAATCTCTCCTGGTCAACCCACTCACCTCATTCATACACCATGAAATATTACACTAGTGGTCAGTCTCTGGGAACTTTACTTCCCCTGCTCAACCCTTGGCCATGCGTGCCATGGGTGGGTGCTGCCAGCCCTGCCACTCCTTCGGGTGCCCTGGAATTGCCTCACCGGTCTAAACCGCGTGGTGGATGCCTGGGCTGTTGGAGGCTGCTGTCCTTGCCGAGCAGCTGTGCTGAGCTCTGCCACCTGCCTTGGCACTTGGTTCCCTCAGTGTCACAGCTCTGTCTGCAACAGGACGGGCTGCAGCTGCCTCTGCGTGGGCCCCTGGCTGAGGGCACTGCTGCACATCTGGGCTGAAGCCCCCCAGCTGTGGCACCAGCCCAGCTCTGCCTGGCCATAAGGCAACCTGGTACCAAGTGTCCCCGAGCCCGGGGGTGCAAAGGCTTTGCTTCAGAGCAGAGACATGGCCTGGGCAAAGGAGAGCTGAGTCTTGAGCCCTCGGACTGTGCAATGAAGTGCTGAAATGGGCTCTGCAGGGCTTACTGAAGCACTGAAGACATCCTCCCTGCCCCTGCCTGCAGAACCACCAGACACACACATACACACACGCTCTTTTAGGAGTACTTGGATCCTTTGCTGCAGTTTTCCTGGTGTCCTCTCTAGTAATGGGTTAACAAAAGTTGATACTCCTGCAGAAAACTTTTTCTAGTAAGGGAATTGCCGCTGCTGGAAATAAGTGTCCCCCCCCAGGAGAGGCAAGGCCCGTGAGGGATTGCCTCATCCTGCTGCCCAGCAGGTTCCCCTGCAGCCCCAGGGACACCTGGAGGGAGCCCAGAGGGGCAGGGGAGGGAGGCAGGGAGAGCTCAAAAGCAGCCCTTGGTGGGGGGCTGCTGAGAGCTCCCTGCTGGAGAAATCTGCAGAGCCCTGGAGCCGGTAAGTGTGTGGCTGCAGGGCAATGCCTCTGCAGTTCCTAGCCGGGTCTGCAGCAGCTGGGCCCCCCCAGCCTGTGGGACCGTGTGGGAGCCTTTTGCTGTGGAGGAGGCCAGTGTGCTGCAGAGCAGGGCTTCCCTGCTGCAGCGTGGGAGGGCCAGGGCATGTGGGCTGCCTTGTGCCAGGGCCGGCTGCAGGGCTGTGAAGGTGGCTGTGCAGGCAGGGGTGCCCAGGGCTGTCCTTGCCAGCAGGGTCCCTGCAGCCCAGGGGGCTGTGTGCTGGGGCAGGGGCTCTGCCGCCTGCCAGGGGCAGCTCTCAGCCTGCCGGGGGCTCCCGACAGCTCTGGGGGCGTATGGACCGACCCCTGATAGGGAAGGATCTCTCTGCTGTTGAGAGTGTGCCGCAAGGGTGAGCACTGCTTACAAGTATAGGTTACCCTCAGAATATGTCTGGATGAGACTTTTCGTATCGAAGGTCAGCGCAGGGATTGCTATGATAAATCCAGGGCTCTCCTCAATCTGTGTTTTCAGTTTTCTGTTGTTGGGGGCAGGAGAGGGGAGGCAGAAATGTTAATGGAGATCTCGAGTTTGAAGATGTCCCTGAGACTGCCAGCTGTAACTCTGAGTGATGAGGAGGTCTGCCAGGAGCCTCCTGAAGTGCCCTCAGCCACTCCTCCGCCTATGAACAGCAGCAGCAGCACCTTTGCTGGAGCCATCAGGGTCGTTCTGAGCTGCCCTTTTCCCCTGCGGACAGGACCCTGTGCCCAGCCAGTGCCCTTCAGAGAGGCACGTTTGTGTGGGGCCAGTGCACAGAGGCAGAGATGTGGTCTGTGAGCACTGACAGGGAAAGACCTGGCACAGGGAGATACGTCCCACAAGGAAAGTCTCCTGACATCCAGGATATTGCAAGGACTGATAGGAAACTTCAGACAGAATTGTTGTGGAAGGGAGAATCAGAAAGCTCTCTCTGACCATGTGCAGTGCAGACCCCTTTCTCTGAGGCATCCCCCTGGCCTGCTCTCCCCCCAGCAAAGCCTCTGCCCTCAGGGCTGGGGGTCCCGAGGCGTGAGCCACCCCCTCTGCAGCCAGAGCTCCAGCAGAGCCGCGGTGCAGCTCTGCAGCCACGTGCCCCGGTCCCTCTGCAGAGCACAGGGGCTGAGAGCAGCTGCCCGGCAGTGTTGGTGTGTGGGAGGCGGCGAGCAGAGCTGGGCAAGGGCAACGCTGCCCTCAGTGCCTGGCTCGCTCGCCCTGGACACTCTTACCTAGACCTTCAGTGCAATTTTACTTCTTTCTCTGCCATTTTGGGTTAGTTTTATTCTCTAGCTCTTGCTGTCAGGCTCTCTGGGGATGGGTGTTTCAGCTGCAGAGTCACACTCTGACCTTGTGGGTCCTCTCCTGCAGGTGTGTCCATGGGAACAAGTGTCCCAGCTTTCCTCTCAGCTGTGGGTCTGTGGGCAATGCCCTATGTGGGGCTGGGCAAGGGGCTGGTTCTCCCTGAACCTGATGCTCTTGTTAGGGCACTTGGCTACCTCCTTGAAGTTCCCTTCCAAGCAGCAAGTTGCCCTCCAGAGTGGAAACCTGTCCCCTCGCACCCATTAGTGATCTGAAAGCCCCACATAGAAGCGTAGAGTTTCTGTGATGGAGAAAACACTGTTGGGGTGGGTGAAATGAGCTGTGTATCCTTTGCTGTGGGTGGGATGCTGAGTTCTGATGAAAGTCTACAACCTTTACTGGTCTGTGGTGGGTCAGTCCGTTCTCAGCAGTGCCTTGTGGTATTTCAGGGTAACATGGGAGTGTGGCCACCATTCATCTCAGGAAGGTGCAAGCCCATAGAAACTGGGAACCTGATGGACAGACCACCTCCCCTCACTGTGCACTCACCCACAGGCAATCCTCTTGCCTCACAGACCTCACTGTGTTCCCCCGGAGGGCAGCAAAAATGCTCTGCTTTTCTGTAATCCGAGAATAGGCAACAGGAGAGATGGGGGGGGGCTGTGAAAAAAACTAAAGCTCTCTTACAGTGCATTCACCCTTCCCGTTCCTTAGCACTGGCGCTGCAGACGCTGACCAGCCCTTCTGCGTTGGCACTGGTTTCAGAGGACAAAGTTAAACACCAGGACTGGTCCCTGCCCCCACCCACTGCTGCAGAGTGGGGCTGGCTGGTCAAGAGCCCGTGGGCAGATGCCCTGCTCTTCATCACCCACACGGCCAGCACCGAGCAGGGCTGCAGCCACACAGCTGCAGGAAGGTCTCCGAGAAAAGAGAGGGATGTCTGTGTGTGACGGGGGGATGGTCTGTGGGAAATGGCTTTGATTTTGCTTGCAGAAGTCTCCCCTAAATTATCACTTTTTCTCCTGTGACAGGACCATATGCCCAGAGGCAGCACATGTCCAACAGCAGCTCCATCACCCAGTTCCTCCTCCTGGCATTGGCAGACACGCGGGAGCTGCAGCTCTTGCACTTCTGGCTCTCCCTGGGCATCTACCTGGCTGCCCTCATGGCCAACGGACTCATCATCACTGCCATAGTGTGCGACCACCACCTGCAAACCCCCATGTACTTCTTCCTCCTCAACCTCTCCCTCCTCGACCTGGGCTCCATCTCCACCACTCTCCCCAAAGCCATGGCCAACTCCCTCTGGGACACCAGGGACATCTCCTACTCAGGATGTGCTGCACAGCTCTTCCTGATTGTCTTTTTCCTTTCAGCGGAGTGTTCTCTCCTCACCGTCATGGCCTATGACCGCTACGTGGCCATCTGCCAGCCCCTGCACTACGGGACCCTGCTGGGCAGCAGAGCTTGTGTCCACATGGCAGCAGCTGCCTGGGCCAGTGGGTTTCTCTATGCTGCGCTGCACACGGCCAATACACTGTCACTGCCGCTCTGCCAAGGCAATGCCCTGGGACAGTTCTTCTGTGAAATCCCACAGATCCTCAAGCTCTCCTGCTCACACACCTACCTCAGGGAAGTGGGGCTTATTGTGGCTAGTGTCTTAGTAGTATTTGGGTGTTTCATTTTCATTATTCTGTCTTACATGCAGATCTTCAGGGCTGTGCTGAGGATCCCCTCTGAGCAGGGACGGCACAAAGCCTTTTCCACGTGCCTCCCTCACCTGGCCGTGATCTCCCTCTTTGTCAGCACTGCCATGTTTGCCCACCTGAAGCCCCCCTCCATCTCCTCCCCATCCCTGGACCTGGTGGTGGCAGTTCTGTACTCGGTGGTGCCTCCAGCAGTGAACCCCCTCATCTACAGCATGAGGAACCAGGAGCTGAAGGGTGCAATGTGCAAACTGATAACTGTATCTTCTTCTGAAGGAATAAAATTATGAATAACATTTATAATGTAATTCATCACAGACCCTGACTCTCTTCTGAATTTTTTGTAGTTACTTGTGGTATTTCAGTTCTGATAAAGTTGTCATCCCCATTCTAATTCCTTCTGTGATTTTCTTTTCTGAAGGTGCCCTGCTCTCTCCTCATCTAACAAAGCCAAAGGGCCATTAGGCAACTTTATTTTGGCTGGGATTCTTCCTTCCAAGGCCTTTCTGGAGCTGCAGGGACAGTTCCTCTGTCCACAGACGGAGGGGAAAAGGTTCCTGGCATGGCAGCAGTACCAGGGAACACCAGCCCTTGGCTCTCCAATACTGTCCTCCTTCCACATCTACACTTATCTTGTGACCCCCTGCCTTGGTGTAAGGCCTGAGGGCTCTGGCAGCTTGGTCACCGCCGTGCTGCGTGGCAGTCCTGTGAGCGCAGGCAGGGGCAGGCAACGGGCACTCTGTGACGGTGCTGGCCTCCATAAAATGCTATGGATTTGTGGAGACCACCTGAATGCAGCACTGCAACGTGCTTCCTTGAACCGAGGTCCCCGTGCCCGTTGCTCATGACGAGGGCCATCTCCGAGAGGTGCCGAGCAGGGCGCGACACCCCCGAGCTGAGGTGCTGCCAGCCTCTGGCAGGGGCAGCAGGAGGCCAGGCAGTCACTGTGCCTGCTGCAGTGCTCTGCCTCCGCATGTGCCAGGGACGGGCTCGTGCCTCTGAGCACCCCTGTGTGCGTGAGGCTGGGGTTCAACCACGCCAGCAGTGCATGAGGCCAGCTGAGGTGGGGACACCTCCCAGCGCCTGGCCGTTCCTGTGTGTGACTGCAGGAACAAAGGCCACTGTCCCAGGGAGATTCATCTCACCCGCCTTGGGCAGGCTCATTGCAAGGGCCTCGGTCTGATCACGGCACCCTTTCTGGATGGTGCCCTCAAATGTGTCCGAGCAATCAGGGAGGTTCTGGGGTCCTGGCAAAAGGCAGACATCCAGCCTTTGTTCAGGAAAAGCAAGAAGGACAATTGGGAGAAATACAGGCTGGTCATCCTCACCTTAGTGTCTGGGGAAACGATGGTGGAAATACTCCTGCAGCCATTTCCAGGTAATTGTGGGACATCAAAGGGCTTGCTGCACCCATACGTATTGAGGCAAGAAGGGGATGGTTTGTACCTGGACCTTTGCAAGGGTTTTGACTTTTTCTCCTGCACTTTCTGTATAGGCAGATGGGTGACTTCGGGAGTGAAGAAATGGAGGATACTGTGGGTGGAAGTTGGCTGGGGGCTTGTGGCTATGTCTTGAGCTAGCTCAGCGGCGTCAGGGAGCGAAACCCGACCTTGGGAGAGAGACACAGTTATGCTTGTTGGAAGGAAGCCATGGGAGCAAGAGGAGAAACTTGAAGATAGAGAGTGGTCTGCAGAGCTTGTGGCCTTGTAGGTAAAGGGAGTTGCTGAGCTGCTGTGTCTGTAATAAAAAAAGAGCCCAGAGTGGAAAATTGCTGAGCACAATTACAGGCTGACACGTCAGCCCCCTGCAAAGGTATAAAAGGCTTGCTTGATTATTGATTAATAAAGTGTCTTCGAGGTGTCTTCAAGTGTCTTTGTGCCTTCGATCCTCTCCCAGAGTCGGTGCATCATACGCCACAGGGGCTCAAGACCAAATGTCACCAGTGGTCAAGTCCTCCTGGTGGCCACTGACTAGTGGCATCTTCCAGTGCAAGCAGTTGGGCCAACTGTGTTGAATGTCTTTATTGTCTCCCAGTACAAGTTGACAAAGTGGCTTTTCAGACCCTCCTGTGGATGATGCCAAAGTGGGCAGAGCCCTTGAGCAATGCCATCCAGTTCACCCTGCCTTGAGCAGGACGGCTGGACAAGGGCATTTACAGGGGCCTCTCCCAACCTGAGATATTCTAGGACTCATTGACTCACTTCCCTGGAGAGCTCAGTTGGGATGGGATAGCAGGGGTAAGAAGGGAAAACAGAGGCGCAGAAGCAGAGACAAAACATGGTCCAGTAGAAACAAAGCAGTTCCTCTGGGGAATGTTCTCTCAGCCAAATGGTAGGTAGGAAATCCATGAGATAAATTGGCTGACAGAAGCTTCCCTTTATCTGCTGGGTGCTGGGCCACGGGGAGGGTGACGGCTGAGGACGGTATCTCGTGGTGAGTTGTGTCTCAGGGACTCACATTCCAGCAGGAAGCCAATGGCTGTGACGGGGGCAGTGAGGCCAGTTCTGCCTGCGGAGGGGACAGGCCACCAGCAGCAATGTGCCTGGGAAAGGGGCGGTGAGGTCACCTCTGCCTGACACAGCGCGTAGGGCAGCCCCTGACTCATGGCTGGGACACGTGCTGTTAAGCTCCATCTGCCAGTGTCTCGGGCAGGCCAGCAGAACCAAGGGGCTTCTTTCTTGCTTGTCACGTCGCTGCTGCCTGAGAACATGACAGCACCGCAGCAGGCACACCGCTTGCTCATGTCTATGCGAGAAGCTGAAAGGCTCGCAGCCTTGGAAGAGCATGATGAGGCCGTGGCATGGTCAGGGGAAAGGCCACAAGGAGGGGGATGGGTCGGGATGCCCGCCTGAAGGGTGGTTTCCCAGGTGGTGGAGCTTTCCTTGGAGGTAGGGAAGAGCAGGAGGGAGAAGCACTGCCACCCAGTGCAGCTGGGAAAGTGGAGACTGGAGGTCAGGAGGAGGAAATGTCCCTCAGGGGCTTGTGCTGTGGTGGGAGACGTCGTCCAGAAGGAATATGAGATCAGTCCATGTCTGTGTTTGCAGGAACAGCGTGTGAGGGTGGGCAGACATCAGTGCATGTGTGGCAAGGGCAGGGTGAGAGCAAGGTGGGGAAGCCAGATGGGTGCCTGTGGCCTGCCGGGGAAAAGCAGCAGCCGTGGGACAGCGTAGGACAACGTGAGACAGAAGGCAAAGGGCACGGGCAAGGCTGGAAGTCACCAAGAGAACCCAAGGGTTGTCCCCTTGCGTACGGCCATTGCCTGTGCCGTACAGAGTGCAGTTTATGGCACCTGCAGTGTCCTTGGCCATCTCTTCCTTTCCTGTGGATCTCTTTATCACTGCTTTCCCCAGTTCAGCAGCCCCTCGCCAAGGAATAAACCACCCAGCAGAAGAGTGAAACCCAGTGGGTCTCTCTGTAAGGGGTGGTTGATTCTGCCTGTATCTCCGCAGGTAAGTTGTTCCCCACCGACTGTTCTCCAGTGTCTCAGTCAGTCATATCAGGAAAAATCCCTCCCCGTGTACATCTACCCGACCACCTTGGTGGTAATGCTTTTTGTGCTACAGGGCACATATCCAGCACCACCCAGTGCCCAGTGGAACGTTCCAGTACCTACTGCTAGTTAGTTCTGACAGCTTCATGAAATGCATTGAGCAATCACAATGTGGGTAGGGCCCCACAAAGACCAGAGTTCCATTTTGGTGTGTCTCGGCTTCATTTTAGTAACACACTTCACACTGAGTGTGGATTCAGTGTTGTCCAGGTCTGGAGGTCAGTCTCGTTCCAATGAGTGTATTTTGGTCTTAGCCACAGTTACTCCCACGAGTCCCCAATGGGATGGGGATACCAGCTACAGGCATTCCTGCATGAGGACATTCAGGGAAATGGGTACCTACCCAACAATCACTCCTCCTAACAGCATTTATCGATTCTTCAACAATTTTCAAATGAGTATTCCATGTCCATGACTCCTCCTGATCCCACCCAAGCTGAGGATTTAGCATACCACATCACAGGCCAAATTCTATACATCTGTAAAACATGTTTCAACATATATCTACAAAGGAGAGACAAGTAGCAGGCTCCAGCCTCCCTGTAGACAGCCCAGTCTTATCTGGGGTCGCATTTCAGTCATTCACTTATATGCTGTCTGGCAATAATGCAAGATACCGAACCTAGAACTTCATGATTCTGGAGGTAGTTTCAAGCATAAAGGTTTTTCTTGCTTGACAGTCCATTCTGGTGATGTGGCTGCTTAAACCCTGCTATGGCACGTCCATGGAGTGACTCCTTCAGGCTTGACAGCAGCGTAGGAGCTGAGCAAAATCTGGAAAGGTCCTTTCACTTCTCTTCAGAGGTTCATCCAACCACGTTCTAAGATACACACAATCTCCGGGTCGGTAGTGATGTACAGGCACGTCCAGGGACAGATCTGCGCTCACAGTGACGTACCTCTGGAGAGAGGACAGGACCTTTCATAAAGACTGAACATACTCTTTTAAGCCATGTTTCCCTTCTATTATTTTGGGATTCACTCCCCTTTCTGTCACCTGGCAAGGTTTACCATGTATCCTTTCCAAAGGACTAAGTCTCTCCTTCCGTTTACGCTGGATCCTGTATCTGTAGCAATGCTGAGGGAAAAGCATCTGACTGCTCTCTCTGAGGTTCTTGGCAAATTTTATTCATCTGTCCTTTCAGGCTTTGCTTCATTCTTTCTACTTTCCCGCTTGATTGAGGTCTCCATGGAGTGTGGAGATCCCATTTTACCCCTCCTAGTTTAGCTAAAAGGTGAAGGGCTTCTACTACCAAGTGTCGACCCCTACCCAAAGAAAGTCCTATGGGTACCCCAATCTCAGTATAATCTCTGAACTTACACTTACGATATTTCTTATTGGTGCGACAAGGGAAAGCTTCCAGCCAGCCTGAAAAAGCATCTGCCATTACTAAAAGGTACGGATACCCATTTTGCTGCAGTAACTTGGAAAAAGTCTAATTGCCAGTAATCCCCTGGGCTTTGTCAGCCCTGGGAAAGATCATTGGGCTAGGTGAGGTTATTCTTCAGGTACAACTCAGGCTTCTTCACTCTGCTTTTTGTTTTCCCAGTCATGGTACATTTAGAACTTGCCCTTTCAAGGCTTCTACCAAACTCTCAATTCCCCAGAGAGTTTCGTGGTGCTTCCTTTTAACCAATTCACACATAATTTCCTCTGTAAATGTTAGTTGATGCGAAGGAGTCACCCATCATCCGTGATTTGGGTTGCCTTCAGTATATTAGCCAACTGATTGTTTTCTGGTGGATCCTGTGGGCTCTTAGGTCCTAATTTCTGCCGTTTCTCTGGCAGGACTAGCAATATTTGACTTTCAGCTGCTTCTTTCCTTGCTTGATCTGCCACTTGCTGTCCTATATGCACCGAGCTATCTCCAAGGTGCTGCACTTTACAATGCATAATTGCCAGCACCCTGGGTCAACTGGTCACCTGAAATGATTGTTGGGTCTTTGCCTCATAATTTGACGGGGGATCCTTGAGAGGTTCAGAGTCCTCTTTCTTTCTTTCTTTCCAACAGCCCCATCGGCATGGTCTATTCCAAAGGCAAATTTCAAATATGTCCATGCATTAAAAAAGCCTTGTCTGTTCATAATAATCCCAGTGCCCTTAGTAAGGCTGTGAGTTCTGCCTCTTGGGCCCACGGGTCAGATGAGAGGGCTTTGGCTTCTCTTCTCTCTCTGATAGTTACCACCACATATCCTGCTCTTTGGGTCCCATTTCGCACAAAAGTACTACCACCTACAAATAAGTCCCAGTCTCCATTTTCTGTTGGCGTGCCTTTTAATTCCACTCGGCTAGAATATACCTCTGCCATTGTCTTTAAACAATCATGAGTTGGTTCTTCTTTTCCACTGAGATCATGTCATTTTTGCCCAGGTGTCAGTTCCTGGGCCTCTTGCATCGGTAATACTGTAGCTGCCACCGTGCACGGACAGGTTGGCCGTCCTTTACTGACACTGTCCAGCTGTTTGGAAAAGCTCCCCACGGCTCTGCTCCATGGTTCCAGGCTCTGGGCCAACACTCCTAAGGCAACGTGTCACCTTTCATGCACAAAGAGTTCCAATGGGTTTTCTAGACTTGGGAGGCCTAGAGCTGGAGCACTCATTCCAGTCCATTTCCATTCCGTAAATGCATCTCTGCACTCCTGAGTCCAGACAAGGAGGTTTCCCTTTCCTCCGACACCTTCATATAAAAGCTTGGCAATGAGTCCCAAATTCGTTATCCATAAGTGACACCACCCGGCCATTCCCAGGGATGCTCTGAGCTCTTGTTTTCATTTGGCTTCTGGGATTTGACAAATGGCCCTTTTCCTCCAGCTCCAAGACTCTGCTGGCCCAGGCAAATTGTAAATCCCCAATTGGTTGCTTCTTCTGGGGTGGTCTCTGCCTTTTCCCAGGGTACTTTGTACCCTGCTAGCCCCCAAAGTTTAGGAGGTCCTTGTTATAGAATCTTCTTTACTACTGGTTGCTAGCAGTATGTCACCTACCTATTGCAGCAAGGCGACATTTTCCTACCTCTTTTGCCAGCTTTCCAACTCACTGGCTAATTGATTTCCAAAGACTGTAGGACTATTTTTAACTCCTTGCAGTCATACAGCCCTGCACAGCTGGGTTTCTCGACCAGTTTCAGGGCTTTCCCATTTGAAACCAACCGACTGGTGACTGGCAGCAGCCAGCACAAGGCAGAAGAACGCATCTTCCATCTCATACAGTAAACCATTCCTCATTCTCCTTCAGGGTGGTCAGGAGGGCATGTGGGTGTGCTACTGCCTCATGGACATCTTGCACAGTTGGATTTATAGCTCTTGAATCTTGCACTAGTTTGTATTCTTCTGAATTTGGCTTCCTGACAGGTAATACTGGAGTGTTATGTTCTGATTGGCATTCTCTTAGTAACCCCAAATCTGTGATTTGTTCAATTAAGGACTGCAACCCTTTCCTGACTTGTAGTTTAACTGGGTACAGCTTTTGACTTGCTGGTCTGCCATTTGGCTTCCACTGGACGATTACTGGTTCCCCTGCTTGGGGTTGCCCTGGTGTTCCTGAAGCCCATACAAGAGGTATTGCAGCATTTGTAACTGCTTCTGGTATCTGCTGTAGCTCGGCTTCCTTCTGCAACATAAAAACGTGGGCATCCAAATCTTTATTGTCAGGAATATGGTTCCTTTGAGGCAGCCCAGGTGGCACCTCAGGTAGATTTGGTTTCTGTCAACCAGCAACTGAATGCCAGCCCTGCAGTGCGTCACGGTCTGACCCAAGTTCATCCAGCTGGTCCATGAACAGGAAGCCCATCACAGTGGGGGTTCCAATCACCTGGCTACTCCCACACTCCACTGGTACTTATTCCAGCAATCCTTTGCTCAGCCCCGTGAAGATACCATCAAAGAACCAGTGCATGGTTCTCACAGTGTTCCTGGATCACAGCATATGCAAACTGAAGCACATTTTCAGCAGCACCATGTCCTCCTGGAGGTCAGCCTCCCCTCCCCCACAGGCCTTCAGGGGCCTCAGCAGCACTGCAGCTAGCCAAGCCTTCTTCTGCCAGGGCTGCAGAGCCCAGCACTGCTTTTCTGGCCTTGCAGAGGGCAGGGCTTCCTCTGCTGGTGCACTTAGATTGCCACCGCCACCCACTCCAGCGGGTCTCTGGTCTCCAGCACAGCACGGGCACACGCTGGCTCGGGGGCGCTTGGTACCAGCTTTGCCCGAGAGAAGCCTGAGCTTGGCCCCAGCGCTACGGCTGAGGTGCTGCAGCCCAGAAGCGCACCGATGGCTTGGGGCTGGGGCTCAGGCAGGAGGAGCTGGACTTCCACATGCTGTCATCGTGCTGGATATTGATGGAGTAAATCATGATATTGATGAAATAAATCATGACGGGTGGTGGGACGGGTCACAGTGGTGCGGCCGGGAAAGGTGTGGGCTTTTCACGAGGGACAGGCCAGGAAGCTGAGGAGGGGATGCCCTCCGTGTGCAGGCACTTGTTGCACGTGCGGATCTCCTCTCCGGGGTGTGCAGCAGGTTGGGTGAGCCCTTGCAGGAGAGTGTCAGCGAGAGGCCGGTTAGTGTGCCATCCTGGTGGGAGACACAGCACCCGCACTCAGGGTACGGCAGCGGAGAAAGGCTTATCTAAGCAAGCCAAGGAAGTCTGCAGGTCCATGATCCCAGCTCTTATTGGGGACTTCATGACCCTGACGCCTTCTGGAAGGGGAGCACAGCAGGATACACCCTGTCCAGCTGGTGTCGGGGGTCTCTTGAGACAAATTCTTTGCACAGGTGTCAGGCCAACAAAGGTGACGCTCACCTGAATCTGGTCCTTGCCAAACAGGCAGTGCTGCTGAGGGATGTGAAAACCAGTGTCAGCCCCGGCTGTAGTGCTCATGAAATAGGGGGAGAAGACTTTAGCCTCTTCAGAGGACTTGTAGTGGTAGTCCCATGGGCAGCAGCACTCAAGGACAGCAGAGCTGTGTACGGCTGGTCATTCAGGAAAGCATTTTCCAAGCGGAACTGTCCATACCGAGGAGCAGGAAATCAAGCAGACATGCCTAGAGAGATCCTTGGCTAAAGAAGGAATTCCTCAAGAATCTCCAGAGAGAAAAGGAAGCATCCTGGAGGTGGATACAAGGGCTCAAAGAGGAATTTAGAAATAGGGATGTCTTCAGGGAAGCCAAAGCCTGCTTAGTATGGGGTCTTGCAAGATGTTCAAGGGCATCAAGAGGATCTGTCACTACTTGCAGAACAGTTTAAGAAATAAACGAAGCCCCTGTGTGGCCACTGCTGAGCTTAGTAAGAGCAGGTCTAGATAAAACTGAACATCCTCCAGGTCCTCTTTGCCTTAGTCTTCCCCAGCATCGTGTCCCAAAGCTTTGTGCCTGAAGGCAGGACTCTGGAGGGAACCAGCCAAGTGTGGATGGGGATCATGTCAGGAGTCATTTGACCAAATTCAATGCTTCCCACTCCAGGGAGGTGGAGGGGCGGCATCCCAGGGAGCTGTGTGAGCAGGCCGATGTCCCAGTGAGGCCATTCTCCATCCCCACTGGAAGGTCATAGAGACTGGAGGAACTTCCTCTTGACTGGAAGCACCCATGAATCTCGTGATACCCAAGAAGGACAAATTGAAAGTCCTGCCCCTAAAGTGGACCGAGGCCCTGCGATGACACAGGGCAGGGACTGCCTGGCTGGGTCCTTGGTTTGCATTCGGCAAACTAGGAGCCATCAGGAAAGGTGACCAACAGCCTCCTGGGCTGTATGACCAGGAGCACAGCCACGGCAAGTCATTCCCTCCCTCTGCTTCCCACTTGTTTCCCCACATCTAGAGTACTTGTCTAGCTTTGGTGCTCCGCAATAGCAGAGAGACATTGGCACGCTGGAGCCATTTCAGTAAAGAATCACAGAGATGGTCAAGGCTGGAGCACGTGCCCTGTTAGATCAGGCTGAGGGAGCTGGGCTGGTCCACCCTGGAGAATGGAGGGCTTTTGTGGGAGGATGTAAGAGCCTTGCGTTGCCTATGGCAAGGTTTCCAAGAACTCACTGTGGTACAAGGCAGGAGCACAGGAAGCAATGGACTGAAGCAAGAGCGCTGTCCTCCTTCTTCACCTTCAGCCTTTAGCTCGGGGAACCACAGGCTGCACAGACCCCCAGTGGTGAGGGGTGTGCCATCAGTTCGAGTCCTCTTGGGTGACATTTCTGGCACCTGAGCGGGTAACTGTCCAGGTGGATTTTCCAAGGGTAAATCCTGCCTCGCCAACCTGACAGCCTGCAGTTGTGCGTGAGGAGCTCCACAGTGGATGTCATTTCCCTCAGCTTTACAAATGTCTTCCCATGGTCTCCCTCAGTGTTCTGCCCAAGCGATGCCATGACACTCTGGGTGCAAACAGAAAGAGATGAGTAAAACACCAGCTGGATGGTCAGGCTGAGAGAGCAGTGGGGAAGGGCTCACACCCCACCTGGAGGCCACTGGGACATACTGGGGCAGTGTGGGCAGCACAGGGGACTCTCCTGCTTACAGTTTAAGAGCTGGAAAGATAATCCAGTGGAGGCAACTCTCACAGTGTCTGTCGGTGGCACCTAACTGAGAGGACCATCCCTGTGCCCTAGGGATGTCATGGAGGGGAACCCTGGCAGGTGGGGTGGCCGCCCTGTCAGGAGCTGCACAGATGCAGGAAGGACCAAGGGCAGAGCCTGCACCTCCCTCGGGTGGACTAACACCCTGCAGCTGCAGGGCCTGGGACCTGCCTGGCTGGGCAGTGTCTGTGCAGAAAAGGCCCTGGTGGTGCTGGGGGACAGAAGGCAAAACACAATCCCAGCCCGTGACCTGGTAGCAGAGGCAGCCAGCCGTGCCCTGGAGCGTATGAAGAGGTGCCTTGACAAGGGAGTGCGGGAAGTGATTGTGTCTCCGTGCTCATCCCTCGTTAGACCCCCTGTCCATGACTGTGTTCATTTTTGGGCCCTGACTGGGGAGGGAAGGAGGGAGGGAGCGGCTGGGTGGCTGCTGGGCTTTTGGCCAGAGACAGCCCATTACAGCAAGGAAGGTGTGTATAATTTGGAGGGAGTTAGAGGAAAGAAGGAAGGCAGCAGAATGTCCCCAGGACTTGGAGGGCCATGGAGTCATTTCATTGGCCACCCCATTCAGAATGAAGCTGGGAAGTGAGCCTGAAATTCAGAACCAACAAGGTCCATAGACAGGCCAGGCTGTTCCTGTGGTTGTGCCTGGAGACCCGCACACCTACAGCACAGGTTGTGCTGGGGCTGAATCTCCTGCCTGGCTTCAATGGCCTCCCGAAGCCATGGACAAAGCTTTGGGTGGAGGCCCCAGGTGAGGCTGGTCAGGGCCAGGAAGGCCTAGGGATGCTCTCAGGGCCCTGCCCCCATGGGATCCCACCTGCCAGTGCCCTCAGCAGGCCAGGTTCTCCTTCCCTTCTGCCCCTGGGCTGTGCTCTGCTGCTCTCCTTCCCCACTTACCTGGGCATCGGGGACTCCACAACTTCACAGTGACTACAACCAAGGTGGCACTGGTCTTCAAATCCCTGAGCAGATTGTTGTCTTTGTGGAGACCCAGGTGCAGGTGAGCATCAGAGTGGGCAACCTGTTTGGTCTGAGGAACTTGCCCACAAGCCCCTGGACTCTTGGCATCCTTGCTTACCTGTCCTGTCAACACCAAGGAGACTGATTCCCCCAGAATAAACCAGATTATCTCACCCATTGTTTCTCCTGCCATAGTATCTCACAAACCAAACATTTTTTTAATTGGCAATAAATTAATCTTTGCCAAGACCTCACATCTCTGGACATGAAAAGAATCATTAAGAGATCTCTTTTTCTTTATCTTTGCCATGAGCATTGCTGGTTTATTTTTTTCCTTTGTCCTGTTGAGTCAGTGCAGCGAATGAGCAGCTGAATGTTTGTCTCACCACTGGCCAAGGTTAACCCACCACAGGACCACATCAGGACTGCTGAGCCCACAATGGGGCTCCCAGCACATGAAAGACCCTGACACATCAGAGAAGTCCTGCAGAGGCCAGAAGGATAGTTGGGACATGGAACACATTATGGACAAAGAGAGGCTGAGAGAGCGCAAGAGTATTATTTGAGAAATTGTTCTGAATGAAAGACTGGAGCGCTGGACCCAGGCCAGCTGGTGGGATCTCAATCAATATTTGTTAGAACACCATGCCATGAGAACATGATCTTGTTGGAGGTCTCTGACAATGGCCTTCCCTGAGAGACCAACTGTGGCAAGAGCTATGGGACTTGTGTGTAACAAGTGTCAGTCGGAAAGTGGCTCCCTTTATATTTAGCAATGGTGATGGAGTTGGGTATCGCTGGGCAACGGAGGAGGACAGAGGTGACCATGCAGCAGTGGTCCCTAATGAGGGCTGGGGTATATGACCAGGCTTGGAAATGAGCAGTGTTTGGGAATTTGTGGGGAAAATTTCCCTTCTGCAGCTTTCTGAGGGTGTGCAGGGAACACGGCACAGATCTGGCCCCTCAGTCCCGCTCCTTTGGTGCCTTGCTGGCTTCACCATGACCCCTGGGTCTGCACCAGGACCACCCTGCTGTGTGCCCCCACCCTGCACACCCACACAGCTGAGCTCTCACTGGTGTTTCCCTCTCCCTGGCCCTTCCCAGCCCAGCCCCCCCACAGCCCCCAGAGCTCTGCCCACCTCCCCTGCCCTCTCCCCAGCCCAGGCAGACACAGCAGCCCACGCGGGGCTGGCCCCATGCAATTGCCCACCCAAAGGGGGCTGCAGAGCTCTGGGCACTCACCCCATGGCCATAGACCATCACAAGGGCACAGGAGATGCTGGTGGGCAGAGAGGGGTCTCCTCCTGCCAGTCAGCCCCAGGGCTGGCACCAGCCATGGCATGAGGACACAGAGGCCATTGCCTCCCTCTGTCTGCTGCTCCTCTCTCACAGGGACCCTGATTGCCCACTCCTGGCAGCCCCTCGGGGCCAGTCCCTGTCCCCAGCACCAGGCTGCTGGCCTGGGGGCTCCCCAGGCACCTCCTGCTGCACCAGGGACACAGCAGCCTGCCCCAGCTGGGGCATCCACAGAGACACCTGCTCTTGCCCAGGGATGTGGTCTCAGGCATGGCCCTGAGCAGGCGGTGCTGCTGTGCAGGGCAGCGGTGCCTGAAAGCCCAGGGAGATGGTCCCAGGCACATCCCTCTTGGTCACCCACCATTCCCATGGGCACTGGGCCCCCACACGCCAAGGCTCAACACAGGCCCATGCCCTAACGCCTTGCCCCATGCCCTCCTCCCCTGAGCCATGGAGAACCCAAGATCAGAGACGTTGTTCAGGAAACAATTCCTGCAGCTTGTTCCTCAGCTTGGCTTTGGAATTAGTGCCAAAAGTCCAAACATTGGAACTGAGAAATCCTCCTTTTATTACAGAGATGTGAGCCAGGAGTCAAGGTTAATTGTCCACCCATGCATATGTACAAAGAACACCAGGTCAGACAGGCTGGGTTCCCACGTGCAACAGATTCAGACATTTCTTGAAAAACAGGATTGTCACAAATAGAATGCTAAACGCACTGGAGTTTCCAGAAATGAAGTGGAAATGCCTTGTGAAGGGACATGGATAATTTGTTGCTTCTGAGATACACCTGACTGCATCAGCTTCTTCAGTGCGTCCTTCAGCTCCTGGTTCCTCATGCTGTAGATGAGGGGGTTCACTGCTGGAGGCACCACCGAGTACAGAACTGCCACCACCAGGTCCAGGGATGGGGAGGAGATGGAGCGGGGCTTCAGGTGGGCAAGTATGGCAGTGCTGACAAAGAGGGAGACCACGGCCAGGTGAGGGAGGCACGTGGAAAAGGCTTTGTGCCGTCCCTGCTCAGAGGGGATCCTCAGCACAGCCCTGAAGATCTGCACATAGGACAGCACAATGAAAATGAAACATCCACAGACTAAACAGGAACTAATCACTAGAAGCCCCACTTCCCTGAGGTAGGTGTGTGAGCAGGAGAGCTTGAGGATCTGTGGGATTTCACAGAAGACCTGTCCCAGGGCATTGCCGTGGCAGAGCGGCAGTGACAGTGTATTGGCCGTGTGCAGCGCAGCACAGAGAAACCCACTGGCCCAGGCAGCTGCTGCCATGTGGACACAAGCTCTGCTGCCCAGCAGGGTCCCGTAGTGCAGGGGCTGGCAGATGGCCACGTAGCGGTCATAGGCCATGACGGTGAGGAGAGAACACTCCGCTGAAAGGAAAAAGACAATCAGGAAGAGCTGTGCAGCACATCCTGAGTAGGAGATGTCCCTGGTGTCCCAGAGGGAGTTGGCCATGGCTTTGGGGAGAGTGGTGGAGATGGAGCCTAGGTCGAGGAGGGAGAGGTTGAGGAGGAAGAAGTACATGGGGGTTTGCAGGTGGTGG
This sequence comes from Falco peregrinus, assembly GCF_023634155.1. NCBI lineage: Eukaryota > Metazoa > Chordata > Aves > Falconiformes > Falconidae > Falco > Falco peregrinus. The sequence goes on along the minus strand of NC_073740.1, from coordinate 6,268,127 downwards.
TCGCACACTACTGTGATGATGATGAGGCCATTGGCCATGAGGGCAGCCAGGTAGATGCCCAGGGAGAGCCAGAAGTGCAAGAGCTGCAGCTCCCGCGTGTCTGCCAATGCCAGGAGGAGGAACTGGGTGATGGAGCTGCTGTTGGACATGTGCTGCCTCTGGGCATATGGTCCTGTCACAGGAGAAAAAGACAGTGATAATTTAGGGGAGACTTCTGCAAGCAAAATCAAAGCCATTTCCCACAGACCATCCCCCCGTCACACACAGACATCCCTCTCTTTTCTCGGAGACCTTCCTGCAGCTGTGTGGCTGCAGCCCTGCTTGGTGCTGGCCGTGTGGGTGATGAAGAGCAGGGCATCTGCCCACGGGCTCTTGACCAGCCAGCCCCACTCTGCAGCAGTGGGTGGGGGCAGGGACCAGTCCTGGTGTTTAACTTTGTCCTCTGAAACCAGTGCCAACGCAGAAGGGCTGGTCAGCGTCTGCAGCGCCAGTGCTAAGGAACGGGAAGGGTGAAGGCATTGTAAGAGAGCTTTAGTTTTTTTCACAGCTCCCCCCCATCTCTCCTGTTGAGTATTTTCAGATGTCAGAAAAGCAGAGCATTTTTGCTGCCCTCCGGTGGAACAGAGTGAGGTCTGTGAGGCAAGAGGATTGCCTGTGGGTGAGTGCACAGTGAGGGGAGGTGGTCTGTCCTTCTGGTTCCCAGTTTCTATGGGCTTGCACCTTCCTGAGATGAATGGTGGCCACACTCCCATGTTACCCTGAAATACCACAAGGCACTGCTGAGAACGGACTGACCCACCACAGACCAGTAAAGGTTGTAGACTTTCATCAGAACTCAGCATCCCACCCACAGCAAAGGATACACAGCTCATTTCACCCACCCCAACAGTGTTTTCTCCATCACAGAAACTCTACGCCTCTATGTGGGGCTTTCAGATCACTATTGGGTGCGAGGGGACAGGTTTCCACTCTGGAGGGCAACTCGCTGCTTGGAAGGGAACTTCAAGGAGGTAGCCAAGTGCCCTAACAAGAGCATCAGGTTCAGGGAGAACCAGCCCCTTGCCCAGCCCCACATAGGGCATTGCCCACAGCCCCACAGCTGAGAGGAAAGCTGGGACACTTGTTCCCATGGACACACCTGCAGGAGAGGACCCACAAGGTCAGAGTGTGACTCTGCAGCTGAAACACCCATCCCCAGAGAGCCTGACAGCAAGAGCTAGAGAATAAAACTAACCCAAAACGGCAGAGAAAGAAGTAAAATTGCACTGATGGTCTAGGTAAGAGTGTCCAGGGCGAGCGAGCCAGGCACTGAGGGCAGCGTTGCCCTTGCCCAGCTCTGCTCGCCGCCTCCCACACACCAACACTGCCGGGCAGCTGCTCTCAGCCCCTGTGCTCTGCAGAGGGACCGGGGCACGTGGCTGCAGAGCTGCACCGCGGCTCTGCTGGAGCTCTGGCTGCAGAGGGGGTGGCTCACGCCTCGGGACCCCCAGCCCTGAGGGCAGAGGCTTTGCTGGGGGGAGAGCAGGCCAGGGGGATGCCTCAGAGAAAGGGGTCTGCACTGCACATGGTCAGAGAGAGCTTTCTGATTCTCCCTTCCACAACAATTCTGTCTGAAGTTTCCTATCAGTCCTTGCAATATCCTGGATGTCAGGAGACTTTCCTTGTGGGAGGTATCTCCCTGTGCCAGGTCTTTCCCTGTCAGTGCTCACAGACCACATCTCTGCCTCTGAGCACTGGCCCCACACAAACGTGCCTCTCTGAAGGGCACTGGCTGGGCACAGGGTCCTGTCCGCAGGGGGAAAAGGGCAGCTCAGAACGACCCTGATGGCTCCAGCAAAGGTGCTGCTGCTGCTGTTCATAGGCGGAGGAGTGGCTGAGGGCACTTCAGGAGGCTCCTGGCAGACCTCCTCATCACTCAGAGTTACAGCTGGCAGTCTCAGGGACATCTTCAAACTCGAGATCTCCATTAACATTTCTGCCTCCCCTCTCCTGCCCCCAACAACAGAAAACTGAAAACACAGATTGAGGAGAGCCCTGGATTTATCATAGCAATCCCTGCGCTGACCTTCGATACGAAAAGTCTCATCCAGACATATTCTGAGGGTAACCTATACTTGTAAGCAGCGCTCACCCTTGCGGCACACTCTCAACAGCAGAGAGATCCTTCCCTATCAGGGGTCGGTCCATACGCCCCCAGAGCTGTCGGGAGCCCCCAGCAGGCTGAGAGCTGCCCCTGGCAGGCGGCAGAGCCCCTGCCCCAGCACACAGCCCCCTGGGCTGCAGGGACCCTGCTGGCAAGGACAGCCCTGGGCACCCCTGCCTGCACAGCCACCTTCACAGCCCTGCAGCCGGCCCTGGCACAGGCAGCCCACATGCCCTGGCCCTCCCACGCTGCAGCAGGGAAGCCCTGCTCTGCAGCACACTGGCCTCCTCCACAGCAAAAGGCTCCCACACGGTCCCACAGGCTGGGGGGGCCCCAGCTGCTGCAGACCCGGCTAGGAACTGCAGAGGCATTGCCCTGCAGCCACACACTTACCGGCTCCAGGGCTCTGCAGATTTCTCCAGCAGGGAGCTCTCAGCAGCCCCCCACCAAGGGCTGCTTTTGAGCTCTCCCTGCCTCCCTCCTCTGCCCCTCTGGGCTCCCTCCAGGTGTCCCTGGGGCTGCAGGGGAACCTGCTGGGCAGCAGGATGAGGCAATCCCTCACGGGCCTTGCCTCTCCTGGGGGGACACACTTATTTCCAGCAGTGGCAATTCCCTTACTAGAAAAAGTTTTCTGCAGGAGTATCAACTTTTGTTAACCCATTACTAGAGAGGACACCAGGAAAACTGCAGCAAAGGATCCAAGTACTCCTAAAGGAGCGTGTGTGTATGTGTGTGTCTGGTGGTTCTGCAGGCAGGGGCAGGGAGGATGTCTTCAGTGCTTCAGTAAGCCCTGCAGAGCCCATTTCAGCACTTCATTGCACAGTCCGAGGGCTCAAGACCCAGCTCTCCTTTGCCCAGGCCATGTCTCTGCTCTGAAGCAAAGCCTTTGCACCCCCGGGCTCGGGGACACTTGGTACCAGGTTGCCTTATGGCCAGGCAGAGCTGGGCTGGTGCCACAGCTGGGGGGCTTCAGCCCAGATGTGCAGCAGTGCCCTCAGCCAGGCGCCCACGCAGAGGCAGCTGCAGCCCGTCCTGTTGCAGACAGAGCTGTGACACTGAGGGAACCAAGTGCCAAGGCAGGTGGCAGAGCTCAGCACAGCTGCTCGGCAAGGACAGCAGCCTCCAACAGCCCAGGCATCCACCACGCGGTTTAGACCGGTGAGGCAATTCCAGGGCACCCGAAGGAGTGTTCCCTCCTTCAGGAGCAGTCACAGAAGACACAGAGATACTGTGTGGCCGCTGCTGACTTGAGCAAGGGCAGGTGTGGGTACAGCTGAGGTTGTCTCTGCCCTCTTCTCCTCTGCCTTCCCCGGCCAGTTCTCCCAGGCCTCTGTGGCTGCAGGCAGGACTCTGGAGGAGAAGCAGCAGCAGTGGGAGGGGATCAAGTGCCTTGACCTCCGGCAACCTTGAGCGGTCCGTGGGAGCAGAGGGGCGGTATCCCAGGGGGCTGAGCAAGCAGGCTGCTGTCACAGGGAGGCCACTCTCCATCCTCTGGGAAAGGCCATGGAGACGGGGAGAGCTCTCGCAGGGCTGGCAGCACCCACCCATGGCACGCATGGCCAAGGGTTGAGCAGGGGAAGTAAAATTCCCAGAGACTGACCACTAGTGTAATATTTCATGGTGTATGAATGAGGTGAGTGGGTTGACCAGGAGAGATTGTGCCTGGACATCCTCTCTGCTTTCTGTGAGGAAAGGACAGGATTGCTCGACTTAGAGCAGTGGTCGCCTTTCAGTGGAAGGGAGCATAGCTTTCAAAACCCTCATCCACAATATTCTGGTGCCACATTAGGATATTTCGGGCCTGCATGAGTAGAGAAGTAGATATTTATTAAATCAGCTGGATCATCAGTCTCTGACATACATGATCAGTGCCTGGTTCTCTGCCTGGAGGCATCCAGGTAGATGGGTGCTGATGGGATCTAACCTGTCACCTTGCCTGTTGAACCTGGAAGAGATGAGAGGGTGTTTTTTCATAGAATTTCTAGATGAAACCACAAGTCACGGTCCACTCAGTGGACTCGTGATGGTTCATTAACCACGATCTCGAAGCACAAAAAATCAAGGCGACCACGCCAAGGGGTTATGCTTCAATCAAACAGCACAATTTTATTGTTTGCCTGTAAAGCGGCGTGCGATGGGTAGAAAGACAGAAAGTGAATAAAAGGAAAAGTAAAAAGAAAAGGAAAGAGCATTATAGCTACCACCACGGGTCTAAGGCGTCTCTATGGTCCCAGGTCCAGGCAGTGTCCCGCCGCCGGTCCTTCCGATCGTCGTGATCCTTGTTATGACCACAGTTGTGATCCATCTTCTGGACAGCTGTTATGCGGCCTTATTCAATCCCAGGTGGGAGGGGATGGCATAGTACTCCTCGTACCGTGCAGTTCTCCTTCCCAGGGTGTAGTTGTTCCTTTCAGTCCCAGGTTGCAGGGAGCGGCATAGTACTCCTCGTACCGTGCAGTTCTCTTTCCCAGGGTCTTTGTGTCTTGGTGTCCATGAGGACCACATTCCATCTCCAGGTCTCTGTTGGCAATGTTGAGACCATATTGTTCTCTTTAGACCGACTCTTACACCACCCCGTGGCTCAACATTGTTATCAGGACCACGTGGCAGCAATATAATCCTCTGAGAGGGGTAAAAAAGGGCAGGGAAAGAAAAGGGGAAAAGAAAATGACAGACAGGAAAAGAAGGGGAAAATAATCCTCTTTCTTTCAAACAGTTCAAAACAATCAAATGGTATTCATAAAAATGACTAAACATAAATCTGTTTAGGTCTTATACAATTTTCCTTGTGTCAGTAGATTTAGGGATGTCCACATTGGAAGGGATATTCAACAAGATACGTGCATTGATTACAGATGTCAGATACGTCAATTGCTTTACCATTCTCCAATTTAAGACATACAATATCATTGACAAAACAAGACCAATCAAGACCAATATCAAAAGGATGACAATAGGGTGACACAACTTGCTCAAGATGCCAGTAGCAGTCGGTGACCATCCGAAAAGTGTGTCCCACCATCCGTGTTCTGCATCTTTTCTCACTCTTCTCAAGACATGGTGTATTTCTTCCACATTGTGATGGACAGTTATCAAGGTTTTCTGTCCGTTTTCTCTAACCTTTGCCAGAATCTTGATCAAGTCTTGATGCTGTAACAGTTGTTTTACCAAGGTGAGATTCATTCCAATGGATACAGGCTGCAAATCGTGAATTAGTGTATAATTAGATTTCAAGAGCTGGTGGGATGTGCCTGGGGCTAAATAGGAGAAGTCACATCCAGTGATGTTCATAAAATTGCAAACGCAAGAATTGGAATGATTCTTAGTATCTACAATCACCGTATCTACAGATACAGAATTACAAGCAGTTCTCAAACATGCACAACCCTTGCCAATATATACAAGCACTGTTTCAGGGTTATCGTCAGGACGAATCTCAAAATGGCAGATTCTCTGTGTAGTGTCTAAACAAATGTCCTGAGCTCTGATTGTGTTGCCTTCACAGACAAATCCTTGTTGTTCCTGCACGATACAAGGTTCCAAATCTACAGTTTGCCATTTCTCATCCACCTTTTGGGCCCATACTCTGTGCTCGAAAGGATAGAGTGTGGTTCCCTTCTGGTTCAATCCTAAGGCAATAATGGGGTAGATTACATTTATTGACGCATGTGACATCGTCAGTACAAAAGCGGTGGCATTGTTTGTGGTGGGGTTATAAGTAAAGTTTACCAAATTCCACCAGGATTGGAGTTTCCTCTCAAAATCGGTGGCACGGTCCCAGACTACTTTCCGAATTTCAGTGGGAAAAGTGCCTCCTTCACCTTCTCTAATAATCGAGGCAGCCACTGATTGTATCCATAATTGAGCCTGGATACAACTAAGAGCCAGAGAAAGGTTATTTTGGATTATACCAAGTGTATCTACAATCAATTTGTGATCTTCCGTATTCACCTTTTCCCATTTTGGTAACACATCTGTTAACTGCCACTGGTTAGTTCCCAGAGCCAATAGGGAAGATTGCAAAGGTTGTTGCAATCCTGCCAGATCATTAGCTGTAGTTGCCGATTTGGTCATTAATATCTCTGAGTCAATGCCATTCAGAAACCCCAATCCTGTTCCCAAAACACCAGTGAGGTCTCTCCGAGTCCGTTTCCCAAAGGTGTCTGTCTCCGCAGCCAGGTTATCCCTCCCTCATAAGAGGGTTTTAGGAAAGGAGAGCAGGCTGGCTGAATATCTGAAACATTAACTTGCATCAACAACTCAACTCGTTTAAGAGACCATTTTGGATTAAACAACTTTTGTTGTTGACCTGTATTTCTGACTATATATGGTCCAATTTCAAAAAGTTTTGGATTGGGTACAGCCATTGGTTGAGTGGTAGGTGTAATGACATCTATTCTGAGTTCCCCCCAGTATTCCGTGTTGTTTATGCCACACATAATCTTATAGGGGTACTGCATTGCAGTCAAATCCAGTCAGCACTCTTGGCTTTGGTTTTTACATGACAAAATAGAACCATGGGGTTCAATTTCATAGCTGTTTGTTGGCACAATAAGGGATTCAGTAATTAATCTGCATCGTATGGAGATGTTGTCACCCTGAGCCACCATAAAAGGGGGTAAAACTTTATTTTTGTCATTCAGCGTGAGGGTCGTGTCCATGCCATGGTGTGTGACTATTGCAACAAGCATCACTGGGGTTTTAGTTACAGCATTTATTTTGAATTTGAAGGTCAGACTCAATAGATCTGATCGGTTTGCCGGATTGCTTCGCCAACTACACACCACATAGACAGGTCTCGTCAAGGTGAGGTTATACCAACAGTCAGTCTTGTCATTTTTACAAGACTTAGAGATCTTAACGTTGTTGGTACATGGATCAAGGGTGGTATAATTGCCGACGTGCTTTTGGCGACAGCACATAATAAGGGATTCTCGCTTATCACATTCGCACTCAGCAGCATGACAAAGTTTTGCTGAAATACCGGGGTGAATCCTGGTTGTTAAATTTGGATCCAAAAGATTGCCAGAGACGGTAATTAAAGAGGCCTTTACATAGAGAAGTCCTTCCACTTTTCTGCATCCTACCATAACCTTTTCTCCAATTATTCCAGTTAGAGTTCTGATCCAGTCTTTCCTATCCCACTCCCATTCAAGTGGGGAATAGGCCTTATCATCATACAGTACTACAGTGGCCAAATTTAGAAAGTGATTCTTTGGATACTGCCCTGTAAAAGCAGTATACCCGCCAATAGATTTAGACCAAGGCCATTCAGCACCCTTTTGGTTATGCGTAAGTGGGAAAACACAAACAAGTAGTACCAGTCCAATTTTACTATTAGTCATTTTAAAATTTAGGGCTATGAATTTTCATCTATTTATAGTTCATGTTCTCAGTGTCCCTCAGAGTTCTCCTGTAAAAATAAAACAACAGAGCTTGCCTCCCTGAGGCAAAAAAGAGTCAAAATGATGGGATTATCCAGCGGGTGTTTCTCTTATGTGCCTTTCCCAGGGCATCAAAGGCTTCCCAAGCACATGCATGCAGTGGGGTTTTCAGTACCAGTGGTACGTTTCCCACAGTAGGAAGTGCCACCAGAATGGGTTGTCCTGAGAAGTGAGCTGGGTTCTTTAAATCATTTGGTCCCTTTAATGAAGGAATCAAGGAAGGAGCCGTTGGGCAAAAAGCGGTTATTTTGGGGCATCCGTTTACCCCCCTTCTATCATTTACAGCTTTAACAGCTTCCCACAAGCGGACATCCCAATTTCCCTTATGAGGTTTCAAAAGTCGTTTTAAGAGACCATTGGTCCTTTCTACAGTTCCATTAGCTTGCGGATAATACGGGGTATGAAATACCCATTTAATCCCTTTGCTTCGTGCCCAGTCCTGTACAATTCTGGCAGTAAAGTGAGAACCGTTATCAGATTGTATTTCTTGTGGCTTTGGAAAAGTTCCAAACCATTCATGCAGCGCTTTCACCGTGTTCTCCCCCGTAGCCCTGTTAAAGGCTTCTACTTGGACTAGTCCTGATGTTATTTCCACTCCCACCAGCACAAAAAGTTTTCCTCCCGATCTCTTAAAGGGGCCAATAAAATCCACCTGCCAGGCATCCCACAAGCCTTTACCCTCCCTCAAATGCAGAGGGTCATCCTCTAAAGGGTGCTTTTCAAGTCGTCTTCGACATTGTTTGCAGGCTGATATACAGGTTTTACACATATCTCTGGTGACGGGCCAGCCTCAGGCAAGGGGCTTCATGATACAGATCTTTAGCTCCTGTGTGTTTGCGTTTTACATGCAACCATTCTAACAGGCGTTCCCAGTCTTCTACAGTCTGGTCCTTCTGTACAGGAGCTAGCCTTGCTAACTCATCAGCCCGGTTATTCCATTCTCCCGCTGACCCCCCATCTATCTGATGGGAAGCTACCCAACCTACATCAAAGTTCCCTCGGCCCAGAAATCTCAGCCCAGAAATCAGGTAGAACAACTTTTGTGGTGCCTTTCAGCTGGCTACCGGCGAAGTGTGAGAACTACCAAACGAATTCCTTCCTGGCACCTTCCCCGGTGGAGTTGTGCATGGGGTGTGCCTTGGAACAGTTTGTCTCCAGTCGAGTCCAAAAGTCAGCGGTTCCCCATCTCTAGCCCAGAAAGCAGGTAGAACAACTTTTGTGGTGCCTTTCAGCTGCCTACCGGGGCAGTGTGAGAACTACCAACAGAATTCCTTTCTGGCACTTTCCCCGGTGGAGTTGTGCATGGGGTGTGCCTTGGAACAGTTTGTCTCCAGCCGACTACAAAAGTCACCGATTCACCATCTCAGCCCAGAAATCAGGTAGAACAACTTTTGTGGTGCCTTTCATTTGGCTACTGGGGCAGTGTGAGAACTACCAAACGAATTCCTTTCTGTCACCTTCTCCGGTGGAGTTGTGCATGGGGTGTGCCTTGGAACAGTTTGTCTCCAGCCGATTACAAAAGTCAGCGGTTCCCCATCTCAGCCTGTTATCGATTTGTTAATAAGTTAAGATTGATTGACTTTATTTGATTGATTAATTGATTTTATAAAATCATTTTGTAAAATTGAAAAATAGAAGGATAAGAAATATTTTTAATGAAACTTATAGTTGCACAGTAAAAGCTGCTATGAGATCTTTTGTACATCCTGTATCAAGGCTAGAAGAAGGGGCTGGAACCATTGTTAAAACTTAGGTAATAACTCTAGGGTTGAAAGGTTTTTTTGTATTTGACCAGTCTTCTGTATGTAGAAGTGTATTGAAATGTCAGAATATGAGATTAATGGAAACCGGGGAGAGTCGACTGGAACAGCTTGTAATTACCTGGCAAGAAATCATGAACTTTAGTAAAAGGTAATTCCGGCAGGGGGAGATCGCGACCAGCGACTCATATACCACCTACCCAAATCGTACCCCAGACCCATTTCTAGACCTTTCTAAGCTCTACTGCGCAGAATCGGATATAGGAGGAGAATATGTTAATGATTTACGGGAAATATCATGGTTATTCATGAATACTTAATGAATATGTATGAATAAGTTTTATATATGGTGTCTGATTTTGAGACCTGGCGTGCGTTGATCGTGAGAGGACTCGCTCACGCACCCGGCCGTCAATAAAGAAGTGTCTGCTTATCTACATCACATTGGTGTCGATAAGGTCTTCATTCCGAGATTTCGGTAACAGTTTTGGCGACCCAGATGGGACCTCGCTGAAGGAGACCGGAGGAGTCGGGGACCTGATCGGTTCCAGCGGGCACCGAGGATTTCTCGGGGATACCCATCCATCCCCGATCCGTAAGGCTCTTCGCGACGTTCCCTGGATATTTGGTAAGACACTTCTTTTTCTAATTGTAGTAAGTGGGTGGGAGTCCCACTAAAGTAAGTAAGTAAGTAAGTGCACTAGAGAAAGTGGGGGGGAGTCCCACTATAATAATTGTATGGGAAAGAGTGGGATGGAGTCCCACCAGTGGGTTGGAGTCTCACTGAGTAAGTCTGCCTGTCAGACGCGGTGAGAGCCGCGCAGGGTTGGACTAAAAGGATCCTTGTGGAAGTGGAAGCCGAGGTGTCTGCCCATAAGACATAAGCGAAAGCTATTGCAGGGTTGGACAAAAGTGGAAACAAGAGAAACTATATGCTATAGTGTTCTCTAAGGTAGTGCCTCTAACAAGAAGTTAGAAGAAGCTTTTGTTTTTGTTGTTTTGTGTTTGTGTATTAAGAAGAAAATTAAGAGGTATAATATTGTGTTATATGTTTGTTTAAAGTAACTGTGGGAAAGTGTGAGTGTGGCTGTAAGGGTGAGACGTGCAATTGAGCATGAAAGCGAGTGTAGAGTGTGGATCCGCGGATCGGAATGACAGAGTTGAATAATTGTGTATTGTACTGTGAGTAATTATACCATGGCAACTAAGTTAACTCGGTTGTTTAAAAGTAAAAGCATGGGTAATCTTGTTGTAAATGGCAAAATCTCAAAAAATTCTTTGTTGGGATGTTTATTGGCACATTGGGGAAATTTACAGGATGATCTGCAAAAGAGCCAGATGATAGAGTATTGTAATAATTTGAGTATTGTAATAATTTGAGTATTGTAATAATTGGTGGCCTTTTTATATATTGGATGATCAGGAAAAGTGGCCCACGAACGGGACACTGAATTATAACACTATTTTGCAGTTAATGCTGTATTGTAAAAGAGAAGGGAAATGGAATAAAATGCCAGATGTGGATTTGTTTTTTACTTAAGACAAAGAAAGGATTGGCAGGATGAATGTAAGCTAACTATTAGAGATAATTTGGTAATAGCTATAACTTCTGATAATAAGAAAGTGGAAAAAATGTTGTTTAAATTGTGAGGTTGGGAGTGGATCCAGGAGCAACATTTTTTTTATTAAATACCTGCAAAGGAAAACCTGGAACAAAAACAGGCCATTCTTGCAACCCCTGGATTTGAAATTTGGAAATAAGATAATTACACATGAATTTTTGTATGTACCAGAATGTCCGATACCCTTCTTAGGAAGAGATTTGTTACCCAAATTAAATGTACAGATTGTTTTGACGAAGGAGAACTTTTCTTGAAAATACCTGAGTCAAAAACGGGAGAAATACTGATGATACAAGAAAAGGTAAAGGAACAAGAAATTCCACTCGAGGTGGATTTGGCAGTGATCCCTACTGTATGGGAAACAAATATTCCTGGTAAATCGAAACTAGCAGAACCGGTTAAAGTAAATTTGAAGGAAGGCGCAGGAACAGTGAGAATTAAACAATATTCAATCAAACCAGAAGTGAGATAGGAATTGAAGAAATTGATTGATAAATTTTTGGAGTATAAAATTTTGGAAGAATGTGAATCTGAGTATAATACTCCTATTTTACCAGTCAGAAAACCTTCGGGTGAATATAGACTGGTACAAGACTTCAGAGCAGTAAATCAAATAGTTAAGGATATTTATCCTGTAGTAGCAAACCCTTATACACTGTTAACAGCATTGAGGGAGAATTATCAGTGGTTTACAGTGCTTGATTTAAAAGATGCTTTCTTTTGTATACCTTTGGAAAAGGAAACCAGAAAACTGTTTGCTTTTGAATGGGAAAATCCTCAAACCAGGCAAAAGATGCAGCTGACATGGACTAGATTACCCCAAGGATTTGAAAACAGTCCAACTATTTTTGGAAATCAGTTAGCAAAGGAACTTGAAATCTGGAAACAGGACAAACCAAGACCTGGACATTTATTTTTACAATATGTGGATGATATATTGATTGTTACAGAAGAAAGATTTATTTGTATACAGGTGACTATTGACCTTTTGAATTTCCTGGGACTAAATGGGTATAAGGTATCCAGGAAGAAAGCCCAAATAGCCTGCCAGACTGTGATATATCTCGGCTTTGAGATTTTAAAAGGACAACGACAATTAGGAAAAAAATCACAAAGAAGCTATTTGTGGTATACCTGAGCCGAGAAATATTCATGAACTCAGAGCATTTTTGGGAATGACTGGGTGGTGTCGCCTTTGGATCATGAACTATGGGCTAATAGCTAAACCGCTGTATGAGGCCCAAAAGAACCCTCCCTTTGTATGGGGCCCACAACAACAAAAGGCTTTTGTAGAGTTGAAACGTGCCTTAATGTCTGCACCTGCCTTGGGACTGCCGGATCTAACCAAAGATTTCCAGCTGTTTGTATGTGAAAGACAACACCTTGCACTGGGCGTGTTAACCCAGAGGATAGGAAGCTGGAAACGACCAGTCGGATATTTCTCTAAACAACTGGACACAGTGAGTAAAGGGTGGCCAAACTGCCTTCGAGCAGTGACAGCAACAGTGATGCTCATACAAGAAGCTCGGAAATTGACTTTGGGAAGAACAATAACAGTCTATGTCCCACACATGGTGATAACTGTCCTAGAACAGAAGGGGGGACATTGGCTGTCCCCCAGCCGAATGATGAAGTACCAGGTGGTATTGACTGAACAGGATGATGTGATTCTAAAGACAACTAACCTGGTAGATCCTGCAGTATTTTTAAGTTCCATACAGGAAGAAGGACGACTGGAACATGATTGCTTGGCTACCATCGAGTATGTTTACTCCAGTCGTGAAGATCTGAAGGATGTGCCCTTGGAGCGACCAGACTGGGAATTGTATACTGATGGAAGCAGCTTTATGGAACAAGGAGTCCGATACGCCGGATATGCGGTAACAACAGAGACTACAGTTATAGAAGCAGGAGCATTGGCGAGTACCACATCAGCCCAAAAGGCAGAATTCATCGCTTTAATTCGAGCCTTAGAGATAAGCAAAGACAAGAGAGTAAATATCTGGACTGACTCAAAATATGCCTTTGGGGTAGTGCATGTCCATGGAGCTTTGTGGAAAGAGAGGGGGTTATTGTCCTCTCAAGGATCAAAAATCAAGCATCAAACAGAAATTTTATGATTATTGCAAGCAGTTCAAAAGCCGGGTCAAGTAGCAATCATGCACTGTAAAGCACATCAGATTGGAAATATAAAAAGAATAGTTGGAAATAATTTAGCTGATAAAACAGCAAAAAAGGTAGCAAAGAAACAAGCATCGCAAATGGCAATAATTCCTTTTAAATCAGTAACCCTTCCTAGGGAAAAACCGAGATATTTAGAAGAAGATGACAAATTAGGTCAGTTATTAAATGCTAAGAAAAACTTAGCTGGATGGTGGATAACTCCTAATGGACAGGTAGTAATTCCACCTCTTTTAATGAGAGAGATAATTCAAACAAGGCATCAAGAAGCTTTAGTAACATCTTTATGAAAACAAGTAGTATCAGTTAAGATGTTGGGAATAGCTAAAATAGTAACTGCAAAGTGTGAAGTATGTTTGAAAAATAATCCAATGATTAAGAAAAAGGTTTAAATGGGTAGACTGAAATCTGGTGTAGAACCTGGAGATTATTGGCAAGTAGATTTTTTAGAATTACCCAGACAAAATGGGTGCTGGTACATCCTGGTAGGGGTTGATACTTTTACAGGATGGCCAGAAGCCCTTCCCTGTCGCACTACACAAGCAAAAGAAGTGGTGAAGTGGTTATTACAAGAAATAATTCTGAGATTTGGAGTCTCTATTGGAATTTCCTCTGACAGAGGTCCACACTTTGTTGCTGAAGTAGCCCAAAGTGTTAGCAAAGTATTGGGTATTAATTGGGATTTACATGCTTCTTGGAGACCACAATCTAGTGGGAAAGCGGAAAGGATGAATCAAACTTTGAAACGACAAATAAGTAAAATTTGTCAAGAAACCAGTCTAAAGTGGCCTCAGGCGCTTTCATTGGCATTATTATGAATCAGGGTACAGCCAAAGAGTGGAACCTCAGTCAGTTTTTATGAATTATTATATGGAAAAACATATGAGTCTCCAGAACCAAATCTAAACATACATGTAAAAGGAAAACAAGATGTGTATAACTATTTGCTTTTTTTAAGGAAAACTATGGCTGCAATTTGGAGTGCAGTAATTTGGAATAGACTTTATTCCAGGAAAATTCAGTGCATGATTTCCAACCAGGGGACTATGTCTATGTGAAGACCTGGACCTCTGAACATTTGCAGGAGCACTGGAGAGGACCTTCCAGATACTGTTAACCACTTTTACAGCTATCAAAATTGCAGAATCGGATGTTTGGATACATTATACTCGAGTGAAGAAAGTATCGTGAAGAAAGCACCTATTCCGTGGAAGATTGTCAATCGTGACCCAGAGACTTTAAAATTGACTTTGAAACATGTCTAATTTTTATATTGGATTTTATTTTGGTCGGTAGTGTTGGTGGGATCATGGGCCGGCTTGGTGGACAGGAACAAAAGACAAGTAGAAACAGAACAAATGATTGACATTTCCAAACAAATGGCTGAGGAAAATTTGATGGTAGGATTGATTAAAGAATTTGCCAATTTACAAAACGTCACGCAGATCACTGCTTGTTTACAAATACCGAGGGCAGTAGGTGAATCTATTCCATGGGGAATCTTAACCATGAATTTGACCAAATTAGAATATGATTATGAGAGAAGTACCTACTAGTCCACCAAGATATAGCCCACCACCAAAATATGTTGAAACAAAAGATATATAAATAATGTGAAAGTATTGAAATAATGATTTTCAACACTTTCAAAGGGGGGAAATGTTATCGATTTGTTAATAAGTTAAGATTGATTGACTTTATTTGATTGATTAATTGATTTTATAAAATCATTTTGTAAAATTGAAAAATAGAAGGATAAGAAATATTTTTAATGAAACTTATAGTTGCACAGTAAAAGCTGCTATGAGATCTTTTGTACATCCTGTATCAAGGCTAGAAGAAGGGGCTGGAACCATTGTTAAAACTTAGGTAATAACTCTAGGGTTGAAAGGTTTTTTTGTATTTGACCAGTCTTCTGTATGTAGAAGTGTATTGAAATGTCAGAATATGAGATTAATGGAAACCGGGGAGAGTCGACTGGAACAGCTTGTAATTACCTGGCAAGAAATCATGAACTTTAGTAAAAGGTAATTCCGGCAGGGGGAGATCGCGACCAGCGACTCATATACCACCTACCCAAATCGTACCCCAGACCCATTTCTAGACCTTTCTAAGCTCTACTGCGCAGAATCGGATATAGGAGGAGAATATGTTAATGATTTACGGGAAATATCATGGTTATTCATGAATACTTAATGAATATGTATGAATAAGTTTTATATATGGTGTCTGATTTTGAGACCTGGCGTGCGTTGATCGTGAGAGGACTCGCTCACGCACCCGGCCGTTAATAAAGAAGTGTCTGCTTATCTACATCACATTGGTGTCGATAAGGTCTTCATTCCGAGATTTCGGTAACAAGCCCAGAAAGCAGGTAGCCCCACTTTTGTGGTGCCTTTCAGCTGGCTACCGGGGCAGTGTGAGAAATACCAACAGAATTCCTTCCTGGCATCTTGTCCCTGACAAGCAGCAGCAAAGAGGCAGAAATAGGAACGTATCAGTGAAAAGAAAATGTCTACACCCGTTGAGGTTTTGTGTAAAGGATATTCCTGTACGTTACTTTTCCGTGGCACTAGGCTTACATGTTCATGTTTTAGTGGGATTTCTTTTTGCTTTACACTGTATTCTACCAGTCTTTTTACTTGTCTCTCTCTCTTTTTTTCTTTTTTTTCCTTTTTTTTTCTAAATTCTTCCAACCCTGCCCATGATTGCGTGTGTCTGTGATAAAGATACTGTGCTTTCAAGACTGGGATCTTTCTGTTCATAGACCATTTCTAACTATCTTTTGTCTTAACTATTAGTAAACAATCATTGAGGTGCCCTCAATTCAAAGGGTAGCTTAGTACATCTGGTTTGCACTGTGTTGTTGGTGTTGGCTGGATCACTCTTGACAGCAAACAGCATTTTGGGAAACTACCCATTTCTTCATATGTGTGGGTACTGTTTCTTGAGTTAATTGGATTGCATAGTCAGATGCACCTATTGCAGTTGTTTCACTTGAGAATTGTCATTCCAGGTTCACGTAGTTTGGCCTGTTGGTGGTCAGCATCTGTGAGAGGTGTAAGAAACCCTCCTATATCCCGGCATTGTGCTTCAAACCTTTTCTGTTTCTCAGTTTGGTATTTACACCACAGCAATAATGAGGTGGTTTTGAGCCCTGAAAAATGGTACTTAAATTGATTTAAAAACTTGTTAATGTTAGCTGCCATCAGGGAATATTGCTGATCTTTCACAAAAAGTGTTGTCTCTGTTCTGTCCACGCTCTTAGCTTCAACAGCTAGGTATGACAATGAGAACTATGGTTTCTGTCATGGTTGTATGAAAAATTACTGTTTCAACTGTCCCTTCATAGGTGTTCCTTTACATTCATTAACTGTGTTTTTTCTCTGGGGTTAACAGGCAGGAAAGACTAATCAACTTTTCTTGTGCTCTTTGTTAGAATTTCTTTCTTAGCATAAATTACTAATATATCGTTTCAGCCAGGAAGACTTGAGCTCGTCAGAGAAAATTTGCTTTTCATTTTCCCTGTTCTTGCTTACTCCGTAGCAGGCGAGATGGCTCAAATTGTTGCAAGTTTTCATAGCTTGTGCTCTTACTATCTTCATAATGTTAAAGTAATTCCTCCATAATCAAAATGCATCCTTAGATTTTAACCGGGTTACCAATTAAAGTCATGGTTTTCCCATTATCTTTATACCTTGTTCTTAGTCAGGAAAACCTCAAGTATCCAGGTCACGTGGCAAGGTTATTAAGGAGAATTTTGGTTGGCTAAGTGTAAGACTATAGAAAATCATTCATACCGCTTCTTACCAGGAGAACAGTAAAGAACAGCAGCTGTTTGTCCATACCCGTTCCAAGTGTGTTAGTTTCCTTGGTAAGTCCTAAGTAAATATGCCGCTGCTGTTCCTGTTTCAGGAAGTGCTTAGACCATACTCCTTGTAGAAAGCAAAGTTTGCTATGCAGATCTACTGATGTCTTATGTTAAGGACTGCGGTTTTTATTTATAACTTGATAAATCAGTTTTGTTGTTTTATTTGGATGCCTTCGTTTGCTAAGGCAATGCTGCATCTGCAATCCCCACCTTTCGCCATCTATAGGAAGGGCTACTGCCTGTTGAACTCTGGGCAATGGAGATTTGCAGAAGTTACTCAAAGAAATAATGAAAGCTGTGTACTTCTAGGTAGAGTTCTTAAAGATGACTCCACATTTTTATCTTTTTTTTAAAAAAATTAGTTCTGATTAGTTCGGTCTGAAACTGAAAACTAAGTCTGGGAATGTAGCTAATAGGAATGAAAATTCTCTTATAGAAAATACGTTCCTCCCAGAGAAATTTAGTACTCTCAGAAAAATGGTAATCGGTAAGGATAGCAAAGCGTCATGTATATGCCCCACCTCCAAGGTATTGTCTACGCAGTACCTAAATTATTCTCATTGAAAGACTAGTGCTTTGTAACACTAAGTAATGAGGGTTTATTGGAGTATCAGCTAGCACGTCTACAAAATGGTTCATGAAACTTCAGTGTTTATAAGGAAATTACGTAAATTCGATGTCACACATTATTCGGTAGTTCTCCTGATTATATGGAAGCGAATGCAACAGCTACAAACCTGCAAGTTGTGAGATGTTTGACAGTGATAAATGTTGAGTTGAGCAGTCAGGTAAAGCCTATTCAAATAAAACATGCGTTACTGCAGTACTCCAAAACCCGATCAGGATGATGAAGTGGAGCCTATTGTCTCGTATGTGGGAACTGTATCTGTGGAAAGCGATGACTGAAGAGGCTTTAGGTGTAATGGTGGGGAGATTGGTGTGATGTCATAAAGAAAGGGAGTAACTTCATCCTTTAATCTATGTATGGTATAGTAATGAACAGGAATTGAGACATTATTTCATGTCATTAATGAGACAGATGCTGGAATATTATGCTTAGTTCAGTTCTCAGAATCTTAAGTTCTTGGAAAACGGTATGTAACACAGAGAAGAGGCATAAAAGTTGAGCTTGGGAAAACAGGTTGTACAATGCAAGAGTTTCAAATCTGCATCTTTCAAGTTTGTATGAAAGGTAAGAGATCATCTTAAGTTAGATGGTGTAGTATTTTATAAATTGATTTTAACAGGAACTGACATTTATGCAAAAGACATATGTGAAGAACCTATTGTTGAACACTAAAACCATTCACATTTTTTAAAAAAGTGAAACTGAGATCTAAGTGAAGGCAGTTAGCCACTGAAACAACTTCTAGAAGAAGTAGAACATCTGTCCCCTTTGCTTTTGCATCAAAACTGGATTCATTTCTAAGTGGTGTATTCAGGTCTAAATTAAGCCTAAGTTACAGGTCTCTGAACTACAGCACAGAGAACCCCTCCACAGACAGCATTGTCAAACAAGAAATAAATGCACGTATGATTTTGTTACATATACAAACACATAACATTAGGCATTATATGTTGGTGATGTGGTAATGTGATGGCTATTTAACAATGATCCTTGCTCATCAGGAGAAACAGGATTTCTCTTGTTTGGAGATAGACACAGCTTTGAGGTCAATCCATTTCTTCAGCCAGCTTACATTTTTCTGGACTTTTCAACTTCAGCCATGGCAATTAATCTAAAAAGTAAGCATCATATCTTTCCCACTTCACATATGCAAATACAATTTTTAAAAAAACACAGGAACAACCAAAGGAAAGCGAAGCCAGATACCGTTAATGATATTCACAGAGGAGGAATGTATCACTTAGTCCTCAGAGCAGACTTTAGGAGACAGAAATAGCAACCAATTGTTACCAGTATTTATCCTAGCTAGTGCTAGCCAAGTGGGAAGGCCTCATTCTGTAAGAGTACTTGGTGATACCGAGGGTCTGCTAAATGGCATTGTTGCTTCCTCCTTTCATCCAATTCAGTCACCATAATTCAGAAAAATCTGCTCAGCTGTTTTTCTTCCTCAGCATTTGTTATTTTTTATGCCATTCCTATAATAAACTGTGCAGTCTGTTAGATTGGCTGCAGTACCCGGGTTTTTTTTCGCTAGATGACAGCAGCGCTCCAGCCAAACGGAGGGCCAGCGCCCCATCCCAATTCGCAGGATCGGCTTGACGCCTCGGGGCGGGGTTTCCGGCTGCGCACGCGGCCCCGGGAGGCGGGTTCACCGCCGGCCCGCGCGGCGCGCCGGGAGCCCGGAAGCCGTTCGGGCCGGGACGTGCGGCGGCGCTGGGTGAGCGGGCGGGCTGCGGGCGGCCGGGGGCCGGTGGGCGAGCCCGGGCGCGGCCGTCGGGCAGCGGCCGGCCGGGGGGGACGTGGCTGGCGGGCGCTCGGCCGCGGCAGGGAGCGCCTGCTGCCGGCGGCGGGTGGGCTGAGGCGGGCGGCCCGGCCCGGGACCCGCGGGGCTGCCGGCGGTTCTCGTCTCCCCGGCAGTGGCGGTGCTCAGCGGGCTGCTCGCGGTGCTGCCTTTTTTTTTTTCTCGGAGCTGCGCCGCTGCCTCGGCGAGGAGGCGAGGAGCGGCGGCGGGGCCCGGGAGGGGGGTCGGCCCGCGGCGCCCTGCCGCCCCCCCGCCGCCTCCGGGCTGCCCGGGCAGCCGCCGCAGCTCTGCGCGGGGCTTTGTTTTTCCCCCAGCCGCTGGCCGGGGCCGTGGCAGCGGGCTGGGGCCGCAGGGGCTGCCTTGGGGCCGGCGGTAACGCTGGCGCAGGGGGGCGGCTCAGGAGCCTCTTCAGCCCCTGCGAGCGGGCAAGGGAAGGAAAAGCAAGCCGGCGGTGGAATCGCCACCCCTCGCCCCTGACTGCTGATTTCTCTAAAAAGTATTGCAAAGGGCAAGCGTTTAACTACTGGGGAGGGGTGGGAGGCAGCAGCTCAGGTGTCTCGCTGATCCTGTGTCGTGACAGTCAGCTCCTGGGCCGGAGCAGCCGAGGGGAAGAGGCCTTTGGATTTGCTTCCCAGTGAAATGGGGCTCTTGTTTTTTCTTTGTACCTAGGTTCATCCAGAATGACAATGTACGTTGACAAATCAAGGGGTCTAAACTGAAGGTCAGTCTAGATGTTACTTTTCCACGTGTGCCTTGTGCTTGTAAGTCGGACTGCTGACTACGGAGGGATAACTTTTAGTACTTGCCAAGGGCCCACAAGGCTCCGTGTGCTTGCTGCTTCCGAGTGCTGCGCTGCTGCTTGGGCAATAATTGGACTGTAATGCCAATGCCACGTGTTAGCCTTTCTCCAGAATTTATAAAAGCAGAATGAGCATTAAGAATCTGATTACCTTTTCACTAAATTCAAAACAAAGTTGCGGGATGAAGTGACTGGAAGTCCTGCAAGTCTGACTGGGTATTGCTGCCATGCATGTTATCTGCCTGTCTACCAATCATTCCTGCCTCTTGTTCTGTTGTAGTAATTCCTTTGGGTAATGCGTTGGGCTCTGAATGTAGTGCATCTTGACTTCCTCCTGACCCCCCCAAGATGTTATCGGTCTTTGCCTTCCTCATGTTTCACAGGGCGTGGGAAGGCCAGAGAGACTGGAAGCCTCAGCTGTTGTGTGCGGAGAAGCTGTCAGCCTTCTAAGAGAGCATGTAGCCAGCAAGTGCATCGTGGTGCTTCGGTACCAAGCTGATACCACAGGCCTCCATCTTTTTGTGAAAAGGGATCACAAGGAAATGTGCTGATGTTGAAGGGGGAAAGGTGGTGGGGGAAGAGGTAGGAGGCAGCTTTCAACCAATTTTAGGCTTAACTCCTGTGTTCCTGTAAATGGTTCTGGGCTTTGAGGGGTTTGCTTTCGGCTTTTTACCTTAAGCGCGTCTACCTTTCAGGGTAATGCTTTCTTGGAAGTTGGAAACGGTCATTCTTGAACACCAAACCCCATACCTGGGAGGGCCATTTAGCGTGCTGCACTGTGCATTTTATTCTCTGTCGGTCACTTGACCCTAGCTGTACACGCTCTCCCAGTTTGGCACGTGCTCACCCTGCTGTCCGAAAGATTCTTGTCTTTTCACTTCCTCAGCTTGCTGCAGCCCATAACAAATGTGTATTGATAAACCGCTTTGCTTGCTCACTGCTTTCAGATTTGAGCGTCAGTGCCATGGATGTAAGAGGAGAGCAGCAGCAGGACGTAAAGCACAAGCCGTTTAAACAATGCTTGGATAAAGCTGCCAATCGTGTGACTTCAGAAGCTGAGAGACATGGTAAGATGCTATTCTGCCATTCTTGGATGGATGCTCTCACAGCCTTTCCATCACCGTATGCCTGCTATGAGATTTGTGGGAGCAAGGGACAGCTGGATTCACAGTGTTTTAAACACCACAAACTCTTGAAGAGTTTATAGGACACAAATCTATTACACTGGCAGATCAGACAAGCTCCTGTGTGTGTGTATATATATATTATACTCTGTACTTTTGTGAGGCAAGTCTTTGCCTAGTCCCTCTGAAATTGGGACAAGGACTCAATTGATGCATTTCAGGAGCAAAGCTGCTGAGTGAACAGGCTTTTCCTACTAGAAATCAAGCAGCTGCTCTGGCAAAACTTGACTTTGGTTGCATCTTTAAATCCTAGGAGGCTGACAATGGGTTGAGCTGGTTAGAGGAAGGAGCCTCTCTCCAGGGAAGGCTCCGCTGACTTGACCCTTAAGCCTAAACTTGTGTCTTGCTAAGTTTGCTTTGTGTGTGTTGATGCATAACCGTTTAATAGATTTCAGTTGATTTATCAATTACAAGTTGGAGTTAAGTGGTCCTTGGCTACATAAACCTCTCCTCTGCATCTTTTTACATGTTATGACTTACTGTTGTACTTCAATACAAACCAGGAACGATTCTGGTAGTGTTGCAATGTAACGGTAATACTGTCCCGACTTTGCCTTTCTAAAACGTGAGGTCCTTATTATCTGTTCTGGGAGATAGTGTAGTTCTGTGTATTGGCATGAACTAAATTTGCTGATTTGTTGTAACTCAGATTTAACTTTTCTGTTCTTAAAAGCTGAAAGGTTAAACTAAGCCAAGAGCTGAACAGTGGGCAGGTACAAGAGCTTCTCCTGTTGTTACAGAAGTGTGGTGATAGCGTTCTTACTGTTGGTGTCACTTAGCAGCCTTTCTGTATTCAGAGGCTGTGGCATGATGAATGTAATGTCTGGGGTCAAACCCCGCTTTTCTGTACCCAATTCTCTGTTACCACATGTAGGCCTCCTGCCTTACTTGTGTTGACAGCCTCCACTGGGATTACTCGGTCTGAACCGGTTGCTCTCGCTCCTTATATTATCAAGGGAGAGGAAGAGAAACTTGCAGGGAGAAAACAGTCTCATCCAGGAGAGGCATTTTGAAAGCAATCAAATTGTATTGCATGCAGCAAGCAATTTCTTCTGCTGTCTGGAAAAAGTATATGGCTAGTTTGATTTCCACCACACATGTGGCAAGTTAGATTGGAAGTATACACCCATCTTCGTGAAACTCTATGATTATCAGTTAGTAACAATTGATGTTCAGTCAGTTATTTAAATGGCAACTATAGCAATATTGACTGGTAAAGGAAAAATGCACGCAGACATGGTTACCACTGGGCTTGCTTTAGCCACGACTCGGAGCTGGGCCACCACCCCAGTGAAAGATTCAAAGGGGAGTGCTGTGGGTAGCAAGGGTCCAAGGGTGGGTGTCACTAGGGAAATTTCTGGGGGCCATTGTTAGGCACTTGGACTTTTGCGCATCTCCATTCTCATCAGGTCCGCAGTTAACATATGCAATAGGTTTGCACGGACATTCAAAGGTGTAATGTAGCGTGTGAACTTGATGCATTGAAATCTTCCAGGGGAGGGTGTGTATGATTGCTAGCAAGTGTCAGGGAGGACTGACATCTAATATCTATATCCTTTTCATATTCAAGGTTAAAATACTAATTACCTTTGTCTTTTGGGGGATTTTGGAGGTTTTGGTGGGGGTTTTTTGGGTGTGTCTGTGTTTGTGGTAAGTTTAGTGCTTTATTTTTGAACACAGCTTGTTTTCATACATAGGACCACTATTGTTTATTGCATTAAGTGTTTTTTTACCCTGCCGGCTGACCCTCTCAGTTACTGTCTCCACTCCGTTTCTGTGATACCTTTTTGTACTTCCTACAGCAGCAGTTAGTTCCTTCCCAGTAGTCTTAACTCCACCTTCTTCCCATTTTTATGTCCACTAAAATACTCTGCATAGAACAGTTATTGTCAGCATCGGTATGTGATGATGGCTTTCCACGTGACTGCCTGTGAGGAAGAGGGGAAATTCATATCTCTCTTAGGACAGTATTTGCTGGTATTATCACCCATGACAATGAGCTGCTTATTGTCTATCTTATTCAAACAAAGATTTGAAAATCCAACTGCTGGTATGACTGCTTTATTTATGTAGATTCAAGCCTTTTAATGAAAGATTACTGTCTCCTGCAGGTAGCTGGAAATTCCCACTTTGCACTGGCAAAAAGTTTCCAACAGTCCCATGTACATGGTAAAGTATTTTCTTTTCCTGCTTATTGTGACCTTTAGCTTCCAAGTGTTTCAGACCATTTCCTTTGAACATCTTTGCATTGCTATCTGTGGTAACAGCAGCACTGCTTCAGGAGGGAGAACACTGGTGAAATTTTATTAGAGATGTTTAGAACTATCAGGAACAAATAGAAGAGTTTTCTGAAGGTGCTGCCACATGCATGTGGGAGAACATGGAGGAGAATGTGTCTGGGCAGTCTCTCAGCCTCACTTGTTCTACAAAACCTTGCTGCCCTGCTGTAAAACAACCTCAGGTATGGTGTTCAGTCCAGGACCTGAATATCAGTATCTCTGGAAGGGATATTTTGGAGAAAAGCTCTTGAGAATTTCAAGGCAATTCAGAACTTTCACAGTAAAATTTCAGTTGTGAAGGACTTCGACTTCCTCAAGTATATATAAATACACAGTGGCTGGAATGACAGTGGTAGTTTACAGAATCGTAAAATGGTTTGTGTTGGAAGGGACCTTTAAAGGTGCCCTAGTCCAGCCCCCCTGCAGGAAGCAGGGACATCTTCAACTAGATCAGGTTGCTTACAGCCCTGTCCAACCTGACCTTGAATGTTCCCAGGCACGGGGCATCTGCCACCTCTCTGGGCAACCTCTCTTGGTGTTTCACCACCCTCATCATAAAAAATTTCTTCTCACTATCTAGTCTGAATCTACCCTCTTTCAGTTTAAAACCACTAAGCCTTGTCCTATTGCTACAGGCCCCACTAAAATGTTTGTCCCCATCTTTCTTATAAGCCCCCTTTAAGTACTGAAAGGCCACAATAAGGTCTCCCCAGTGTCTCTTCTCCAGGCTGAACAACCCCAATTCTCTCAGCCTCTCTTAGGAGAGGTGCTCCAGCCGTCTGATCACTTTTGTGGCTCTCCTCTGGACCTGTTCTGCCAAGGACTCTGGAGCCGGATGCAGCGCTCCAAGCTGGTCTCACGAGAGCAGAGGGGCAGAATCGCTTCCCTCGACCTGCTGGTCAGGCTTCGTTGGATGCAGCCCAGGATATGGTCAGCTTTCAACCCTGCGAGCACAGGTTGCTGGCTTGTGTCCATATTTTCACCCACCGGTACCCCCAAGTGCCGCTCGGCCGGCACGCTGTGAGGCCGTTCATGGCGCATGCGGAGTGGCGTGACTGGCAACCCTAGGGCAGCGCGTGCGCAGAGCCGGCCTGACGCCGGTGCGTAGGGGGCTGGACCCGCGCATGCGCAGAAGCGGCCCGGCGCCGGGGTGCGCAGGTTCGAGCCGCGCAAAGGCAGAACCGTGGCGTTGCCGAGCGAGGGGGAATTGAAACTGTGGAGAGGCGCAGGCCGCGTTTGTCCCGGGGCTGCGGCGGCGCTGCAGCTCCATACTCCCGTGCCGAGCGCGCGCTGGCAACGTGCTCGGGGGACGGCAGCGGCCAACGGCCGGCAGCAGCGAGGGGGAGGCGCCACCGCGCATGCGCGGCACCGGGGCTGCAGTGTCCGCTTTTGGTCGCCAGGTGGCAGCAGCGCTCCGCCGACCCTGTGCTGAGCGCGGGCCGGGATCTCGGCCCAGTTCTCGCCGCCCGACCACGCGAGCTGCTCGCTGCGGCTGCAGGGTTCCCTTCGCTCTGCCCTTGGCCCGCTCGCAGCCCAGCCACTATTACCCGCTACCTCCGTACCAAAAAGCACCCACGTGGCTCGAACGGTTAAATCCTTCGCGTCTGACAGCTTTAACAGTCGGGTGGTTCTTTCTGTCCATGCCCCCACCCCATTACCTAGGGAGAGACAGCAGCACGGGGAACCCATGGCACAAGGTGCAGGGGCGGGGGGTGTATGGTGGGGTCTTGCAGATAAGCCCCAGTGACTGGTGGTGTTAAAGGAGAAATTCACATAGACGTGGGTACCACTGGGCTTGTCTGAGTCACAACTCAGAGCTGGGCCACCATCCCAGTGACTGGCAGAGAACCAAGGGATGCAGCACAGCTTATATATGCTTAGTAGATCATAGTCAATGTCTGAAGGTTTTAGGAGTTTCCTTGGTCCTGTCAGTTCTGCAAATCCATTGCATGACTCTGTCCTAGGTGATTGATCTGTTCGGTTCCAGGCTCTGCTTCAGATCTTGATCTTCTTTCTGCCTGCTTTAACTCACACACTCCTTCAAGCACACTTAGTCTTTGAACAAGCAATTCCTATTCACGTATACCAATTTTTCTAGAAACACCTGTGCTTCTGAGAGCACCTGTGTGCACAAATTGATCATCTGTTGCTTCTCTGTTCTCCCACCGATTAACTGGACTTGGTTTTAAACCAGGCTTGGATTAGAGCTACGCTAGGGACGAGGCCTGGTTCTGCCACTTAGCTGCTTCAGCACTTCGCATTTCTTAATTCAAAACACATTTTCTTTAACAACCAATAACAGAACAATGGAGAAAAATTAACAATGGTTTGGTCACTGTTGATGAAAATTATGGTTTCTAGTGTATATTGCTATATGTAACATTTTTGAAACCTGGATCTGCAGGAAGCAAAATGTTCTGTTTCATGCCCAAAGATGAGCTCCCCAAGATGAGCATTCACGTTTTAACAAGCCTTTAAATCAAAGGCTGTAAACGAGTGTCAGTCTGCACAACCAGCTGGGAATCCTCTATTTTTCTAGGCCCATATATTTGTCCCATTCAATACCTTGTCTGTGTCATTTGCCTTTTTGTCTGTCCTGTGCTCTCCTGCTAAAGACTTAATAGGCTTCGGTCTTCTGATACTGCTCCAGCTCCCACATCTAATGCTCCTTATCTCTATCTGCTCCATCAAGGTATCGCCAAAATGAAAAAGTCCAAGAGTTTCAGGGAGTTGCCTCCCCTTCAGGAGGAAGGGAAGAGAAACAACTTATCAGATGAAGTGCTGATCCATTTCACCTACGTAAACAGGAAAGGAGTGAAGAAACAATGAGAATGTAGGTGAGATGCAAAAAAAACAGGAAACAGGATTTCTGGATAATATTACTGTATTCTGGTGTTTCACACACACACACTTTTTTTTTTTTTTTTTTCAAATCACTATTCTGTTAACTTTTTTTCTTGTTAGATCTAGAAGTAGCCTGCTACTAAGCTACTCAACTGACCTGAATATCACCTACGCATGGACTTCAGAATTTCCTTTCTGTGGCCAGGATTAATTGCAGCCAAGCAGGAATGCCTGAACAGATCAAGCTTTAACGTTCAGATCTGTAACAGTGAGGTTCTAGTACACCCTTTTTTTTGTGCCCCACAGACAAAAAAGCACTGCCATTCTACAACCACACACTTCGCCCATCTGAGAGGTGAACAAAACGTCATGGCTATTGGAAAAGAGTAGCATAAAGATAAGAGAGCCTAGGTGATATCAATTTAAGCTATCTACGTTTAAGTTAAAAGAAAACTTCAGGCTAGAAAAAAAATTATTTCACACATGCATAATAAAATGAGCTTAACTGAGGAATTCTTTAGGGGAAGTGATGAACTGAAAACCATTCAAGGAGCGGTCACAATGCTTGCTAAAGGGATGCTTTCAAGAAAAAAGTTGTTTTCCCAAGTTTTTCCCCCCAACGAGTTTAAAATTCAATGGAAATAAGTATTCAATCAGAGTGAACATTAGTCAGTGGGTATGCCTTTTATTTTCATGAAGTCATCACAACAATATATGTAATAGTTATAAATTTCATGCATTTGCAAAACTGTTTTGACCCTGCTGAGGACACAGTTAACATTCTGGATTCGGGTGCAAGTTTAGTGATGCTGGGTTTGTGTCTCTTTTGGGCACTGTATTCTTCCAGAAGACATTAACTCTTCTATTCTATCTCCAGCAACGTGCTGCTGAAAGTACGTAAGTACAGTAAGAGAGTCAAAAACAGCACAAGTTTTTCCTCAGCTTGTGTTTTGGAAGGATGGTTTTGAATCACTAAGAGTTTTACTGTACTACCTGTAAGTAGATGTCCTAGGTTTTCTAGCACAGATCTATATGGCTCTTTAACTGTTTCCCCGTACAAGGGAACAAGAAGAATGATTTTTAGGGTGTTTGCTCTATGACTATAGTAACAGTCTTTTTGAAGGGGAGACTCACTATTTGGTCAGTCCAGTCAGCTCAACGGTCCTTGTGCTCACCAAATAGAAAAGGAAGTAGCAGGACTATAGGGCTGGAACAGGGGAAACGCAAGATTTTCCCTTCAGCTTTTATATTGGACAACTAGTTTGCTAGTTGCTGGGGCTCAGACACAAGAGCAGGATGTCAGACACGCTTTTCCCCTGGGTTATGGGACACTAACCCACACACTATGTAGTACACTATGACTCCACCGCTTGCTTTCAGGAGAATGACTTTGTAGTTGTTAGTTAAGCAAAACCGAGCTTACTCAGCTTCCACAAGAATGTTGGGCTGTTGTATTAGCCAGTACTGTGGAGCTGCAGACAGTTCCAACAGCATTGGCTTGTCTGAGCTTGGTCTTTCCTCTTTCAGGTGTCCCTTCTGCAGACCCAGCTGGCACAAGGACGGAAATGCAGGCGGGACTGTATTGTGTGCTGTGCAAACACCAGCCAGGAGCTGCCAGACCTTCTCTGAGAGCTCTCTTACTCCTTGGCAGCTGTGGTCAGGGAGCCCAAAGCTGCTGTTGTGGAAGCTCAGAAGCTGGAGCAGCCTCTGAACCTTCTTTTTCTGCAGCGGAACAGCTGCAGCATCACAGGATTCCTGTCTTGTGCCCTCCCCAGAGATGCATCCTGTTTTGCTGTGGGAAATAGGGGTGCATTTGCTCTGTTTGCATTTGGAAACATTAATTTTTTTTTTTTAAATAGAAGAGACCTTGCAGGACTGTACTTTTCGAGTAGGAAAAAGCAAGTGGTGTCAATATGTGGCTTAGGGAAAGCTCATACGAGGTTTTTCCTTGTACAAGTAAGCCATTATGAGCTGTTGCACAATTTAACCCCTTGAGTTCACCGCCATTCCCTGTGACAGGAAAGTGAGATGTTAGCAGAATGAAGCGATACAGAGTACGTGGCAGGGATGGAAGGTGGGGCAAGGGAGCAGGGTCTTTTTCCCACCCTTTCTCCATCACTGTCTGGCTTCCTGCCCCTACTTTTTCATTCTTTCCTCACTGCCCTGTGGCCCATTGCTATCACCCCCTTCTTTGCCTCTTTCTGTACAGCCCCTGGTCCCTCTCCTTTTGAAATTCCTCCCTTTCTGTCCTCGAGCACATTGCAGATTTGCCTTTGTCCATCACTGGCTGGCTTCTGCTCCCTAGTTTTAAACTTTTACTTTTTCCACCTCTTTGTCTGCCTCTGAATCCCAATGTTCTAATTCTTTGTAATTCTTGCACCTGTGGACATTTCAGAAAAATGCAGAATTCTGACAAAGTGTGTTATCGGTCATGGATTATGGGGTATAGGAGGCCATTATAGGGGATTATGGGATAACCAGGGGTGTTACAGGGCACTACAAGATAGAGGGGGGGTGTTATGGGGCATTAAGGGATATAGGGGGGCTGTTATAGGGGATTATGGGATTTAAGGGGGGGTGTTAGGGGGGATGTTGGGACATAGAGGGGTGTTACAGGGCATTCTGGGATATAGGGGGCCATAATAACCTCCTATATGACATCATTTCCACTAACATCCCCCTATATCCCAGAATGCCCTGTAATATCCTCCTATATTCTGTAATGCCCCATAACAACCCCCTAGATCCCATAAGCCCCTGTAACCACCCCCCTATATCCTTTAATGCCCCATAACACCCTGCTACATCCCAGGTCTCTAGAGGTTGGGCTTGTCACTAGGGGCAGGGCCGTTCTGATCCCACATGGTCTCCCATGTATCTATTTAGACTTACCTCTGTTTACACTTGCAATTATAGATTAACACATATTGTGTAGAATAGTTATTCAGACTAGATATGTTTAGGCCTAGATCTATGTGTAGTTACAAGTGTAAATACCTGCTTAGACTTGGGTATCTATTTACGTTTATATATAATATCTACTTAGACTTACCTGTGTAACACATAGTAAGTGTAGATAGCTCTATTCAGACTTTCTTCTATTTTTAATTCCCTCATAAAAGACTCATAAGTGCTTTAGATAATATAGTAGATAAACAGTCTTATTTCAAAATCCTTTTCTTTATATAAATTAATTTTAATTTTCAATATATATAAAAATGAGAGATTTTTTTCTTTCGTGGCACCCTCCAGAAACCCTGGGGCTTTAGCTGGGCTCTCCTGAACCCCGCCAGGCACCCTGGCGCTGTCCACATAACCCTGGGGACTTGGCCAGGCTTTCACGAAGCCTGATGGAGGCCCTGGCACCTTCCAGATATACTCATATGGTGGAAGACGAATCCCGACCCTTTGTGGTGTTACAGCAGCTAGACCAGGATCGCAGTCATGTAGCTGCCTCTGTCCTAAAAAGAAAATGCACATTATTTCATTCTCCGTTTGTTGAAGGCTACAAGAGATCTCTGCAGAACCTATCCTTTCTCCCCTTATTCCTACCAAGTTTTACTTTGTGTGTGTGACACCCATGCTCACTGTCCACATATTTTCTCTTTCTCAGAACAACCTCCTCCTGCCCTTTCAGGACACTCCCCGGATGTCATGGGCATGACACCATGTCACGATGAACTGATGGAACTAGGCTGCAGAACTTCAAACACCACCATTGTCTAGTCTTCCAAACAGGCTGAGCTCTAGCATTTGCACAGACACAAAAAGAAGAAAAAGAAACAAGCCAAGCTTGCCAGCTACTGTGATAGAGATGGACTGTTTTTCCACCAGAGAAGTCCGGTCAATGGGAGTGTATCTGGTGCTGGCAAGCATGCAATGATATAATGCAGCATGCTCATAGCCTGAAAGGTTCAGGAGGAGAGCGTTGGGTTACCCACATGAGAACATTTTTCTGCCGAATTGAAATCATGACATGCCCTAATTGTGGAATAAGGCTTGAGCACTGAAGGTAACCTCTCCAGGGAGGTATACAAGCGGCTGGAAGCACAGACAAAGGGATGGAGATCTGGGTCCCTGTGGAGATATGTGTGAGCACAGGCAGTCACTGACAAACATGACACCTGAGGGCAGAATCTAATGAGGAGACACCAAGGAAGAAAGGTGCATTAACTTGGTCAACTTATATTTTGCACTGCACCTCAAAACCCAAAGAAAGCTGCTTCTTAATAGACAAGGGCCAGGAGAACAGCCAATGGCCAATGAAGGTCATGCAGCTGCGAAGAAGTGGCCCAGTAATAGAGCCAAGCTTCCCTTTATCTTGGATCTGAAAGAGGCAACCAGGCAGATGCTGCTACCTAGGTCAGCCCTGTTTTAGGTTGCCACCCTTGACATACCCTATATGTGGGAGAGAGTTACCTAACCATAGACCAGGAAGGGAAGAAAGCGTTCCTAGTACATTATTTTTTCTCATCCTAATGCAGATGTCTCAAAGGCATTCTATGAACATGTCTTCAGAAGGACCTTTCCCCACCACCACTACCAATGGCAAATGGTACCCAGGTTACTGAGGTATCAGCTGAGGAAAGGAGAAGTCCCCTTCTGGTGAGCTCTCTAGTGTTCTCCACTTCTCTAAAGCAGAGCAACACCGGAAGCTCCGAGGAGACAAATCAGCAGTTCCTACAATGACCCAGATGTGAGTTGGACCTGGCAGATCCAAGGACATCTTCTATGTTTATTCATAAGCTTCACTAGTCCAAGCAGCATGCCTGGCTCTCCAGAGCTGAGTGTACATCAAATATCTCCAACACGCCACACAGAAATTTCTCTCTGAAGAGTATATGATACATCCAGGTCGAGCACCCTTCCTCCAGCTTTCAGCACTTCTCCACCATGACTAGCAGCCGCAGCAGCCTGGAAAAGCCCTCCAGTAGCCCCCACTGAAACCCATTCACCTACCAAGCACTGCTGCACTCACCTGTAGCAACCTTCTTCTCTTCCTCACTCCCGATAACAATGACATCACAGGACGTTACATACTAATAACTTAGAACATCTGTGAAAGAAAAAGAAGAGTCAGTTTGCTACTTAGGAAGATAAAACCCCATGGCAATGTGGAGGTGGTTACCACCAAGCATGAACCTTCTAAGTAAAAACATGAGAAATAAGAGCATTTTCAAAGAATTTCTGTAAGGTAGAAGTTCAGAATGTAGACCAACATTTTTTTGGCACACATTTGAAAAACGATGACCACATTTATCACAGGAAATATCAACAGAAGGCTCTAAACTACTGCCTAACCACCTGATTTCTACTGAAAAGCACAGTATTTCTTTTAAGAAGGTGTCAAAGATGAGACCCATGAGCAGTATTGGGGGAACAAGTGGGGTTAAAACACCTAGATATTCAGGAGATACCAAAAGATACGAGGAAAGGGGAATAAGATGAAAGAGAAATGCCATAGAAGGGGAACACACAACTGTTACATGCATCAGCTGTAGAGAGGGTGTCGTGAAAAGTCATTATCATCCCATTTGAAGCCCTCAGGGGTGAACAGACTGGGACCTATAAAGGAATATGCATTAAAAGAAAAGAGACAACTGGCTGGAGATCATCTCTGCCGGGACTCGAACCCGGAACCTCTGGATTAGAAGTCCAGCGCGCTCGTCCATTGCGCCACAGAGACCTCACCATAAGCACAACATCGGCACCAGAACTGAAAAATCCCCCACCTCCTGCATCACTGGAGGGGTCTCAACACCTTATTTTCATGGCATGGTGCTGAGGCAGCATGAAAATCTGCTGCCCAGCTCAAACTCCCTTACAAATCACCATCTCTAGGCATCCCCTTCTTCCACAGTGATTGGCAATAATTCTGGGTATGATCTGTATCTCTCTCAGCAGCAGGGATGCAGCAAAAACCTGGATGCAGGCTTGTATCTGCATCTCTGGCAACCTCTCTGCAGCATCTCTAGCTCGACTGAGGGCAGAGCTAAATCCTGGAGTAGAGTCAATTGCTGCAACTCCCTTAGCACCATCACAGCATCCTCACTGCAGAAGCCAAGAGAGATAAAGATAAAAGAAGATTTAGCTTACAACACTGAACGCTGACAATAAGGAAGAAAGCTCTGTCATGACAAAAAATGCAGAAACCTGTGGTTTGAGCAGAGGAATAAAAGAAAAAGCAGCTATCGTGGGTTTATTTTAAGCAAGCTGTCAATCATGGGGTTTATGTTTCTCTATGTGCATCTTCCATTGGAAAAAAATTAAAATGAAATCAAACCAACAGGAAATATCCTTTTACATCCAATAGCTCAGTGGCTATGAACCCAGTGACACAATTCCTTGCTGTGAACAAACACATTTTGCATTTCTAAACTGCAGGAATTTTAAGAGTATTTTTTACTCCCAGACATGCTCTTAATTAGGTACAAACATGAAAGGAGACATGCTAACTGCAATACAACTTGCTCAGAAGAATGAACACTCCCTGAAACTACAAGCTTGTACCTCGGGGTCAGTGTGACCTGAAGACCCAACCTAAGCCAGCTCTTACAGCTGAGAACACTCCATACCAAAAATAAAACAATAGATAATTCACCTTTCAAAGGAACCAGGCATATAACCACGGCCAGAACTGCAATGGACCAGAGTCCAGAATAAACCCTGCCACTAACTACCTGTGCGGGACATCCATTGAGGCCAATGAAGATCATCATGCCACTGACCATATGTGTGTAGCACCTACACAGGACAAGCACATACTGACCCTCCAAGGGACAAGTACATACTGCTTATACAAGCAACAGTAACCGATTAGCCCACCCCTTAACATGAAAAAATGTGATTGCTCTATAGAAGTGTACTGTCACATATATAATCCCTGCTTTCCGCTGTATCTGTGTCCTCCATGCATTAGCCTGGGGCACCACTATGCACATAGGTAAAATATAAAGGAACAAATTCCCTTGGGAATTCTATGATAAGCATCTTTGTCTCCCTCCTTGGCTAGCGAAGAACTTTTACACAAATCGGGTTGTGAGGTCACATGGCGCTATTGAGAAGAGACACAGCACTTACAACCTCAGCACATCTAAAGCAAACCCAAAGAAATCGGTTTTCCTTTTACTGATGCTCTGGGGCCTTGGTAAGGTTTACAGTTGTCTTGACAAGTAAAATCCAGCTAGAAGTGGTGGGAAAGAAAGAAGGCATTTAACTTCTATCAGACAAAACCCCTCCTGCTGTAATAGATACCCAGTAAATCAGTAATTCTTGAAATAAATTACTTTGTGAACCAACTATAGTGCCAGTGTAAGCGCTGTAATCCCACCAGTACATTGAAAAAACTCAAAGCCTAGAAAACACCTATCTAGAGGGTGAACAAAGGTTGTGCTTAAAAAAATTACATGTAATAAATCTTAGACAAAGTTATAAAGCACCAATATAGAACAGAAAGAAAGAAAAAAATCTCACACAGCCTGTAGCTGCACTATGTGCATTCCTCATGGAAAGAAGGTGGTGTCGTCACACCAGCTCCTTTTAACATAATTTTGGGAAGCTGCACCTCAAAAGCAGTGCCTATTTTGAAGTCACTAACAGTTTTGCCAGCAAGTAGAAACTCTGGAGATGAAGTATTAAATTGCGCAAACCTCAGAAGAATGACTGTGGCTTTATGGGCACCTGCATTATGGGAGTCGGAGGGCAGATGAGTTTCAAAAGAACCCCCATTCCCCCTGACTGGAGCTGGACTGCGGCCTTGTTGCAGCTCTGCAACCTGCCTTTCCCTGTGCTCTCGTATGTCTTTGGGTAACACGTAGCCCAGCAGCACACATGCCCAAATATTTACCAGCCAACCAGCATTCAACATTTGGAGGACAGCCTGCTCCAATCAGCCCTAATTACACCAGAAACAGAAAAGGTCCAGGAGTTTGAGCGGGTCCTGGTGAACATGACACATTTCCAGCCACGAAGGTATGGGGAAAACCACTCACTGCAGGGAAATGGATGTGCCACAGGCTGCACCCCCAAAGAGCATGCCCTGATCAGCAGCACTGCTAGTAGTGCCACCAGAGCCCTCTTGCCTTCTCCCTGTCCTCATCCCAGCACTTGCCTGTGCTGGCACAAGGACATGGCCACGGGCCACACAGTACCAAATGCTCCCCAGCGAATGCTAGAAAGCAATGTGCAACTTTCAAGTCCTCAGGCCACCTGCCAGAAGCCTTTGTATGTTTAATAATTTGGCCAGTCTTCCCCAAGGAACTGACTGTCTCTCCGTTATCCCCATACATGACATACTTGGAAAGCAGAGACTGGAGTGAACCGCATAGACGCAGGTAGGTTATTTTGGGTGCTGGGGGATGCCAATACACACATTTCTGTGGGAAGAGATGACAAAGAAATTCAGTAAGCTGGGCAGCATGTTGTGAGACAAAAGCAATATCCCTCTTTAGATACAGTGAGGGCGGCATTTATAATGTGAGTATCTCCAGCACATAGAAGTGTGATGGGAATGAAAAAATTGCAGGGGGTCCAAACAAGGTTCAAATTGGCCCCCAGCTCATCCCTGATCACCTTCCAGCATCAAATAATTTGCTGCTGGACATGAACCGTGAGCAAGGATGCAGTCGACCAGGGTGAATCAAGATAATGTACTACCTTATAAACAGCTGGGAAAGGCATTTTGCAAGACAAAGACTTAAGCAGTAAGATGGCTGATGAAGCACGTGTTAATTAACTTGAGCAGTAAGATAAAACCTCACAGTAAGTTGCTCTAGGGCAGTATCGTCAGTGCTAAGAGATTCAAAAATCTCTTCGTACACCTATGTAAACAGCAGCAGAAAATCCATATCAGAGCTGGGTCTGTTTTGTGGTATCCATGGCTAAAGGTTTTATAGTAGATACATCTACCCTATTACCTAATAAAACCTCCTGCCAGAGTTACCAGAAAGCCCGTCGCACCAAGCAAAGGATAAAGCTTTAGAAGCTGCGTGCTTGCAGGCCATGAAGCCCCTTAACCTGGGTGTCCATAATGGGGAAGGGTTTTCTCCAAATCCTTACAATTTGCAAGATGCATTCTTGTCTTTTTCCTAAACTTATAAAGCCTTCTTTATTGCTCTTTTCTTTTTTTGCCAGCCACATCAGAAGCACCCAGATCACAGGCAGGTACCTTTGCCCTTGATTTGACCATCACATCACACATGTCTTCAAACCCTCCAGTGCCTTTGTGAGCCTCACTTTGTCTGCAGGACTGTGACTGGGCTCATCTAAAGATGTTCATCAGTGACTCATTATCAGGGGGAGCAAAATGCACTTGTCATCATGAGATACAGAGTCAGTTTTGGAAGCTTTTGCCTTCGGTGCCATGGGCTGGCATTGGTGGCTGTGCTTAAGCTTGCTGGGCAACGGCACAACTCAGCAAGTGGCTGATTTTCTGCAAGCTTACAGTTGAATTACAGGGGATGCTCTTTCAAAAAGCAGCTCAACTGTCATCTTAGTATCTGACTAAGATATATACAACTGGTTGATTTATATTTTGCTGGGAGTTAGTCCCCACCAGAGTTATTTTTGCATCCCAGATAAAATAGGTGAAGCACGAGGGCATGACTAGCTCCTGTCAGGGGGCTGAAGTAATAATCACCAGGGTACAAAAAGGAGAGTGAGGAGCTGACACTTCTGAGGAGCAGGTTGGATCCCATCTACAAAGTGGAAAACTAAAACTGACACCAGCCCATATGAGGGCCCAAGCAAAGATACCTTATGGCCCATACTTGTAATTGGTGTTGTGAAAATCACTGCAGGACTGAGAGACTGATGCCACACAGACAAAGCTGAGCATAAACACAGACTAAAAGATGCCAAGGCAATGATAGAAAAGGAAGGCCCTAGTAGAAACCCCAAATCTAACACCTTTTGCCTACAGAGCACTTGATTTAGAAGTCATTGACCACAGTGTTCCCCTCTGGCCTGTTTTTTGGATGGAGCACAGCAAGCTGGCCAAGACCAGATGCTGGAAGTTAGGAATATTACCTGGGTCTCCCTTGTCATGTCACCACCCACAGCTGCATATCCCTGATGGGGATCTTGAGCAAGCAGTCAGAAGCAAGTAGCTAGGGAATACCTGGAACAACACGGATGTCCAGCAAGGGTGGATTTACCCAAGAGGTTGAGAATGTGTCCTCAGCTGGGATCCTCAAAATGGCTGCAGGAGGGAGGGACACTCCAAGCCAGGTGGGCAACATAGACCATGCTCCCAGCTCAGGGCACTGCAGAGGAAACACTATCTTCTATCTGGCACACCCAGAAGGGCTGAGCTCCAGCCTAGCAGCACCTGGGGTGGCCAAGGTCATCTTTGCTGCCATCTTAGCAGGGGCCAGAGACCATGCATAAGTCCCTTTGGCCATCCACACCACCAGCTCTTCAGGGACAACTAATGGCAATGAGATCTGACTGGTACCCTATCCCTAATGGCTTGGTCTAACTGTGGAACACCTCATTTTGGCTCTCACTTGGGCACTAGGAACAAAGCCAACACTGTACTCAGGAGCGAAGCCACATGCAAAGCAGCAAACAGCTGGTGCGGAGCTCAACAGCCATTGGAGATGCTACCTCACATCAGCAGATGCAGTGTATTGGCTCTGCCTGAGCCCCACAGCAGCCCTCATAGTGCTGTGCTTTGTATTGGTAGCTAGAAAGGTGGTGAGAACACGTCAGTGTTTTGGCTACTGCTGAACAGTCCTCACACAGCATCAAGGCTGTCTCCAACATTCCACCCCCTCACCAGTAGGCTGGGGTGGGCAAGGTCTTGGGAGGGGACAAAGGAGAAGGAAGAGAGGGCATTTGGTATTTATGACGTTTGTCTTCCAGAGCAGCTGCTGTGCATACTGAAGTCCTGCTTCCCGGGAAGTGACCGAATATTGCCTGCTGATGGGAAGTAGAGAATGACACCTGTTGTTTCCCTTTGCTTCCATGCACACATTTGCTATTGCTTTATTAAACTGCCTTTATCTTGAATGACAAGGTTTTTTACATCTTTTCTTCTCCCTTGTCCTACTAAGGGGAGTGAAAGAGTGGCTTGGTGGGTACCTGGTGTCCAGCCAAGGTCAATCCAACACATGGAGATCAAGTCAGAAACTTGGGGGGGCGGGGGGGGGGGGGGGGGGTGCACAGGGACAGGGACGGACGGACGACACATGGGACAACAACAACATCTTTCCTCCCAACCGTGCAATTGGTGGTACCACAGCCCCCCAAACAGAGGAGATGGGACCTTCCAGACCCCAGGCCTGGAAACATCTACCACAAAAAACCCAAGAATAAAATCCTCCACCTCATTAACCTACAAGGACTTTCCAAAACTTAATATGATGATATTAGTGGCAACATCAATAACACACTTCTCAGGCACATGCTTAAGCAGGGAGGACGCTCTGACCCTAATCTTCCTCAGCCTGTAAAACAGATGCATCGTGGGGTGATCCAAACTAGCAGAGATTATGACAACACACCTTTAGAAACAGTCTGCTAGAAAGCAGGTTAGGTGCGCTCCCACTGTTAGCCATCAATACATGCCATCTTCCATGCACACAGGTATTACACACAGACAACCAAATTTCATCCGCAAGATGGTGTTTCTAAGAAATCTCTGCTCCAGAGTCTATAGAACAATGATCTGAAGCATCCAGAAGGCAAAACCAGTCCCTCTTTCTTTAGTCTTCACAGAAAACTGGTATTAGCAATCTACGCAAGCTGCTAGCATCACAAGACCCAAAAAGCTTTTAGGTGTGATGGGAGTTTGATGTCCCCAGGCAGGGCAGAGCCATCCATGACATATATTCAGGGCAGATTTTAGAGTCAAGGGACTGGAATGTCTCATTTCTTCCAAGGAATGTTCATCTACCTAATTCTAACAAAGCATCATGTTATTTTTGCTTACAAAAAAAAAATAGTATTTTACCCCTAAAATGACTTAATTAGCTGCAAATTGCCATCTTACCCCTGTGCTTCATGAATTGCAGTGGAGGCACTGTGCCTCAGTTTACCGTGGATACCTGACTCTGTTGGGACAGCACGGGCACACTGTCTGATTTCTCCACGTGCGACTGATCACTCCCAGCCACTCCTGGGGCACACCATGGAAGTGCCACCTCCCCGGCACCTCCGCTCCGCAGAGCAGCCAGTGCTCTGCAACTGGCTTGCCCGAGCTCTGCCAAATCCCTCCACCCTCTGGCTCTTCCTAACCACAGTGCTTCAGGCTTTGTCTCTTTTCTCTTTAAAGAACAGAAACAAACAAACCAAACAAACAAAAAACAAACAAAACAAAACCCCACCCCGCACTCACGAGGATTTCTCTGGAAACCCAAATCCTGTCTATCACTTACATTTGTCACTCAGCCTGATGGATTCACCTGTGCCACCTCTGCAGGAACTGCAGCCACCTCTGCTGCTCCCAGCTCTTGCTTTCAGCTCTCTTTTCCCTCCAGCAACCTGGTGTTTTCTTGCTGCCTGTGTCCCCTGCACACCCGCCCGGACACCGCTCCGGCCAACTCGGGTCTCTCCAGAGCCAGCCCCGGCCACGCTTCCCTTGCTCGCTCCAGAGGGCTCCCTATGACCGGGCCGGGGGTCCTGGGGGTCTCTCAGGCCGCCTCAGGCCTCTTCCCCTTGGATCCCTCCCCCTTTTCCGGCGCTTCCCCACCCCTCCCCGCTCTCCCTTTGTCCCCTCGCGGACTGCCCTTTCCGCCCGGGGCGGCCCGGCTGCCCGAGTCTCCATGGGAGTGGCGGCGGCCGGGGCTCCGCACGGTGGGGAGGGCACGAAGGGAAGGGCAGGAAGAGCAGAAAGGCCGCCGCCGCCGTGTCGCACCCCGCAGGGACAACACAGCCCCTCCCGCAGCTGCCAGCCGGGGTCCCAGCACGCAGGCAGCCCCTCGAAGGCAGTTTCCTCGCAGGAATCTGTTTGTTGGGGTTTGGGGTGGGTTTGTTTTTTTTTTCCTCCACTGGAAGGGAAAAGTGACAAAGACAAAACGAGCAAAACGCAACGTGGAAAGCCCCTCGTTCTGGCGGGGCTGCAGCTGTGGCCAGAGACACGAGGGAGTTGCTGCTCGATGCTGACGTGGAAGCCACGGAGCTGCTCCACAGCTTCCCACAAACCAGTGACTAACGGGGTTTGCCATGCAGACGCGTAACAGGCAGGTGGAAGAAATGCTGGGGCATAACAAGAAGCAAAATGCATAAACAACACCCTCTGTTATGGCCTTGAGCTAGCTTTTGCTTTAATTTATGGTTCTTGTGTTATTTCTCTCTCTTTTTTTAAGAGGTGTCTAACACATAGGGAAAGTAAAGGGCAGCCTCTAAGGAGGTTTAGTCAGACAGCAGGACCAAGCTGCCTCTGCAGATCCAGTTCATGGCTGTCAGCTGCATCGCTGAGCTCTGCCTAAGCAGAAAGGACCAAGTGGCCATGTCTCATCTTCATAGCCCCTATCCCTCTTCAGCATTACAGCTCTCAAATCTGCCTGCAGATAGTTCCTCTGCCTCTACAGGTGGGAGGCTGGGAGTCCTGTTCTTCCTCCTAATTCCTCACAGAAAAGTTCCTTTAATTTAGAGGCCTACATGGAAATTAAATGTATATACGCATCTCTATCCAGGTAGAACAAGATAGTTACAGAAAAGGCTTCTATTTCCAATACAAGTGAGAAAGAAAAAAAATTAAATTAGCCAGAAAAGTGCAGCTACTTCTGCTTTGCATGATGCACGTATACCAGAGGATGATGAAGAAATGTTTTTATATTCCACCCAGCACAACAAAGATGGCATCAAAGATGCTGCTAAAGACAAGCAGCTTTTTGTCAGCACATCCAGATCAATCACATCCAAAAGATAATAAATAGCTGGCCAACGAAACATCAAGAGGATTCAAGTTTCACTAATTCCCGGAACACTGAAAAGCAAAGAGGAAAGCTTATATGAAGCCAGTATTTCTGGAGTCTTGATAGGATTCTTAGTCACAAGCCTGTCCCTATCACACCTCTCATGCAAATTAGCTGTATTATCTCTAACTAACTGGGAATCATTTTTATCAGATTGTAAGTTTGTTTCTGAAGGTGATTAAGTCCAGTTTTTTCCCTCTCTCTCACAGCCTGCTGATGTCAGCTGCATTTCATCCTTGCCTGTAAAAACCCTGTTCTCTGCCCCATTCCTTTAGCTCTCCACTCACATGCACACGCTCCTCACAGGGAGGCACAGATGTGGGAAGGGGATCTGAATTACACCCTGCAAGGCTGCATGCCTGTAACAAGTAAGGCTTTTGATGTGGAAATGCACAACATTTACATCAAGACACCAGAATGCATCAAAAATGGGTGAAAATTAAGCAAAGAGTAATTACAAATACAAGATTTTTGGTTTCACACTTTATTCTGTCAACACTTCACAGTGGTTAATTTTAATCTTTCAGGATTTAACTTTTCTATCAGTTATTCAAATGTAAAACCTGACTAACCCCTTATAAAGCTTGTGGAGGGCATGAAGGCTGGAGGGTGCTGGGTAGTGGAGAGGATGAACCTACAGGTGGGTCACTGTGTGTACTGGTAAACTCAAAACAGTTTGTTTCAATATGTGGAAATGCCAGGACTGGTGCACAGGGTCTCGCTGCTGCCAACAGCTGTTGAAAAAAGTCTGTAAATCCCAGCAAATATAGAGTGTCATTTGTCTAATTGTTTTTTAGGGACCTTCTGAGTCAGAAAGTACATTTTAGCATTTCTTTAGCTTTTTCTTTTCTCCCTTTAATGTTCCCAGTCACTCAGGGGAACTTCTGGCACTCGACGTAGCAAGGACTAGGTGATCTTTAAGATCCCTTCCAACCAAAACTGTTCTGTGACTCTATGACTTTCACAGTCCTGCCTAGCTGATCTAATACCTTGTCTTCTCCCTTCCATTCCCACTTCCTCCCATCTTAGATGCTAACCTCACTTCCTCTGGGCTCAGTCTCCCAATGGCTCATGTTACTTGCTACAGCCAGGTAGCTCCATCCTACCATGCTACTGTGAAGAGGCTCACAGGTGATTCCTACCAGCACTTTCACAGGAGTGTGGAAAGAAAGCATCTGTGGGATGGAAGCAGCTCTTTATCAACTGGGTCAACTCACCTGCAGCTGCAGCAGTGCCTCCCCACATCAGACTCGGCACCCTCCCAGTCAATAGTAGTTAAAAGCCTGGCGAGGAGCACCTGCTTTGGGGGGTGGGGGTGTGTGTTGGCTAGATGATTTCCAGACCAACGCAGGCTACTTAATGATGCTACTGGAGGTTAGACATCAGGATGGAAGATGCCTCTTAAGGGGGAGGGCAGGGGAGGAGCAGAGAGGACCAAAACCTAGGGCAAAGCTATGTGGCTCATCCCATCCTTTCCCTTGGAGAGGTGTCAACCTGCTGTTTCCCTGAGGAGCATCCACAGCTCAGCATCTTCCCAGGCCTGATGGCTCACTTTGAGTGCAGCTGTTGCAGTAACAGGGACAGCATGAAAAATTCCTTCTCCCTCCATATGAGCTGAATGCATCTTTTAAGTCCCAAATTGCACTGTGGCCAGGTCCCAGGTGAGCAATGTCTCCATTTCCAAGTACCATGAAAGCAAACTGTTAGGCAGCACTGTGGATGCAAGTATAGCAGCTGCCTTCAGTCATCCCTCTGCCAAAAGGATTCAGAGAGTAGCCAGCAGATTTCTGATGCAGAAAACAACAGGGAGACATGTTGTTAAGTGGTAGTGGCAACACACTGCAAACACTTCATGTGGGTTTAACCTGTGAGACTCATTGCTGCAGTACAGCAGTGGGCTCAGAGATCTTCAGGAGGCTGAAACAAGCCCTGAGCGTTTATCTGACTGGCAGAAATAGGCACAACCCTGCTGATAGTGAACAGGAATGGCTGGAGGAGAGGAGAAAGACCCCCTACTTGGAAGCTAAAAGTAGCAAATGAAATTACTCTTGGAAGACACCAGCTTCAGGAGAAAGGTGTTGTACTTACATGCTGAAGCTAAAGAGACTGGAAAGGGAGTGCTCACAGGTGTCCAAAATCTGTTGTGGCTGGTTTGCATCAGCTGCCTGCTGTTGCCCTGCCAGGACTCGTGGGTGGAAAAGAGACCGCAAGAATCTGCATGGGTGCTGGGTGTTCCCTCTACCAGTCCCCATTTTACTAGGGCTCTGTCCTTTCTGCTGCTAGTGGGAAATCTGTAGATGATGCTGTGTCAGAAGAGGTTGAACTGCTCTTTTACATCCCCTTTACCTTTCCTGGTATGCCAGAGCCATGTTGGAGGAAGAGTCTTTGGAGGTCCACAACCAACTGTTCAGGGCTGGACTTCCACCAGTACTAGATCATATTGTGGGATGCCCTGACCACAAAAAGCTTTATGGTGAGTCTTACTTAGTCACAATTCCCTCTCCAACATCCGTCCCCTGAGGCTGTGCTTTAGTTGCTTCGTTCTCACATATGCCCACTTGGTGCCACTGTTATTCCACGTTTCTCCTTGATAGCAAAGCAGGAGGTCTGAGAGCCTATAGTAGAGCAGGAAAAAAAAGTGTTCAGGGCAAGCCAAACAGAAGACAGCTTGGCAAAATAACATAGGGTTGTCACAAGATCCGTGGAGACAGTCACTGCAAAGTTTTCCTACAGCAAGACCGTTTCTTCATGCAATGGAGAGGTATAGGGGTGCTGGTCCTCCACTTAACCTACCTGGCCATGGGAGCTCATGCACTAAGACAACATCAGATCCAACTACTGCATCAGCTGTTTAGGGTATCCTCAGAATGCTTGGACACCCTGGGGAAAGGTAGCTGGGGGCTGAGCAAGAAATCGGCATTCTCTGATGTAACTCAGTCAGGGACTTGGTGCCCCTGGCTGAGCTGAAATAGGACTGGTGGGCACGGGAGCAGATGGTGTGGGGTGAGGCAGGTCAGGGTCATTAAGGCCTATTAGTGCATTTCAAGGTACTAGCATTGTGGTGGGATAAAAACCAAGTTCAGCTGTGACCTCCTGGACCTTTCATCTGACCTGAGCACTGTATGGGTGCCCACATAGTAGTGTGCTACCAACTTCTGTCTTCACATCTGCAGACCAAGGACCTCACTGGGCCATTTCTTCGATCCAAATAAAGGGATATGTCGCCAAACTTTGTTGGAGAGGTCCCATCTGATCTGTTCAAAATGATGTGTGTTAAAGAAAGGAGACTGAGCAAGGCTTTGGGCTCAGGAGCCAATACTTTGGAGAGGTTGTCCTGGTAGATTCAGGACCAAAAGTGTGAGGTATACCTCCTTAGCCAGGGGCAAGCTGGATCAGGCAGCTGAAGGCATGCAGAAATGGCTCAGCATAGGTGAAGGTGCTTCATGCCTGCATAGTCCAACATTGCAGTAAGGTAGGGTTTTTCACAGATGGACAGCACCTCTGAAACCCTTTTCAGGGCAGTTTACAGAAGTTCTTTAAGGGCACAGGGAGTAGGTGCAAACTGACCCACAGACAGTCCTGCAGGGGCAAGCAAAGTTTATCCATGAGAAACATTCATTTCCTAAGGTCTCAGAGGACATGCACCCATCTGATCCTTTGCTCTTCACTGTGCCTTGTATTCCCCAAGCCCAGCACGAACATCTGAGAAGAACGTGAGTGTGAGTTAGGATTTGCTGTATCGTGTAGCCTGATAGAGGCAAGGCTCTGTGCCTGAGATGCACCAGGGGTGAGACTGAGCGTGTATTGACAACAGGTGTGTACACAAACATGCACAAACAGCCAGCCACAGTAATCAACACAGGGAGAAAACACAGTACTCCACAAACACAAACAGCACCAATGTCCTCGTTGTTCCTCTCTCCAGCTGATCAGGATGGAAGTCTGTTAGTGGAAAATACATATACATATTAACATGTTGATCCCTTCA
The DNA here is from genome assembly GCF_023634155.1 of Falco peregrinus. Taxonomy (NCBI): domain Eukaryota; kingdom Metazoa; phylum Chordata; class Aves; order Falconiformes; family Falconidae; genus Falco; species Falco peregrinus. Next base: position 6,223,664 of record NC_073740.1, on the reverse strand, counting down.
GTAACTTATGGTTTAAATAAGGCCTAAAATAAGCTTGCATGTAGAGTATGTCATCATAGTTCCCTTTATCAGACAAATTAGCACCATCTCATAACAGCAAGTGAAGGTGAACTTGCAATTGTATCATTGTCATAATTATATGTGTAATATTAGCAGATGCTTTTTGGCATCTTGCCTAGAGTTACTGTTGCAATTGAACAAATAGAAACACTATAATGGGATGAATAAACGTGAGCAATGTCTGTAGCAGCATGAAGCAGTTCACGTTTTTGTTGCTCAGGTCTCAGTGGCAGTCCCAGGTCCAGGCTTGACTGCAGAGCTGGAGCTGGCATGGGCCAGTGCAATCAGGCACCTACAAAGACAGATGGGAAGAAGTCCACATCCTCACAGGACATTGTCCTGATAAGCAGCTTTTAACAGTCTAGACCATTACTAGCCTGCCCCAGTTCAGTGGAAAGGGGAATGATCTCCCCATAGGCCTCCCAAACTGCAGCCTGGGGTTCATGCGATTCCTATTTTGCAGTGAGTGTAAGATGACATTATACTGCTTCTTCCTAAATATATGGCTTCAACTCATCTAAGATTTTCTAGATCCTTAACAACAGTTTTAGCATCTGCAACCAGAGATATGTAATGCCACTGCAAGGATTCCTTTTCTTTTTTATATCTGTGTCTGTGTATCTATATCTATATATCTCTGTATAAAACCATTCACACTGCTAGCTCTGCTTGGCTGTATAGCTTGTCATTGATACTTTAGCTTCCTAAACAGCAACCCGTATTTCATAGCTTATTAATGTCTACTGTTGCAAAATTCTCCTCCCATTTTGAAGAACACATGGATTTTGCTTCACTTGCAAGCTTGTTGTATGGTTTATGATTGCAGTTCTCCTGGACAACACTCATAAAATGTTGTGACAATTTGCATCATCTCTGCACAGCTTATAAATCTGGTTCTGATTGTTAGGATCTGTCTCTACCTCTGTGAGTTATAGAGATCCATGGAAGATCAGGATGGACAAGGCCTTGACTGCTCAGCCAGCAAGGGAGTCAGCCACACATGCTGAGTGTGCAATACATCTAACCCAACTAAGGGCTGCACCAATAAAAGACCTACAAGCTAGGTTAGGACAAAGCTAGTGCATTTATTAACAGTGATTTCTAAAGGCACTGCAAGCAATGGCACCTGCTGACCTCAAAGGTCTCTGCCAACCCGATTATATGGTTCTTGTCTGCAAACTCAAGGAGTTTGGGGAAAGATTGGGGGAAGGCATGCTCTGGATGTGATAATCAAGCTCTGGTGACAGCTCAATTTATCACTGGACAAGTTTCAGCATTCTGACTCAGGAGAACATTCCCCCTTGTCATTGCTTGCTTTTTACTCCCAATGAAAAATCTCCGATGAGATTTCCAGCGACGGCTCTTTCTGCATTCCTGGCGCGCACTCAGCTAGCCAAGCAAGACTGTAAATAATTGAGCACCCATCATTCCCTTTGCTGTCACCACCAGCAGCAGCTTAGTTCACTCTCAACAGCAAATATTTAGTGAGGTAATCAATCCAAAATATCTTAATTTGGGTAAGAAAATTAAATGCTTTTCCCAGGTCTTGTATCTGATTATCACTGGCATCCATTCTGCCTTTCTTATACAGCCTTTCTCAGAGTAGGTGCTGTATCAGGACATAATTATGGAGGATCATAGAAGCAGCTCAATTAGCTACAGCTAATGCTTCTTATTAGCATTTTGCTGGAGCATGTGGAGTTTTTCAGCTGAAACAGATGAACAAGCTCAAACATTCACATACGAAAGCTCAGACAAAAACAGAAACAAAGGAACAGGGAGAAGAATGTCAGGAAAACCACAGAACAGCACATGAGCAGCAGGGGCTGGGTGCAAACACGGGCAGCATTATTGCACAGCTCTCAGGGCATGGCTACAATGCCTGACCTTGGAAGCTTCAGCTATTGGACAGGAGCACATTGGGGTCACAGTGCACAGCTGGAGCCTGCTCTTGTAACCCACCCTGACTTCTGACTTCTAAGGATGAGTTTATTCTACAAACCAAAGCTTTCCAGCCTTACACGTCGCCAGCCTTCCTGTCTCCAAGATTCAATGAATTTTATGCAGTCTTCAAAATGAGGCAACTTCACAGCTTTTTACTTCAAGTTCCTCTCTAAGTCCTTTTCTTTCTTTTTTCCTTTTCTTTTTATTTTTCTTTTTTTTTTCTTATTTATCATTAGCAGAACAACCTAATAAAGTAGTGTATGAGAAATTGTAAATTTTGGAAACTTCTAAAATTTACTGGAGATCAACAGCCTGCTCATGGGAAGCAGCAGCACTGTCTGGGCTAGCCTTGATCAAACTCCAGTGGAAAACAGTTGTTCTGCACTGCAGCAGGAAAACAACCTCTGCGTTGAGACTGAAACATTTCTATCAACGTCTGCTATTGGTGGCTGATCACAAGGGCACCAGCTTTGGTGCTGATTAGAAGAACCAGTGGCATTTGAGACCAGCTTCAAAGTGCAGAAAGATAAGCCTGATGCCCAGCAGCATGGGGGGCGTGCAGCTCACCCAGTGTCTTTGTCATTCCCTTTGGCACATTCTGGTTTCATTGACCTGATTCTCTCTATGCCACATTTGTCATCATTTCTGGTGCATGCAGGTTTGCTGTCCTGAAGCAGTAGGGCTTGGCCATTTCAGAGAGGAAGCAATGCTCCACCTTTGTGGTGTGGGTAGAGATGTCACAAGCCTCACAGTCAGCTCACAGTCCTCTTCAGTGGAAATACCAGGGCATTTTCTAGGAAGCAGGTTCCTAGACTCCTCAGTCCTCATGGACAGCCCGTTATCACATCTTCCCTTGGTAGTGCATGACTGAGCATCTCTGCCAAGCCCTTAATGGTGGCATTAAGGCAAAATAGTGTCTTTTTGCCATGTGAAAAGGCTTTGCTCAATAAGTGAGGGAGCAGCTCATAGACAGAATGAGGTACTGAGTACCATCTGTGACCTGCATGGTGAAAGCCTGCCATGTCCTAGGAGATGGGGGCAAGAGGAGGCACCACAGGGTAAGGAGCTGAGGGGAAAAAAACCCAAAAACCAACAAACAGTCCCTTCTGGGGCGGTGACTGGTGCTGTACATCAGGAGCTCATGCTAATGCTGCCAGGATGCTGCATCTTCAGGCCAGGCAAGTCCTGAGCTCATTGCCATTAAGCATTTGCATTTTTTTCCCCACTGCAGCATAGGCTTAAGAGGTTTTTGTCATGTCCATCGTATCCTGAGGGCTTGCGTGTGCCTAAGATTTGGCAGTGGGTGTTGTGGGTGAGGGGGACTGGGGGTGGGGTTGCTGGTGTGAGTGGTGTCAGGTGTGCCTTTTTTCACTGTGGCACTAGAAGCCCCTCTGAAATCAGCTCCTGGATGCTCAGTCCAGCAGTTGCCTGTGTTTCCCCACTGTGCCTGTAGCTAAGGTGAGTCTCAAATACACCAGTGGGGACTCGCACAATAGGAGGGTGAGCAGCAGATGAGGAAGGGAGATGGATGCATACGTCTATCTCCAGCAACAGCCAGCTCTGAAATGAGTTCACACCAGGCTGTGCCTTGCAGTGCACAATCCTTGCCCAAAGCACATGCATACGACACAGGTTACTACCTTATTAAAAATAATAATCTACATCAATTAACTCTGCTAGTGCCTGTTCCCTGTACAACCACCAATCATCAGCCAAGACAATATGTAACAACTTGGCATCAGACTCTCAACATATCGCTGAGCTGAGCCAGGACAGAAATAGCCTTTTCTGCCACATCCCTTCGACTCTAATCCCCATGCACTTGATCCACATCAGTACCATGGAAGGTCTACGCAAGGCATGAACAGTACTGTAGGGACCGATGGGATCTAGGAGTCTGTGAGATATTACAAGTCAGTGTGGAACTGGTGATCTTCTACAAAATCACCAAAAGGAGCCAGGCAGTTAAACCTGACCCACATGCCAGAGACTCAAGCCTTGAGATAGTTGATTACTGCTCTATCTCCTAAGGCAGTAATAATCTCTTACAAGGCAAAGGGCTGGCTTGTCACTGGATGATGCAGAACCATGCTGCCTGGCAGGGGACTATAGAGCTTTGTCATAAATGATGGGCGTGGGGTTTTCTGATGGGAATTTGCTCTCAAAAGCCTGAACAAAAAAATCCGAACAGATCCACTGCTGTGCACATCACCCCAGAGAGGACCAGGAGCCTATTTAAAGAAGGAGTTTTTCAGTCATGAAGATCCAGAGACAGCATCAATCAGGTGGAAAACATACCAAGGGAGGTCTCAGGCAAAGGCCAGCTGAAAATCCTTTTTGTGCCTTGCACAGACTCCATCAGCTCTGGCAAACTGCCAGAAAGCAGAGACCGAGAACAGCCAGAGCTGAGCACAGCATGTCAAATCAGCAACAAGGGAATTGACAAATCCCATAATAATAGACAAATTAGCCAGTACTTTGAACAATTATGATGTAACAGAGGAGAACCAAATGGCTTCAGAGGACAACATCGTAACTCACAGTTAAAACAACATTGTGGCAGTAGGGTTATTGGGCTAGAGCAGTTATATCTTGGGATGATGTGGAGGCTTAGACACACATCCAGCTGTGTGTGGTAGATCTAGAAGGCTCTAGACTAAAGCAAGTACCATTTTCCCAGAGAATGGAGGTATTTTCTGACTGAGATGAAACTTGATGGATCTAAAAGGTATAATGGCAACGCCTAATTACTCCTTTAACTCATGGCAAGGTCACTGTAGCTGCTGGCTGCTCCCCCACTCTGGCCTCATGGGTTCCTCCTTGACCTCGTTGGGTGGCAAGCCCTTATCTCAGATGAAGCTGTAGCACGAGCAGCTCTAGGTCTGCCAACTGAGCTGGGATCCTGAGAGCTTGCAAGGAGTTCCTGTCTGCTTTGTCCTCCAGGAATATGAAGGTGCTCTGAACACATTCATCACTTCCAATGCATTAACTGTCTCTTAGTGGCAGATTTTTTTAGTCAGAATGGATTAAAAGTATAAAGTCTGACAGTAACATGGGCTGCAGCACCTCCTTCAGAGACTCCTAAACCATACTCAGCCATCAAAAATTAAATCGGAGCACTTCCCAAAAGACAGCAAACTCTTACCTCCAGATGATGAACTGAACACATAAGGTCATTTTCCACATAGCTCATTAGCTTCCCTGGTAAAGCCATGCAACTTTTTGCCAATCTTGCTTCAGCTTCCAGCTGTTAAAGTGAGATGGTGTCTCCGTTGCAGCCAGCACCCATCAAAAAGCACTTCTGGCCAGACAGAGTCTGATTCTGGCTTCACTGAAAGTATGAGATAGCAGCTTTTTTGCGTACGTGACTGGCACCTGAAACAGGGCTCTCCTCAAAGTTTGCCAAATAAAATTGTTGCACAGGGGCTGGAGATTCTGAAATGAGTGTGTTAAGATATGAGTTCTTACTTGTCTGTCTATATCACTGTCACAGGAAAACTGGAGATTAGTGCAACTTCACAAAAGGTTTCTTCCTAACAGGCTGTGTAACCCCTTTTATGTCTGTACAAGGCATCAGTCTGAAAGGGATGTAGCACAAGGAAAGCCTCCCAGGAGCATGAGGCATAGCCATCTCCAACATCACTCCTCTGTTGGTATAAAAATGCCTCTAATCCAGAGAAAATAATAAAGTGAAGGGAGCTCGCACCTCCCAGCCCTTTCAGTGCCCAGGACCAGAGGGGCTCCCCAAGGACCTGAAGAGTAGCTGGTGCTTAGTCTAGAAACACCTGGAGGGACAAAACTCATTTATCCTGGTCAGCACATGAACTTTTAACTATTAAAAGCTAACAGATGTAAGAACAGATTTCAAAGTGTCAAAAAAAGAGATACCTTATCAGGGAGCATTCACAAATGCAGTCATTTTTCAGAGATCTGAGATAAAACAGAAAAACAAAGGTTATTTTTTAGGCAAAGGGATCTCTTCTTTCCCCACCACCTCTCTTGGAAAAGACTCAAAGGCAGAGTTTGAAGGTTTTTTTGCATAGGGAAAAGATGTTTCTGACCTAAACTGCTGCCAGTATTGCAAAGCAATGAAATGACAGTAACTTACAGACACTTACTAAGAAGTTAGATCTTGTTTCTTCAAGCCTTTTCCAGTCTACTGGTTTTGGCTGGGATAGAGTTAATTTTCTTCACAGCAGCTGGTATGGGGCTATGTTCTGGATTTGTGACCAAAACATGTTGATAACACAGGGATGTTGTAGTTGCTGCTTGAATAGTCTATTTCTGTTTTGGAGCTGGAGTGAAAGGTAATGTCCCAACAGCAGATCACTGACAAGCTACATCCCAACTCACAAGCAATATGCTGGAGTTCCTGGCAACTTGACATATGAGAAATCATCTTTTCTGGCATCTTTGAAAGATTTCAGATGGATAAGTATCAGTCTGAACAATCCTGCTCCATCAGTGCAATCATTCTTCCCAGCCTCAACTTCACTCCCAGCTTCTCTACCTCCTCCTCACAAGCAGCACAGGGAGAGGGAGACGGAATGGAGGATTCATAACAGATTGTCTTTGCCACTCCTTCCTCCTCGAGCTCTTCCTCTGCTCCAGCATGTGGTCCCACACGCAGGAGACAGTCCTTCACAAACTTCTCCAACGTGGGTCCTTCCCACAGGCTGCAGTTCTTCACGAACTGCTCCACTGTGGGTCCCTTCCACAGGGTGCAGCCCTTCAGGAACAGCCTGCTCCAGCCTGGGTCCCCTGCATGGTCACAAGCCCTGCCAGCAACCCTGCTCCAGATCCTCTCCCCATGGGGCCACAGGTCCTACCAGGAGCTGCTCCAGCACAGACTGCCCACGGGTCACAGCCTCCTTCAGAAACATCCCCCTGCTCTGGCACAGGGTCCTCCATGGGCTACAGGTGGATATCTGCTCCACTGTGGACCTCCATGTGATGAGGGGGACAGCCTGTCTCACCATGGTCTTCGCCATGGGCTGCTGGGGAACCTCTGCTCCAGCACCTAGAGCACCTCCTCCCCCTCCTTCTTCACTGACCTTGGTGCCTGCAGATTTGGTTTGCTCACATATTCTCACTCCTCCCTTCCAGTGGTGTTGCACAGCAGCTTTTTTTCCCCCCGTCTTAAATACGTTATCACAGAGGCACTACCAGCAGCTTTGACCAGCAGTGCGTTTATCTTGCAGCCAGCTAGAATTGACTCTGTCCAACACAGGAGCAGCTTCTGGCATCTTCTCACAGAAGTTACCCCTGCAGCTCCCCCACTACAAAAACCTTGCCACATAAAGCCAATACATGGGCTTATTAATAAATCTGTAAAATTCTATGGCTTGTTTTACATTTGTGGCCAGACTGCATGATCTTGTATTTCATGCCTAATATCTCTGCAGGAACCCAGCTCACCTCCAGTGCTGGAGGGCGGTATCTTGGCTCTTACAACAGGGTCATTTTCCTGCATTCATCCACCTTTCCCTGGAGTTTCTCATCCTGCTGCCAGAGTCCAGATGTCAGAGGTGCAGCAGTGTCTGTTAGTGCCTAGAACTATCCACTCATTTTTCCTAAAGACCTTTTGGAGAGCATCAGCCTCCCAGCCATTCACCACCTAGCATTTAATACAAGTTGAATAGCCTCAGAATGTGTCATTGCAACGTCCCTTACTACTGGAATTGCCAAAGCAATGGGAAGTCCCTTGAACAGAGGCATGACGCAACAGGTCTGAACTGATAAGCAATGCTTTCTTCTTCTTTTGCAGCTGGAATAGATTGTCACCTAAGGAACACGATAGCAAAGCAGGACCGATAACAGTGCAAGCTGGTTGAGGAGCCAGGCAGGCAGCCCCTGAAGACTAGGATGGCATGTCCAGACATAAACATGTTTCAATTTCCCTTCTCAGACCGAGACATCCCAGATAAAGCCCTTATCTGGCCTTTTCTCAAATCAATATGATGCTTCAGTCTCATTCTCAGAGCACAGCAGGGGCAGACATCCAGGGAACAGCTTTATCACATCGTTCACTATAGGCAGAGGAAGCTGGATTTTTCCACCCCAAAATGAGTTTGGTAGGTTCAGTCACATCCCAGCTGCGTGTTGTCACTGCCAGGTTTTAGCTTTGTGATGTGCAATCGCTCCAGGTAGGCTGGAGATCCTGGGGATGCCTGCAAGGGGGATGCATCGAGGCAAAGGTAAAAATGCCCATGGTACTCTCCTGGCTGCTGTCAGGGCCGGTGAGTCCTCAAACATTACACGGCGATTTTTCCCTCTCCACCCGGAGACCCGAAAGCATATTTACAAACGGTCCGGCGCCTTTTCTGCTTGCCTTCGGAGGGCAGCAAAACGCTCCTTTGTGAGGGAAGGGAAAGCGAGTAGGAAGAAGAGCTTGAGGTCTCCATTTGGGAATCCTCTTACAAGAAGGGCTTATTGCAACCAAAATGTTTCAAGCAGAGCCCCAAACTGTGAATCTACTCCCACCAGATACTCCCAGAAGTTGGGCCTTTTAAAAGTTATGATGGAGATGACACTTGTGTTTTGGGTACTAGAGGGAGTGCACAGCTCCCAGCCTGGCAAATGCCAGTCCCTTCGCTACTTGAAGTGCAGCCTTGACACTAGTAATTTAAGGAGTGTCCGCTGTTCCTTGGCACAGAGACCCTGTCATTCTTAGTACTACAGCATTTCAACAGTTTTCAGCATATTTTTGACCATGCCATGCCATGCTGTGCAAGCCAGCTCTCAAATGATTTCCAGGCACAGGGGAGAGGACTGCTTTGAGGAGACTCTGGTTGGGGGCATCCTATTCTGAAGAGAGTTTAATGGCCTAGATACAAACCTCACCATTACAGTTTAGCCTCTGTACCTCAGAGTGGTCCCAGGCATGTTAAATTATCCAATACAGGTGTGCTAATTCCATTGTTTCACAGTGCCCATCCTCAGAAGCATTGCAATTCCCAGTCTGCACAGGGCCAATTTTAGAGCTTCAATGCCTCTTGCTGCCACCACCCCCACCCCCCCATAGGGATGCGGAAGCTCTGCTGAGCCCTCATCTCTGTCAAGTCCACTGGTGAGAGTAATCTATTCAAATTTAGACAACCCCATAGGAGATGTCTCCAACAAGCTCATTGGGTTTGGGTCCCTTTATAGCCAGTGGCAAGAAACAGGAATGACTCACACAGCAGTAGCCCCAGCACAAGCTGACTCACCTTCAGAAGATGCCCCTTGCTCTCCACTGCCCTGCGTTGCTCGGACACTGAACTCCGAGGTCTGGATGCTGAAATTCAAGCAGATGCATCCCCTTTCCTGGAGCAACATGTCCCAGCATTGCTGACTGCTCATTCACATCCTTTATGTGGAATCTTAGGAAGTCCTGCAGACACCCCATTGACCCTATAACCAGGGCTTAATTTGCCCTCTATGAATCACTCTAATGATCTTCCCCAATCACACCCCCCATATTTGTGCAGAAACCTTTTTCTCAAGGGAGGCTAAAAATTAAGGAGAAAATACAACGAGAAGGTTCAACTAAAAGTACTACAAAAGCTTTCTTAGTTAGTGCAGCTGAAAATAGAGTTGCTTGCACACACAGGCTGCTAGTGCTTTTAAAAAAAATCTTAACTGCCTTGAATGCATTTGTATTTATAGCTGAGAAAACACCGCTTCCCTTGCCGAAAGTCTGTGTAAACGCAACTGTTTGCTCAGCAATGTGTGATGGAGAAACACAAACCCACCAGGTGGCTGCAGCATTGCCAGCACATAGAGTTCATTCAACACTCTGCATTCCCCCTGGGATTTTTGCAAGTGGGCAAGATGCAGAGCTGAGCAGCAGCAAAGGCAGGCGGGTTGTATCCAACCCTACAGGGGACAGCGCTCAAAACAGAGAAAAGCCCAGAGGTGGATCTTCAAATCCAGGGAAGAGCCAGCCTGAGGCACACAGGTGGCTGGAAACTCATTCATGAGGCCAGATCTCTTCAGGTTTTAGGCTGAAGTCAAGCTGATGACTGCAGCTGATCTCTGGATACAGATTCGTATTATCCTGCCAGCACAAAGAGGCCAGATTTTCAGGTCTGCAGACAAAAATTGTGATTAGAGCTGAGAATGCTCATCCGAGTGCTCTGGTGTTTCTAGGTAAGTGCTAGCTCTTTCAGTGTTATTGCTGTTGTATTTTATCAGCTTGCTGCAATCTGTTTTTTTTATATTTGACTGATTATAATTAGCCCACTGGGTTTGCTGTTCTTTCAATTTTCTTATCTTTTTCCTGACAGTTTTGGAGACGGCTCCATTTTAAATATATACTGTGCTTTAAGAAAAGAAAATCTTCCCCAGCTCTCTTTGAAGCTCAGCCCTCTGGGGAGAGTGCCAGTAGACAGGCTTTCGGCTCAAAGTATATGTTTAATAAGGGACAATTAGGTGGCAGCAAACATTTAATTATCAAATGTACTGATGCTTCTTACACTGCCTGAAGTTAAGCAGGTGCCTTATACATAGGATCCTTCAAATATCAAATGTGAAAAATGTTTCTGAGCAAAACCAAATGAGCTGATGAATACATTTAGACTATAAATTAGGCAGAGGTTTTTAGCAAAAGTCTGGAACAGGCTTCACATTGCGTTAGCATCTGTAGGAGGACAGTTCCATAGGCTAACACAGGAGACTGCACACTCTGTCCTGTGGTAGAGAGGACCAGCTCCTGCCTGTACCGTGTTTGGGAAGTGCTCCAGTCAGATGCCACTAACCTTGAGATACCAGGGTCCTGCTCATACCAGTGGGGTTGCCCAAACCTGCTTCACTCTGGTTCACGGAGTGGACTAGACAAGGCTGAAGCCACTGGAGGGTCTTATCTTGTCCCAGTCACTGGTGCCACTCGCTGTCTCCCACTGGGCAGTGGAAAACACACCAATTTCTGAGACCCCTAAACTTGTATCAGCTGCAAAGAGCCACAGGCTCTCTTATTAGCCTTCACTGATGAAGGAACACACTGTTTGGCTTGATGTGTAAGGTGGGATCAAACGTGGTGGAGAAGCTCTGAGCAAATCCCCCACAATCCTTTCGAAGCCAGTGGGCAAGCAGGCTTCCTTGGCTGCTACTCATCTGCTGGACATCCCCCTGAACCATCTGACCCTCTCTGTTGATGGGAGAAATCTCAGCACCTGGATGGAAAGAAGCAAGCCTTCACCATCACGTGCCACAGATCCACCCTGTGTTTTTCAGAGACAAGGCTGACATTGCTCCCAGGGACAAGCTGAGAATGAAAACTGATGTATTCCAGGAAAAGACAGACATGTTCCTCGATACAAAGCAGGAAACAGATTTACAAAATTCCTTGCAGCTCCATTACATGCCAAGTCTTGTACACAACCAGAAAAAGGGGTCAGGCAGACTTCTTGCAGAGGGGCCACAGCACCACCTTGTCCTTGTCCCTCACCAGGCTGCTCACAGAACAGCTTCTGAGCCTGCAATATGGAAGGCAAGCAGGATTCTTCTTGAAAGCTTTACCAAGTGCTAGGTAGGAATCCTCTGCCAAAAAAGGGGGTTTCTCCCTTGAAAGAAAAAAAAGGTTGATTTAAACAGACTGAGACCTGCTAAGGTTACTTTTTAAAACAATATCCCATGTGTTTTGTAGATCATCTGGGAACTTCTGTTCTTGCATCTTGCCAGGAACAGCAACCGGCATTACACTTGTACACCCAGTCTCATAAATCTAGACTGCCTCCCAGTGCTTTGTACTTTAGGAGCTCTGTGTCCCTTTCTGCACTTTCTTCTTCCAGTGTCAGGATGGAGATGTGTTTCTTGGGCTCCAGCTCAAGCCAACGGTCTCCTTACTCCTTGCAGAATAGTCTCCATGCCTGGGAACCCCAGCTATTTTGACCTGTCCCTCTTCCCTGATTCTGCCTACTTCATCGTTTCAGGGACAAAACTTGGCCTGAGCGCCCCAACACGGGTGATGTGACGGGAGGGAGGGTGTGTCAGGGACTGCCTGGTGTGTGCCACCTCCCTGGAGCTCTCCTGCTGCTATGCTTCATAGATGTCAAAGCTGGAGGCATCTTTCTAACATCAGGTCTCCTGTGCATTGCAAGCCAGCAAATCCAATCGCGTCCAGATCTTGTGTCATTTGGAGGCAGAATGAGGGGTGGTTTGGTCTGTGTTTGTTTTTTTTTTTTTTACTAAGTGTCAGCTTGGGCTTTACAAATCCTGTTGTGGTGGGGAACATTCACTTACCCCTCTTCTGATGGAGCATGGCTGCTGCTTCCAGGGTCTGATCTCCCCTTGAACTTTCTGAACCTCCTTCCCAGGTAGAGTCTCTTCACCCACCTTCTAGGGGAAAAAAAAGAAGAAAAAACCCCAAACAAACAAACAAAAAAACCCCAGCTACAAGCCACTGCCTCATAGGTGGTCTCAAACCTTGCTTTTCAAACCCAGGTCCAAGCTGTCTGAGGCACTAAGGCCAAAACGGGCTCCTGTTCCCATGGTGCTCCCTTTCGTGCTGTGCATGCAACAAGGTCTCTCCCCTGCCTGATTCCTGCTGGTTCAGATACACACAGTTTCCAGAGAACAAAATCCCTTGGAGACAGTGCACAAGGGACACTTGCTCACGGCTGAAGAGTGCAGCTAAAGCTAGCATTAATTCCACTTACAGGATGAAATTGGCAGGAGAGCAACTAAATTTTCTGTCCAGTTCTAAAGTGCTCTCAAAGTGATCTAATTTATCACTGCAGCAGCAGCAGCAGCCATTCAAATGCTCTCCTAGCTCCCTGGCTTTGCGATCAGGTGATAAGATGACTTCATGTTAGCAGATGGGTCCAAGTTCTTTGTCTCCATTTCTTGGGTCCTCACCAGATCTTGTGGTTGCACTTGGCCCTTTCAGCCTTCTGCTGTGCTGCTGCACCGTGAATGGCTCTGAGCTTTATGGTTCAAAACACCACCCTTGCTTAGGGGAGACTTCTGTCTGCCCAGCGCATGTGGCTGTGGGTTTGGTCTTCAAGGAGCAAACAGTGCTGGTAGGATGTGCTGGGCTGTGCTTCTTTTTTTATGTCCAGGTGAGAGAGGAACAGAGAGGAGCAAGGGATCTGCCTCTTTTCTTGAAGCAACAGATTCATATGTAGAATCCCTGAGAGCAGAAACATCTCATACTAGGAGAGGTGGGTCTGTCCAAGATGTGCCATATACTACACCGTATACAGGAGAGGGGAAGAGACTTTAGGGCACCTGTGGATACAATCAGCCAAGGAGGGGGCATGTGAGGTTAGCAGAGTGGATGGAGAAGTGTAGGATAGGGAGGGTGGGGAGTCAAGGACCAGGTGAGGAAGAGGGAGGAGGATCTGAACACTGAAGATTGGGCTTTTTTGTGAATAGTGCATGGACCAAACATCTCAGTCTTTGTCCCTGGCACTCTGCTGATATCACTCGCATGCCCTTCAGTGGGAGCAACTGTTCACTAAGCGTAGCTTGGAGTGAGATTTAGCTTGTATAATTTTAGGTGTGGTTCAGCTAATGAGATGGATGCGTCTGACTACCAAGGGAGATGGTTCAACAGGTCCTACTGACTGACACACAGCACCCTTGGACATACCTTCATTTAGACAAGCACAGCTAGATTCACTTGCTGGAGAATCAGCAGTTAGCCTGACTCCAAATGCCTGAGAGTACCTGAGACATTCCCACCACAACAAAAGCTGGAGGTCTGAGTGGTACCATTCTTTCTGCTTCTGCCAGACTGCTGCTATTCAATTGGTACTGCAAGCTCAGAGGGAACATGCAGCTGACAGACAGAACAGGGTAGTCTCTCCCACGCTCACAGGGGACACCAGAAAAATGTACCCACCACACTCGCATAACCTCAGGGCTCTCTGAGCTATGGAGTGAGGATGTGCTGGAAATTCAATGCATAGTTTCCAGCTTTCACCTTGAGTTTGCTCATTTTTACCCATATTTCTTCTTACATCTTTTGTGAAGGCAAATAAATGTAAAAAAAATAAAACAAAAAAAAAGGAGAGATGGATGAGCATTTGGGAGCAGAGAACACCAACGTGACAATGTCTGTCTTGGGAAAGAGGCAACTGGAAGAGGTAGAGGGATGATAAGATGCATGCAGATCAAGGGACACATGCCTCTGACTGGAGTCACTGGGGTCCAGGGAACCTCACCAACCCTCCCCATCCTCTGAACAACCTCCAACACACCCCCACACACACACCCCCACACACACACTCTCTCTCTCTCTCCTTACTCAGAAGTAAACCTGAGTGTCATTGAAATAACAGCATCCCTGCAGCCCAAGTGGCAACTGGCTTTTCCTAAGCATTGAACTCAGAAAAAGGATGAGACAGAAAGACCACAGCCCTCTGGAGAAGTCTTGAGAAGAACCCATCAGTACTTCTGCCAGAAGTTACATCAGAGATGAAGCACAGCCACACATACACAGACTGTTAAAAAGTTTAACCATTAAGTTTAACCATTGGATCATTACCTCTATGCACAGCCCAAGACCGAATACTGTAAGTCACCACTATCTTTTCTAACTATCAGGCAGTACATGTGGTTACCAGCGTGGGGCTCACACAACCTAACATCAATCATCAACAGAGCAGATATGCATATCTGCCCCCAGTGCTGGGATCCTTTCATTGTATTGTACTTCACCTTGGGATGGCAGGACTCAACACCCCCTGCATATCTCTCTTGACTGTTACAGATGTGCAGGGCACAGGTGGGGATGACTCTTCAATGGATGAGTGCAAGTGAAGGCATAAACCCACTTTTTCTGCATGCAGACACCTGCAAGTCATCTATGCAAAGATAAGCCTAACTTGATCACTAGCCAGAGCTTTAGCATAATTATGAGCTGTTTAAGCCTCAAGTTCAGGCTTCAGGAATGGCTTTTGAGGGAACTAACAGTATATAACAACATGACTAACAAAGCACTGTACTTAGCATATGCGAAGGACCTAATTTTGGGTAGCTACCTGCAGCATCTTTTGAGGATGAGAATCTGTGCAACCGGATATCTTCTAGTAAGAGGACAGTATGTCTCTTATTTGTGTACCAAAAGTTTTAATTTAGCCTACCTCAGAAGAGTCCCAAGGGAAGGAGAACATTTTGCTGCCTTCAGGAAATCAAGAAATACCCTTTTGCACTGATATGAGACAGAAGCTCGCTGTGTGGGCAGCTGTGCACTTACCAGAGGCCAGGCATGCTGATTAAACACCTGAGAACAGGCCCTGTACTTGGAGAGAAATGTCTTTTAGAGAAGTTTCTGACACACCTGTAACTCCCTCAAACAGCATCTTGTGCCCTCTGGACACATGGGCCAAAACTCCCAGTCTAATTTCTCTTCTGACAAAAAATATAGATAGAGGGAGAGACACTGCTGTGATAAATCACCACTTCAGTGAGGTCTCTGTCACTGCCACACAAGATGTCCTTGTAAGCAAACTAAAGGAACAAGATCCAGCCAAAGGCAACACCATTTTATGAGGTCTTCTGGATGCTTGTAACACAGTTAACCTGTCAGGGTAAGTTCAGTGGCATCAGCTCTGCTCTTCTGTTAAGATCCGTGACACAAACTGCAGCTGCTCATCAAAGATTAACAGAAATATAAGAAATCTGTCGTCTCCCTTAGGAATGCAAGAAATAGCTCTGCTGCAAGACACCAGCAAAATATCCAGAGACAGTGACCAGCAGCTTCTAATTATCCTAGTCTATAATAATTAATTGAAATGAAGAAGTACATATATAGTATGAAAATGGAGGCATGTATTGAGGGGGATTTACCAGGGCATCTTCCCCAGCTGTGGACAGGGACAACAAGGGAAAGTCTTGCCTGGGAAAGGATCAGAGAAGGACTCCAGCCTCCAGTGGCAGGGGTGAACAAGGCTGGTATTTCTCACTTGTGACTCAGCCACACTGACAATACAAAAAAAAAAAAAATTAAAAACCCCAGGATGGCAAAAGCTGTGAGTCAAAGAAAAAGGGGGAGTTGTGGGCGTTTTGTTTGGAGAACCAAGGAGGCAGTCTTCAGGGGACCAAAACCCATGATGAAGATAAGAAGCTTGAGTTGGTTTAGATGTCAGCCCCAGAACAGGTCTGGAGAAACAGCCACAGAGCTGTATTTCTATGACAGGAACTAATTAAAACCCAAGACAGAAGTGCAAGTGCTAAGGCAGTTTCCCAGTTTCAGAGTCCCGCAGCAGATAGAAACCACGTAGATGCCTTCTGAAGGCCACAAGCACCATGTTCATTGCACAGCCATGGCATGGGGTGCTTCCACCTGACACAAGGATACTGGAGGAACACACGCATAGCAATAATAAAAGGAGCACGCTACCATCACCAGTACCTTCGTGTGAGGCCAGCTCAAAGTCGTAGTGTGCAAATAAATAACTGTGACACCACAAGAGAGTGCTAGAAGGTGATGACAGCCAGGCAGGACCACTTTCTGTGTGTCCCATTTCTTGTGCTCTTCTCTGGGGAGTTGGGGGGAAAGGGGGTGGGTGGGAGAAAGATGAAAGCTCTTTTCAATGCATCTTGAAGATTTGCATAAAGGGAATCCTGTATTTGAACAGCTGTGGCCAAACAAAAGTGTGGGCTGGGCTCAGAAGTAATATGTGGAAATACAGAACTGAGAAATACTGACCTTCATTGAGTCCAGTGCTCTTCATGCCCTGCTTCCTCAGGCTGCTTTCTGTATTGCAGCAGCTGGATAAGAGCCTGTATGGACGGTATCTTCTCTTCACTGGCAGTTTCATCATCTCTATTTCTGTTAAATTGCATCATCAGTGCTTTCTTTGCCTTACATTTCTTCAGTTTTTTCCTCTAATTTTTGCCTCGTCACACCCAATGTTGCTTTTGCCCATCTCCTTCAAACACCTGTCTAGATTATGAGCAAAGGCAGAGATTTCCTCTTCGGCAGCAGAGGTGGAAAGAGCATTCCAAGCACTGAGGGCTGGCCCTGGGTAGCAATTAACTCATTCTTAAGCGGAAAGAAGGGGGGCCAGGCCAGGATGCTGCCAGATGGCTGGGGCATGTTTTAGCAGCAATATATTCCTCATTCTCACCTGTTCACCCTTTGCAGCAAGAGCAGGGCATAATGAAACCCCACATGAAAGAGTGTAAGAATAGCTGCGCTGGTGCAGAGGAAGACAACATCTCCTGCCAGGGTTTCTGCATCTCTCACAGGGAAGATGATTAAGCCATCCCCATGCTAGCATCCCAGACATGCAACAGCCCATCTCCCCCAGCCTGGAGGTGAGTTCACCCTTGCATCCCAATACAGGGCTTCAGAAGGGGCTGGGGGGAGTCCAGCCTCCACCTCTTACTGCTGCTGTGTTATCCACCAGCCCATCTCTTCTTCCCTTGCTGCACCCATGCTCGCTTTAAGGGGCACTTCCTCAAGCTTCTCACCTTCCCACACACCCACCCTCCTTTGCCAGGTTCACCCAGTTTCCACCATCCTTTTCTGCAGTCTCGTTGCTCTTCCCACTCTCTCATATGCATTTCTTCCTCTCTCCTCTTGCCGTGTCTCCTCAGACCCCATGTGTCTGCCACCCTACATCCTTCCTGAGATGTCCCCAAGATGCTTACCCCCATGGGACACATACCAGCCTTTCTCTGTGCAGAAGTAGGGGAAAGCTGAAGAAAGTGGCTCTTTTACCCTCTCACTAGCACCTCTCTTCACCAGCCACTCCTCCTTCAGCTCTGTGGCTGAGATGCTTGCTGCCAGATAGCCCTGAAAACTGGAAGACAAGAGCATTGCAGCTTGAGCCGGGCTGTGCCTTTCCTCAAGCACAAAGGTGGGACACAGCACAAGGCTTTTTTTTGCAGCAACAACAGGTGGGAGAAATGCAGCGAGAGGGGGGCTGGAGCATGAGAGCTCAGAACTGGAGATCCCACTGAAGTCATCCCACTAGAAATGTATTCATCTCATGGTGATTCCTCATTCATAATTACACTGAGACCTAGCAGTTCACTGGGCTTACAGTAGTACTGCTGGTGTTCCAGTTGCTCAGTCATGTGATGCCCAGGCAAGTGCCTATGGAAATTCATCAAATCACACTAAAGCTTTTATCATTCAAGACTGCAATTTCAACAAGAAAAGAGAATACACTGTGGATGTCGAAGGACAACTACGCTATCATCAGAGGTGAACCACAGAGCGTACAGCCTTTGTGAAGTTTTCCCACATGGTGCAAATGAGACTGGATTTATTGTGGACCTTTGCTGCTCTAAGCCTTGTAAGATGGCTTCATCCATCCAGACTAAAAAAAGCAGTTGCGGCCCACTCTGGCTTTGATGGGGAAAGAGAGAGGTCTCCCCTCTCTATTCTGGAAAAATGACATAAGACTCCCAATGTTCTGGAACAGAGACACCATGCCACAATTTACACACTAAATAGGACATGAGCTAATGTAGAGATTGCCTTCCTGACCTTGCTGACCACACAATGACTTCAAATGTCCTCACTGGTGTAAGAGGGTGCGATCATGCTTTTTATAGACACCATTTTTCAGCAACACCCCAATGTACAAACTCATTTTGTCCCCTTAACAACTTGCAATATTGAGGTGAAACAGGCTCCCAAGCCCAGGTGCAGGGTTTGGGGCAGCCCTAGGTGAGGCTGGCCAGACACATGCTTTTCAAAAAGGATGGTTGCACATAAATGCTGATCAAAGGAAGGCAACGGCAATCATGCATGTCCCTGTTTTTCTACATCGTTATAGCTTTTTTTTTTTTTTGCAATGTATTGTGAAAGCATAGCTCATCAAACACTTTACATGTAGACAATTTTCAAAAGCCCTGTCTGGCATTCAGTGTAATGAAAGACAGGGTGTATCTGCCTAATACTACTGAAACACTTAATCACAGATTGGCTCATCTGAGGAACAGTACGGTAACTGGAGAAAATGGTCAGATATCTATGCCTGTGGGTATGACATGACTGAAACTGAGGCTGGGTGTGCACACTTCATTTTGCCGTTGAATTTGTAATTTTAAACCCAGACAACTCTCATCCCTGCTCTGGGACTGGCTGCATAATCCAGGCCTAGAGAAGCTTCCCAAGTCACTCTTAAATCAGGCATTTATCATGGTTCCTCTGAAGCAGTTATTTTAGAGAGACACCCCAGGGAGGGATTCAATTGGCTGTTTATAGATGCTTAAAATACAGCCACCTGCATTTTATCCAGGCACCCATAGCTCCCTTTACTGTCAGTGGAGGTAATGGGTGCAGGTCATGTCATCCTGAAGTAGGCATCTAAAATAGCTTAAATGAATCTTAAATTAACTCCATTCCCAAATGTAATTTAAAGATGCAAAAAGATAGCAAATGTATTGCTTCCTTTAGGATATGTTCTCCTGATAGATTCCCCTCCTTGTTAAATGTCTGAACCATATTTTGAGCTTGAAATTGCTTAAAATCTTTCATCCCCGAGTCTTAGTACATCTCTGCCTGTTATATTAAATATTCCTCCACTCATATTCTTTGCTAGGTACATAAATAGTGCACGCAGTCAAGTAACTCCCCAACCTTTTCCTTGCATTGCCTCCTTTCCTTTTCATGCTAAATCCTACAGATGCAACAGTGCCTGGAAGCTGTTCTACTACGATGTTTCTTAGCTTTTTATTTGCTTTCTTTGAGAAAGCCAACATTGGACACAAAGGAAGGAGCTCTGGCCTCCACTACTTGAAAATTTTGCTAGCCACTACACTAGCATTTGAATTGATTGGCCACCAAAAGAAAAAATCTGTCCCAAACCTTACAGCGTAGAGGCAGAAGGCCAGAGGCAACTTTCTTTGTGTAAGAAAACGATGTGATAGTGGACACGAAGCAGGGGAGGCATAAGGGGACTTCTTGCACAAGCACGGGTCTACACTCTAAGCAAGCACCAAGTCTTTTGTCCCATCTCACCTCAGCATCTCCAGGCACTTTGCATGCCCATCAGTCTGGTGACACTTTCAGGTTTATGGTCTCTGTCCTTGGCTTGGTCTGGATCAGCACTTTAAATTTCAACTCCAAGGCATGTGCACTCAGAAACAAATTATGCTGTTTATTTATGACACCTGGAAACAGACAGACTGTTCCTTTTCAAGGTTCTAGATGGCTTCCTTGCCCCCCATCCCGCCCCCTACCCCACCCCCCCCCCCCCGGCAGAGGATTACCACAGAGCAATACTTTCTGTAAATTTTGATCCACACTAAAAAATTATCTGAATGGAAACCATTGTGCAGCTTTAGAGGAAGCAGACCCTGAGGTCGCTACAAGATTAGCCATCTCAAGTCGTCGTCCCATCAGCCTGAGAAAAGCTGCCTCGCTCCAAAGTGTGGTACAGCTCCTGCAGCATTAGGAAATAGCACTGAAATAGTGGCCCAGCCCAGATGCAAACCTAACTTTGTGCCCCTAAAAACCATGTACAAAGAGGGATCAGATATGAGGAATGTGGAAGGGTTTGGAGGAGAGACAGCAAGGCATCAGACCTTATGAGAAGCAGGTTGCCATGGAGACTGTCTCATTTAACCCAATAAGGGTCAGGCAACCCTTCATGTTCAAGCTAATTTAATTAAAGAGGCGGGAAGGATGAGCAAAATAAATTGGCACAGGCTTCACTTCAGGATGCTGTTCCTTAGGCTGGGCAGGATTCATGATGCCAGGCTTTGGTTGGGCATCTCAAGCATCACAGGGCTATTTGTCACCAAATCAGGCCCCTAGAGAGAGAGGACCAGATGCAGAGGACACCCTGGGGGGCTAGGGGGAGATGGCATTTGCAGTGCCTCTCATCCCTCCACCTGGCTGCCACAGGCACAACTCTCCTAGGATGACAGAGCTTCCAGTTGCACTAGATGCCTTTCTTGATGGGCTCCTTGCCTGAGCCATTCATAATGTGACTTTATCTCCCTTCTGAATTTGAAATGTGGATAAAGCAAAGCTGGCAAGGTAATTATTCCTCACTGTCAAACATTGCTCTTGGTTTGCTGTCTGCAGACAGCCAGAGAGCAATGAATTCCTTTGTGTTTGCAGCAGCCTTGGATTTGCTCCAGGAAGAGGTGCAAACAGGAAGGGAATTTTTGCATTAACATGCCCCATCGGCATAGATTTCACTGTTGCTGCATCTAAGCCACAGAAAGGGGCTCATGTGAAGTGAGAGGGCACCTAGAGCCCAAGTGTGCAAACAGCTCAGTGCTGAAAATGCAAGTCTTCAGCACAGAGAACTAATGTCAGACTCTCAGAAGACATCACCAGGCACGCAAGAACTATGCAGTGCCCTATTGAAAGCCTGGTCCTTAGGGGCATGACTTTGACAGCTTTCCCTCCTATAGCAGGGTCACTGTCAGTCTTACAGGTTACCACTGTCCCCCTCCTCCCTAGCACATGGCTTCCATCTGAAGGTGTGCTCCCCATGCAAGGGTTAGAGCTGCCATCTGCTCATCCCCTCCTCTCCTGTCTCTTGTTGACCCTCATACTTGTTTTTGCTCTAATCCCTACAGCAACACACAAAGCCAGAAAAGCAAAGGTTAGCAGGTCTCTACTGAGGACCACCTAGTCCAGCCTCCCTGCTCGAAGCAGGGTCAGCTGGAGCAAGTGGAGCTGTTCTTGCTCCCAGCATGTCACCAGTTCCCTCAGAGAGCACACAGCTACCCATGGCAGAAGGTGCCGTGCTACAGGTTCAGGCATGGTTGGACTGTTTCCAGTGCCAGAGTGGGAGGATCACCAGAGCACCTCACTGCTTTTTATGGTCTCTGTCCCTCTGTTGATGGCCAGATGGCATGAGGGGATACTGTATTCTTGGATGAAAGCACACAGATCCCAGTGAGCTGAGCTCTCAACACCTTTAAACCATCACTAACTGGAAACAGCTCACTGAGTTAGTGGCTGATGCCCATGTGAGCCAGTCCTCCTTCTCCCCCAACACAGATGTCAGTTTCAGGTAGAAACAAACCTGCACCCTCCACCCCAAAAGCAGCCCTGAGCCACACACACAGACACACAAACATTTTAAGGCAGAAAAATCCCACCCAGTACATACCTCTCCCCATGCACCAACTGCAGGATCTGGTTTATTGCTTAGTCCAGTCTTTTGGCAGCTCAGGACCTGTTTCTGTGGCACGAAAGGCTTTTTCTTGTTTTTTCTGTTAAAAAAAAAGTATCTTTCCCTTTTCTGAATCTTGTCCAAATTCATTCACTGGCCCTCTGCCTCTCTTCTGAATGACTCCATGGGAGTCCTTGAGTCTCAGCATTATTATATTCTATTTATACAGCACAACAAACGTACATGGCACTTTTCAACATACATCAAACAGCAAGGTCCATTTTCTGATGAGTGTACAATTTGATTCAGAAAAACACTGTATATAAAATGCAACAGTCTCCTGGCCTGGGTAAGCTGAACAGTACTGGTGAGGAGACTGAAGGCTCTTTGCTGTATTTCCTCAACCCCTAAGATTGAAACAAACAGAAAAAAAAAACCCCTGTCTGTAGACAACCATTTTATTTTGACCAGCCTCTGGTGACAGCACCCCCAGAGCTGTTAGACTTACACTGCTGCTTGGGCCAGGCACATCTTTCAGGTCCTGACAAGCAGCTGTGATTCAGGTGTCCTGCTCCAAGGGTTTGCACCAGCCAGACCACATCAGGTACCCACAGAGCAGCCACCACCTCTAGAAAGCAGAAGAGCGTGGACAGGGGGGAGAAAAGCAACCAGAAGTAAGGAGAGCTGCTTTCCATGGTGGAAACTGTTGAAAACCACCACCATCGAAGGGCTGAGTGCTCTGAGACAACTTCAACAAAGCAAAAAGCAGGGGAGTCCTTTGAGAGGTAAATGGTGAAAAAGAGGCCAAAAGCAGTTCTCCAAGTGCTCTCTGCCATATGTCCAGCAAAGCACAGTACATTAATTAATTAGCAAATTGGGTAATTTTGGAATTAGTCTAAGAATATCTATTGATGAAGGACGAATAATCAGTTGTCAACATCTCACAGTTTTCCAAAACCTGCTCCCTCTGGGCACAGCTACACTTATCTAAACAAATAATGGTGAGTAAATGCAAGGCTCAGATCAACAAATAAGAAATGCAGTGCCTAGAGGCAGTTGTGCTTCCCCACAGGTGCACTAGATGAGCTTAATCCAAGGCCTTTTCCTCTCTCAGACTGGTGAAAATCTCTCCCCGACGTTTCAGAAAACTTTAACGCTAACCTGACCTCAGCATTGCTCTGAAAGCATGGGGTACCAGGAGTCAACTGGTGAGGTTGCTGTGGCTCGTTTCCCCTTGGCTATAACAAAAGTCGCGGTATCAGTGTGGTTTGCATTGTCGGTAAGATGTTAATGCCATGCAGCATCACAGAGGTGACAATGTTACAGCAGCCCTGGGACTGCCTTGCAAGGAATCGTGACAATTGTTCATTTCTGTGCCACACTGAATATATTTTCAGAGATTGAAATGATAAACATAAATCCATTTAAATTTTCTAAAACATCTTTGGGCTGGGGAATTCCATACTTTTCAAGTAACAGGGTTCAAACAATCTCAAATAGATAGGCAGATGGGGAGTTTGTTTGTTTGTTTTTTACTAAGTGACCCAGTGTAGAAAATTCAAAGATCCCCCACAACACAGAGGATTCACACTGCTTAGGGAAACAGGCTATTGCCCCAGGCACCAAAACCACAGGAGGTTTTAATGTTTTTAAAGGGACATCATTGATTGATGAGTGTTACCTATAGAGGAGCAATCCTCAGAGGCCATTACATACAGAAAAGTTATTGTAAGGCTGTCGGCACTAGGCAGGCGGACACCTGCAGCGACCTGCCAGAACAAACATCCCTTGGACACGACTTGGCCACAGCATCATGAGGTTACCAGCTCGCTTTAGTACCTCAGGTACCCTGGGCTGGGTTCAGTCCTGCACACCTCACCCATGAGCACTGGGGCATTCTACCAGGCTCCTCACACGAGCTGGCTTCCCCCTCTCCCAGAGTCACATCCTGGAGACCTTGCCCCACTACACACTTCTCCATCTGGGACACAAGAGCCAGCTGGAGAAGCACAGTCACCTGGTTATAAGAGACAATCTCTCAGTAACAGACCTCTCCTGAAGAGCTTCAGCGAAGGAAGTTAGAATATAGGCACACTTAGGAATCAATGGGGTTGCTAAGGGACATCCATGCAAAGCTCAACCAGGAAAACTGTAATGCAGGAGGGATGCTCATGGCCTCTCTCCCCGCACCTCCTCCCGTGTAGGCAGGGCACTGCTCACAGGTCAGCCCACCCACAAGGAAAGATGTGCCCAGCCCTTTGCCCACAGATGCTGCCTCCACAGTTAGAGGGGGCCGCCAGGACGGCATCCTCACAAACAGGTGTAATTCTAAACAAGAACATCAGATCAGACCTGGAGCAAGTTTCCAGGGTCAGCCACAGCCCCAGGGATCATCAGACAAGTCCAGCTCAGTCCAAGAAGTGAAGCAAACCAGCAAGGTGCATGGCCAGGCACAGGTATACCTGCAGCAGAGCTCAGGCAGGGACCAAGGGCAAGCATCTGAACCTCACTGCAGCTCCTCAGCAAAAGGTAGGAGCTCCTTCCCACAGCTTATCTATTTTCCCAGCAAGCTGATCCCAGGTTACACACCTGTGTCATATTAGAGTTTGTCTTAAACCCTGGCAGCCCAGCCCCTGTGGGGGGGTGTGAGAGTATTGTAGAGGCTTCAGTGTGCTTAGGGCACTGATGCTGTGGCTAGATCTGTATGTGAAAATGAAATTAGTGCATTGCTACCACATGCATTTTCAAACCCACTCTGCAAACCAGCAGCCCCAATCTGACACCAAGGTCCTGCACTGTCCTGACACAGATCATAGCCAGGCAGGCAGTTTAGCCCGCATCACGCAGCCTTCAGGGCTCCTTTTAACTTGTTTCCAAATAAAAATGCTTCATATGTGCAATGTATCAACACTTCAGCATCCCTTCCTGCAATGTATCCCCCATTTTAGAGACCAGCAGAAAACTTGGGTATTGATCCTTCAGGGCTAGAACAGTTCCTCTGAAGAGGGCTGTATGACTGCTCTCCCAGCTCATCCCCAGAGGCAGGATAGCTGCTGCCCACACCCATGGTGTCACCCAGCGTTTTCAGGAGGGTCCAACTCTCACATTATTTGAGCAGTGCTGTGCTAGGCAGAGGCCACTCAGGAATAGATCCAGTAAAAGGAGCCCAGATGGAGTCACAAGGATCCCTTTCCAGTCTTCACAAGTCTCATGGGGATGTCTCATTGAATGTAATTCCCTGCCACATCTTGTGGTATGAAATGGGGTCAGAGCTGATGGCAGCAAGTATCTAAACCTTAAATCCTCGGTTCATCTGGATACCTGGACCTATGCCACCATCCAGAAGGAAAATTGCTTGGACTGCTTGGGGCTGAGACCAACGTGGAGGTCCCTGTGTCACCACAGTGGCCATGAATCCATGCCATCTGCTGCTGTGTGAAGGTGTGACTGTGGTGCTCTCAGAGCTCCAGCAGACTGAGTTTGAACACATACTGCCAGATTAGTTACAGAAATGTAATCACATCTATACACCAGAGAGACTGCTAACGGCTGACGAGTACAAGGAAGGTGAGGAGGACTGGAAGTGTGCAGGAATGCAGATGGACTGGGACAGATCTTTAAAGCAGTTCAGTGTTAATTGCTGGGAGAACTCCCCAGTTGATCCTTTTACTAGTGCTAGGTTTAAGCTATCTAATGAAGAGGGGAGGTGAAAGAAGTTCATCTTCAACAATTGCCACTTCACATCCTGCCTCCTTACTTGTGGAGGAAAAAGTATTTCATTATCTCTGTTAGCAAGAAACATCTTCCTGCTGTTTTTAAAATGCAGAACAGGAATACCTATTACAGTGCTTGGGTTTCCTCCACTGATACTGCCAAGTTAACCACTTCCGTGTGGGAGCAAATCTGTGCCAGTGCTCATATTCCTGGTAGAAATAAATAAATAAATAATCTCCTATAATTCCTCCAAACAGACAACTACTTCGCTCAACCGTCAGGCTGTCAATCTCAGCAGAGGTTTCCAAAAGGGACAAAGTCAAGTGGCTACATGCATCCCCTGATACATTTTTGAGGCCAAACAGCACTGTTTGGCCAGCCAGCCTGGGCTCCCAGGCCAGAGACAGGGATGCTCCTCACGTAAATCCTTTGTCCTTTCTGCAGCCCTGGGCTTAAATTATGTTAGTAACATGTGATAGAGGAAAGTCTGTGCAGGAAGACGGTTCATGGTGAGAACTGGAGCCTACATGGAACATGCATTGACCTCTTTCCCATGCACCCATCATAACTCCACACCTTTACTGCACCATGACAGTAGGAACTTGTGGAGCGGTATGTATGTGTTTGTGTTGATGCACTACAGAACATGCATTCAAGAAGCACTTGACCTCAGGAAGAATCATAAATAGTCAAACTATATGTCTCAGTCCACCTTGCATGATCCTCTGTTAATAGACTTTGCACCTTGGCATCTCTTTGCAATGCTTTTGGGGAACTTAATGAAAAGCAGGGAGGGGAGCAGAACAGTAGCATCCATCAACCCAAGGCTCCAGGCTATTAGGAAACAAGACAGTGTTTAACACATTGGAGAAAAAAAGCACGGGGGACACTCTGCAGCAGGATCACTCCCAGCAATATGTACACACATACTCAGATGTTTTATAAGGCAGCAGAGTCAGCATTCACTCTACAACTGAGCTGGATTGCTAATGCAATGAAGCCCAGGTCCCACGCACTGCTCAGAGAGCATAGTAACCAGCACACTCCTGGGGCAATGCACATGTCAGCCCCATGTCCGCTCCAATGTGTGATCTGAATGGGGTCAGACATCAGCTCTAGTGGATTTTCCACAGCTGTCCATTAGAAAGCAGCTTCAGAAAAGAGAAAGGGAACAGGCTCCAAAAAGTGACTCATGAGGAGGAATTAGTAACTCATTAGCTCTGGGGTTTAAGCGGAGAGTTTACTGGTCCTGTGGACTAGGGAAACGTGCAGCTCATACTAATCCAGCCTCTTTCAAATGACAAGGGAAACCACCACCAAGACAGAAAAAAACCTTTCTGGATGGATTGACTCCCATCCAAGGGTGGGAGCTGCACTGCTGAGAAAGCAGAAAGAGATGGTGTGCTCCACTTCAGAGGCTGGTGGCAGTTGTGACTGACAGACATTCTGAAAGGAGGAATCAATCCTTATCTTTTACAGTATCTCAAGCTCAGATGTACCATGACAGAGCATGCACTTGCTTGGAGCATGAATTTTGAAATAAACCTCTTTTTTTCATTTTGGACACAGTTCGTTGCTGATGCTGTTGCAGTACCACAAGTCCATGTTCTCCAGAATTTCTATTGGGCTCTGAAGCATGAGATTCAAGTCAGTAAGGCAAGTTGTTGTGGTTATTGATCTGCCACCAGGGTTTCAGCAGAACACACTGTGTTCTAACAACAGTTGGTCTGTTGTTAGAAGTGCTGGCATACCACAGGAGATGCACTGTGCACCTTCTGAGATCGCTGTAGACCAGACAGAATACTCCAGAACATCTCATCACCAAAAGCTTCAGCAGGGGCAGCTGAGTCCCAAACATCAACATTACTATGAACAAATCGCACCCCAAGGTCTGTTCACAGTATTGACAAGGGGTGGACATCAGCTGCAGACTCCAGAGCCTTCCACCGAGTGGACTGCTCAACTGAATCAAGGCCCAAGACAGTGTGGAACATGGATCATTGCACATAACATAGGTACAAAAGAAGACCTGTCTGTCTAGTGTCTGGCACTGTGAGCAATGATACCTCCTTCCAGCAGCTTGTCCAGAAGGTCTCTGGGAAGTCCTGTCCATACAGTTTTTGGGGATGTCTTGGATACTCTAGATTATTTCAAATGGCTCTAAATGCTTTAGCTAATGAAACTCAGTCAGGCCCTGAATCCTCACCCCTCAGCAGTGGACAAAAATCAGGTTAAGCCAAACCAGACGTTGCATTTGTTGGGCTGAACCACCCTTCAGATTGCAGCGGCTGCACTGATTACATCTCTGTTGGCTGCAGCAGGGTGTTCGAACACCCAGCACACACATAAGACAACCTCATCTGGGTGAGTGATCACAGGTTTCCCCATTTGTAAACAGAATGTCTCTGCAGAGCTTCCAATTCTGAAGGAAATTTAAGGCGTCTACATTTACATCGTCTACTTTTAGCAAGATGGATCCCTCCTCCAATGCAAAATGCAAGAGCCTTCACCTCTCTGCTGTGTTTTTTCACAAGCAGTCAGAGGAATAAAATAGGAACGAGTCATGAAGAAACTTTTTCCTGTAACAGTAATACATGAGCAGGGAGATGTACATCATTCAGCCTGGTTACTGGCATGCCAAAGTCAAAAAAAAAAAATGCATCCAACTACACAAGCCAGTGTCAAAGCTATTTAAGCTTCACCCAGCAAAGATTCATGGATGAACCTCTACAGCATCCTCTGCTGGATCATCCTTCTGCCCCAGAGCTAGTAATTCTTTCTTTCTGCAGAGTTATCCTCTGTGATTGCCGAAAACAGCTCTCAGCTATTTGGGATTTACTTACTGATACCTTTATCAGGCTTTCCATACATTCAGCCCTTCCAAGGATCAAAGTGTCTCACCTGTATTCCCAATCCTCAGTTACATCTGTGCAGAAATTTTGTATATTGTTTGGGATGTAACAAATAACAGATGCCTGTAGGTATTCACCTTTTGCTAAACAAGTATCCAGACATGAAATCACACCAGATTGCATAAAATAGTAAAACCATAATGAAAGAGTGTAAAAAAGGATACTTTTTGATGTTAAAATCATATCTGTCTATATTTGGTGATCTGCTCTAGTTTTGCAAGTTGTGGTGACTCAGTGTCTGCTAGCCAAATCTAGACAGGTATCTGAGACAGTTCTATGTCAGGGCACTGTGGGACTGCCTTTTCCAGTACCCTCTTTTATCCACATTTTAATATATCAAAGATTTTTCATCCTTTTATACAGAGCTGTTTGCTTTGCTGGCTGAATTCAACAGTAGGAGGTACGGAGGAGTTTGGGCTACTGAGCTTCCACT
This sequence comes from Falco peregrinus, assembly GCF_023634155.1. Taxonomy (NCBI): domain Eukaryota; kingdom Metazoa; phylum Chordata; class Aves; order Falconiformes; family Falconidae; genus Falco; species Falco peregrinus. Next base: position 6,194,580 of record NC_073740.1, on the reverse strand, counting down.
CGAACCCAGCTTCTAAGCCCAGAGAGAGACTTCTCACAAGCTGGTATAAGCAATGTTTCTCTCTGGTTTTAGTTCACTCAGTCTGGCTACTTACTAAAGTTAGACAGCAGCCTTCAGTTCCAAATAGGGGAAGGACTAGGGTTCTACCACTAAAGTAGTTTTAGCAGCAGCTTTACTGTTTTGTTTTTTTTTTAATCTATCCAATGGTTTCTTTACTGCATACAAACTTGCAAAGCTTTCCCTTGCAATGTTTTTATAGCCAGCCCAAAGCTCCCTGATGTGTTTGTAATGAGCCCCATGTATGTATAATTTAGGATATGTTTAATCTCTCTGCCTCTGTAATAAAAAAATATACTGGTTTGGTTGTTTTGGGGCTTTTCCTGAAATAACCTGGAAAAAACAAAAATGATGGTGACCCAAGAATCCCATGTGGTTGAGTCAGACTGCTCCAGTAGGGATAAGGAGTAATTGATGTACCAGAGATGATGACCTTTGCTGGGCTGAGACTGCATCTCTTTGTTATTCCTTTTTTATTTTGCTTGAAGTCCTATCTGCATGTGGTTTGTTTGCATCCAGCCTGAGATGGATGGTGCATAGATTTAATGAGGTTGTGTTTTCCCACCAGTTCCATTTGTAGCCATTTGATGTTCAGCTCCAAGTAGCAGATTGAGTTAAAGGCTATTTAAAAGTCTATGATGCAGACAAGCATTCAGCCCAATTTTTATTCTTTTACATATTTGTTAATAAGCCTCTCCAGGGTAAAGGTGAAGCCCACGGTTCACTTCTTGGAGATGAAGCCATTTGGTACTCCTGGATTATGCTGTCATTGCTAAGATACTCTGACATGCAGAGCAAGCATGTATCCTGCACAAGGGTAAAAACATCATCATGGCAGTGTTAATGCTGTGAAAATTCAGGCAAACCTGCTGTTCTGCTGAAGAAGAAACATTTTACGGAGACATTGAGAATGGGATGAGCAACAGTGAAGGGTGATTCTTCCCTACGCTGATCATTATGCACAGGGAAAGCCTCGGCTCAGGTTTCATCTTGCCAGATCTGAGAAGAAAATTTCTGCTCGATCTCTTGCACAGGATGCAATTCCCTTGGTTAAATGGAGATGTCAGGAGCTATTATGTACTTGTCCTGGTAACTATACAAAAAGCAATCTTCTAGCCAGGAGGCAGCTCCATTCACATGAGTTTGGAGATGTCTGCTTCTCCAGCATGTCAACCTGCATCACCTGTTTTGTTACCTTTCTGTGGCTACCATTGGAAAGCACCTAGGAAAATTAATTCCTCATAGGCCTGGAGGCATAGCTTATAGATGTGCTGTGCTGTTCCCTCAAGCTCTGGCAGTGATGGACAACATGCATCTGAAAATCTGCATGCTTACCCAGGAAGTTAGTACCTTTGCTGCTGAAACTGTGGCAGACACCATCAGTTCTCTGATGTTTGCACTGTGAGCCTTAGTTTGTCTGGTACTCACGTATGCTGGCACAGTCCAGCCTTATCTACTGTTTCACCATGGTAAAAGCATACCAGAAGTGAACAACTCCCAACCTGTGCTGCTGCTCCTCCACCTCAAAGCTAACAGCAGGTTTAGGTCTGCAGGCGATGCACCCAGCTCCGTACTATAACACCCAGTTGTGCAATACTCAAGCCACACATACTCTTCATCCTCCATGTGGCTCATGAAAAGTGGCACCTACTAATACCCTATGCACACCTGAAGCACACAGCGCGTGTGGAGAAAGTCAAACGTGGCAGCAAGTGGTACAGTGACTTGCTGCACTGCTCTGAAAATCCTGACACCTGCGGTGCAGAGCCTGAAGTACAGCATCCAGCAAAACACACTGGCATGCAAGCCATGAGGCAGAGGCACTCTGCACACCCAGAACACGGCAACATACACACAGTATGCACCTTCATGTGTGCACTCTCCATACAGGGAAGTCAGGACTGTGAAACCAGCTACCGCTGTTCCCAGGAGTCTTTCATTTAAAGGCACCGTAAAGTAAAAGTCTAAAAAGATGTGGCAGAGAGCTAACTGCCTTTGAAGCAATTTTACTCTAGATTCCCTCTTGGTTACTGTCAGGTTATTCGTTTTCTCTGTCAAAACCTTCTTATTCACTGGGAATCTCAGCAGGGTTCCTCACTTGTTAATATTGCTGATTAAATTTCATAGTCTCTAACATAAATATTCAAAGAGACTTTCCCTCTTCCCACCATTTAAATAGCACAGGCTGTGCGTTTACATGTCTTGTACAGGAATAAATTGGACAGGACTAAAGCAGAGCTGCTTGCCCAGGACACACACAGCTGAGGACAGACATCATATCCAACATTCATTCCCAAGCATGCTGGCAAGACCCCCAGACTTCCCAACACTGGGCCTCCCGACCCCACAGGCCCTGGTGACCTACCTGCTTAGCTGCCCCTCCTGCTCTCTGCAATTGCTATGTACCAGAAAGGATGCAGGAAGTCTTGTGTCTGTCTCCAGGACGTTCTGGCTGAAGTCCAGGCCTCACAAACCTGCACAGGGAGAAGGAAGAAGGTGAGAAAAACCCTCCTGTACATGTTGTATTTCATTACAAATAGCAAACCTCTGTGCTTCAAATGATGGCTGCAAGGCAAGTGAGGGCACCATGAACCAGGGCTTGGCACTTCTCCAGGACTAGCATCTCTTTCCTTTGCTGCCTCCAGATACAGTCTTGGCAGGGGAGACCTGGGAAAAGATTGCACCCCCTGGCCCAGTGAGCTGTTCTATGGCTGAGCTAGTGATTTCAGCCTAGGGTCTCCTCCCCACCATCACCATCTGCTTATCCTTCTCCATTTGCTATTTCATACATTTCCCTCCTGGAGCGCAAGGCTCTGGCACGTCTCCCCAGACCTGAAGACCTCATGCCAGTTCGAGGAGAAGCTAGAGCTCTCTCAGACAGGAGTCAGGCTGCAAGGGAGAGAGCCCTGTCCCAGCACTCGCGTTGTAGAAATCATTTCTTTGCAGGCTACAATAGTAATTCCTCTCCCACTTATAGGAGAAAGCTCACACTCCTTGAAGGGCTTTACCTCTTGTCTTACTAGGAGTTGCTTAAGGAGAGCGCTTCTAAAGAGGAGCATAAATCTTTCATGAGGACTCACAAACACACTGAGCAACACCCAGCCAAGTGAGAGTTCAATGGGCAGCAAGGCTGCAGGATGATTATTTCCTCAGCCCCATCCTACAGGGGGGGGCTGTTGTTCAAAGTGCTGGGACAGGAGTCCAGAAGGCACGAGGGGCACTGAAGTGAGCCAGAGCCTGTGCCTCCTCCTCTTCCCTTATCTCACAGTTATCATTGGTTTATTAGCACCTGAGCCAGAACTATATCTTCTCTCCTTCACCACCAAATCTTTCTGTCTGTTTCTGGACAGCAGGAATGGCATTCTTTTCCCTGTCATACAAAAGACTATGAAACCTGGTAAGTATTGATCTCAGGTTCAACATCATCAGCCAAATAGTAACATTGCTTAAACAAAGGGGGGGGTGCAGGCACAGTGTGTCACTCCTTCTGCTGAGGACAGCCACGGGGAGTATGGCAAGATTGAGAAAAGCTGTTATTGATTCAGCTCCACATTGCAAAGCCCTTCCCCTTCCTGCATTAAGGGCTAATTTTAGGCTGGGATGATTTGATGATGTGGCAACGTTCATCATGCAAACCCATTTCGTTTCCCACCCAAGATGGACAGACAAGGACAGCAAGGCTCCAGTGGAGCAGAGCAACACTGAGTGTTGGGCGGCAGCAGGGTCAGCACACCTCTATGCCATCACAGCATCAGCTAGTGTCCTGCTGCTTCTCCACTGATGTCTCTACCTCTCTCACCCTGTCCCCAGATGCTCTGGCTTCCCTCCTGCCACAAGCAGGAGGTGCAGACACAGGTGATGACACTTCAAGAAGCATCAGCCCCACTCCAGCAGCATTGCCTGGTGCAAGCGAGGCCCCAAGGGGCCATGCACCCAGCAGAGGTTGCCCATGCCATGGGGTAAGCTGAAGTACACTGGGGTGCTCCGCAAGTTTGCGGCATTCAGTTTTCTTTGCACAGCAGCAAGGGCACAAGGTCAGTTATGAAACCAAGGCTTGTCCTGAAACAAAGTTGGGACTTGAATCGAGAGCAGATTCTGTTTTCACAGAGCTCATTCCAGTGACTCTGTGTCTAACTAGAACTGCATGTGCAGGAGCCTGGAGCCAAGGCAAGGCTCTGCCCTGAGCTGTTCCCTGGAGAGCTGTGGAAAAGCAGGGCAGTATATGAGACACTGCTTAATGAGAGGATTGAGCAGCAGAGCAAGCTCATCCCAGGAAGCATGCCTTTGGTCTCTCCTTCATGCTGCCACACCACAAGCACTGCAAACAGCTGCTAGAGTTGGGCCAAGAGGACCTGCACAGAGCAGGAGATTATCCTCAGCCTTTTCCCTAGACATGCAGAAAAGATGAGATACTTTATCACTGCAGGACAAATCAGTTCTTTTCACAGGCTCCTGGGAAGAGCAGGGGAGGACAATGCTCCCATCTCACCCCAGCATCACACCTTGGAGGCAGCAGAGCTGCAGTTCACCCTGGTCTTTATGGCTTTGCCTGATGCTGCGGCTCTGATGCCAGCTGAGTCACATTGCCATCAGACCCTGACTTAAATGACAGTGCAAAGCCTTGATGCTGTCTGGTCTGAGCAGGGTGAGGCTGCTGGCACAAGCCCAGCCACTGGCCCTGCACACATCCAGCAGAAATACTGCAGATTGCCTGCAGCCAGGCAGAGGAATTAGAGATGATGGAGGAGCAGGGACTGGGCAGGAGCCAGGGGGAAGGGATGCGGCAAGCTCACAGCTAGCTAGAGCAGCATCCCTTTCCTCAAAGGGAAACACCAGAAACGTGGGGGAAGCACGTCCCTCTCTCACCCTGCCACACTCACACCAGCCCTACTTCCTTCCCCACCGCTGTCCTGGTCACCTTCAGCCCACCACCCCTTGAGGAGCACTCATAAGCCCACGCTTCTCCTTGCCCCTTAAGATGTGCCATGGTAAGGGTGGGGGGAAGCAACCCACAGAATAGACAATTCTCTCAAAAGTCTGTGTGAGCTCATCTGATACTTTGAACACCCAGAGGTCCAGAGCAGAGCTGCACAGTCATCTGCCGGGGGCTGGACCATGACTGTTGAGCCTGCATGACATGGGCTATGGGCAAGCAGCAGGTCTGGGTGGCTTCTCAACAGGAGGCAACCCAGGAGCCAGGGGTGAAGACAAGGCAAGCGAGGGCAGCAGCAACACTAGCAAGGGGCATGCTCTCACAACAGCCCAAGCAAGAACAGCAAACCAAGAAGGTTAGGGTCAGGGCTGGCTGAGTATGGGGCTAGACACAGGAAAACCTGCAGTATAGATCAGTCAAGGGCTTGAGCTTAAATGCAGGTGCAACGGGTGTATGGAGGGAAAGCTACCTACCAGAAGTTTCTTGCAGCCTTTTCTCACAACTGATCTGTTTTCCCTGCAGTCAGACCCAGCTAGTATGGATGGCCCAACCCCAAGGAGGGGGCGAAGAGGTTGCCCAGTTCAGTACCATCCAGACCCGGACCATGGGGGATGCTCAGGGTAAGGAGGTGAAAGTAGGGGAAAGGGGCAGCAGTCACAAACTGGGGATTCACTGCTGTGCATGCAACAGATGCCCAGCTCCAGGACTGCTCTCGGGGCTGTGACAGCCTGCACCAAAGCAATTCAGTTGCTTGGATTACTGTCCAGTCCAAAAGGGCTGCACAGTCCCTGCACCACCACACTTCTCTCTGGCAACTTTTACAGCTCCTGCCTGCTCATTTACTCCAGTGCTAATGATAATGGACTTGAAAGCATCACCCCATCTTCACAGAGCTTTTAAAAACTCAGCATGGGAATACAGAACAAGGAAGAAACACGCAAGACAACTGGAGAGAGGCAGGTAACACCAGCCGAGATCCTTAATGATCTGGCTGCTATTTTATCAACACTGGATTGCTGTAGAGCCTGTGTTCAGAAACCAGAGCAGTGTGAAAAGCAGCGCTTTTTCCCCAGGGCTCTGTCCAACACCATCTTCAGCAACCACAGACCTTAGCATCAAACCCAGAGTCAAGTTTCAAAAGCTTTGCCATTTTGGGGGTGAAGAGAGGTTTGTTTTCATCGCTATTTGAACAGCCTTATTCTCAGCACTGGCTGCCACAGGACCAACAGCATTTATCTTTCAGCAGTAATCTTCCTGACTCTTGGCATATGAAGGCATCCTTCCTAGCCAAGGGAAGGTGGAGAGGCAAAAAGTCTCTGTGCACTCAGAGCAATCTGGGAAACAGCGATCTGAGCAAACCTGGTTAACCAACAGATACTGCAGGCAACAGTGAGCTGTTTGCATGAAGATTTCCAGGACTCTGCCTCCCATTGCCTTCAGTGCTCAGGGACATCCCCCAGCCAACACCACCGTGCACCGCTCTCACTTTCCCGAGCTGCAACAAGCTTTGTCCCTGCACAGCTCCAGCTCATTGCACATGGGTTTGCAGCCTGCCGACAGACCTCAACCAGACCTGCTGTTATTTTCAAGCTGAACCAGATTATGCTGATGATTTATCTTTCAGGAAACAGTACCAAATGTTTCAAGTACATTCACTATTTAATCTTCTGTCACTAATGAGCCAAAGCCACTAACTTTTAGTGTGCTCTGTAATTCTTTCTCCTGCAAGTAGTTCCACAGAACAGCTAAGTTTGCAATTCAGTATAAGAACACTTAATTATCATTACTGATAGAGCATCATATGCTCCTAATTTGTGGAAATAACTTCAGAAACAAGCATCTTCTTCAGGGATGAAACAAATCTGCTATTCCAGCTCTTTAAACGTGGTAAAGATGAACATGCTAGAATATGTTAAAGTGCATCATTTGAGTCACACTTCCTTTGATAACTTTGCTGTTTTCAAACGGGGTCAATAATTTTGGTTGCCCACCTCCAGCAAAGTGGGGTATAAGTTTGCAACTACTGTGCAGAAGGGATCAACTTACAGGAGGCAGTGGGAACAGAGACAAACTCTCCGGAAACCCACTCCAGTCTGTTGGAATTTGTGCCCCTTGTTGGAAGCCAAGCCCAGATAACATGCTCTCTTCTCTCAAACACTCAGGCTTATTCTTGTTTTCAATCTGATAGGGGAGAAGGGGGTTCACAGCAACAGTGGAAAAAGCAGGCTAGAGGCAAACCGAGCACAACAGGGGCTCCTGCAGAGACAAAATTCTGGTCTTGAAGCAGTAGTGGCTCATGGGGATTAGTAACTGACTTGAAGAATTTAAAGACAGCCATCTCTGGTATGCCTATCACCATTTCCAACAGCAGACAGCAAGGAAAGGCTGCAAGAACAGGGTAAGCATCTTTGGCATGTTTTCTCATCCCCCAGTGACCTGTGGCTCAGGGATTTCCCAAGCCTAAGATGGTATCTTCAGGTTTAATGGTCCTTGATGCATTTTTTATCCATTAATTTGCTCAGCTGCTTTTCAAATTCATGCAGACTGGTAGCATCCACAGTGTCCTCAGCTAACCCCCATGCTAAGTCAAGTATTCCCTTCTGGTTGTTTACAAAACCAGGAAAACTTTGGAAACCAAAGCTCGCATCTCTCGTTAGCCTACAGCAGAACCACAGTGCAGCTCTGGCTTCCAGTTTGATAGCAAAAGGGATGCACAAGTGATGGGAACCAGCCCCTGCCTAAGCAGAGGTAGTGTAAGGAAATGCTGCTGCTTTAACAGCCAGAGAAATGCAAAGTGATTGCAGAAATACTCACTGTTGCCCCTGTCCTCAGCTTCGGTCCCTTGCTGCTACAGAGCTCCCTCAGAGGTGAGATTGCCCAGGCCTCCAGCAATGCTGCTCACACTGCATGTCTGGAGGTGTGCTGGCCTCTTGCACAGCTCATCCACTCACCTCCCCCTTCTCCAATCCACACAGACTTCCCTATATTCCATGCAGGTCTCATTACTACGCTCACATGCATCCCTGGAGCTCTTGGTTTCGCTGCTGGCAATGATCCAGACTCCTCTTCTGGCCACGCTAGGGCCCTGAGATAATTGTCTCTCCAGTCCCATATCTTGCCCCATAGCAAGGCACAGTCAGGTCTGGCATGGCTCTGAGGTTACGCTGCCTCCCATAACCTTGGCAGAATCTGCAAAAGAAGGTGTAATGTAGCAGAGGACAGCAAAACCCTGGGTCAAGAAGGATTCATCCCCTTCCCTGGTATCTTGTATTGCATACTGTATCTTCCAGCTTTAAAACCTCTCTGACTCTCGATTTATATCAAAGGAGCATACGGGCCAGGAGGAGCAAACAGACCTATTAGGGAGAACTGAGCTGCTATAAATAGTCCCATCAGTAATTAGCTGCAGAACTACTTGTTAAATAGGAAGCACATAAACAAGGACTGAAAATACTAGGGATGAGATATCCAAGCCATAGTCCATGTCCCACAAGGCCACAAGCTCTGAACAGTTTTAGAGTACTGCCAGGGAGTGAGAACAAGCCTTGCGTCCCCAGTGGATCCCAAGGTAGAGCACACAAGGAGGAACATAGTGTAAAGACCTTGAATACTTACCTCTGACTAGATGTTAGATTAGGTCCACTTTCACCACATCTCCATCCATCTCCATGGATGAAGGGCCATTTTGCTTGTCAGTTTTTGACCCATGCATCATTTCCAGCTAAAAAGCCATCTGCCCTGCTGTGACCAGGAAGCAGCACATCCTATGCCCTGCAGCACTGTTGTCAGGATGGGACACACAGCTAGTACCAGCTGGGACCAACAGTTCGCTCCTTGCCAGGGGCTGCCACCCCCACCTTGCTATGTTGCCCCACAGCCACAACCCATGCCTGCTCCCAGCCACAGAGTACAAGACTGTCCACACCTGCTTCATCTGCTCAGCCCCAGGTTGCAGACATCTCCTTTTAGGTATCTACAAGGAGGTGCCTACAACTGAGCAGGTGTCTCCAGCGAGGACAGTACAGACCCTAGGGAGTGATTTGCTCTCCAGCCCCAGTAAGTTCTAGGGGAGCTCAGGTCTCATGTAGACACAATTGCTATCCACACTTACCCATTGCTGTCCATACACAAGGGCTGAATCCATCCCACAGCTTTCGCATCCCTCATGCCTTCATCTCGTCCTTAGGTGATGCCTGAAAAAGAACGATATGTCACACCTTAGCACAGCACAGGGAGGCAGGAGCAACTGGAGGAGTTTTAAGGTTGCTCTGAAGCTGAGAAGACCTGCCTGGGAGGCAGGAGCAGCCCCATAAGCAGTCACCCACACCTCAGCCTGCATGTGCCAGCCCTAGGCAGGCAGGACACAGAGCCTGGCTGTGCCTGGGCCACTGCACTTGCTTTGCTGGGCTGCAGTAGATGGACCCATTTGCCTACCAGACCGGCAGCAAAACTGGCTTCTTGTGTGACTCCGACTCCTCTCTGGGAGGGACATGGCCCCAGCCCAAAGACCTCCTGATGCCATTAGCAGCATCCCATTGCGCTCCCCAGCCAGCTCAGCTGCACAGCACCCCAGCTTGTTCTTTCAACATGGGCACTTCAGGGTCTTGAGGCCATCAGGGCATAAATGACAGGGGATAGACATGTTTGTGTCTTGCTTTCTATGCACATTTTCATAAGCACAGTTATGGTCATCAAAAAAACCCAGGACACGTTCAACCTGCTCAGGCAAGCAGGCATGATTTGCTCCCTGGAGATGCACGCTACTTTGCGGAATAAGCGAGGGAACATCAGGCTCAGCTAAGCAGTTTGCATGCGAGCTGGCTGAGCATGGGTAGAGCTAACCTGGGCCAAACATCTGCCGGACATCATGCCAGGCTGCTCCCCACCCTGCAGGGACCACTGCAGGGGAAGAGAGAGATGGAAACTTCAGCTGGAGGAGAGCAGGCCCCTCACCAGCACAGAGACTTTGTTAGAGGACCACCTCACAGGGACATGCAACCAGATGCAGGTTGATTGCATGGTGGGCTAAAGTAGCAGCACAGGTAAGGACACAAAGAAAAAGCCATGCTGTACTGCTCCTCCAGTAAACTGTCAGCAAACTTGTGTAGAAGCTAAAAAAATTTCCTGTGCTAAGCAGCCTGTGGACCACTTTGTTGGCTACAGCAAAGGACTCGGCCCCAGATAAATCCAGATAAAATCCTAGATCGATCCAGATAAAAAGCCCAAAATATCCCACACATGATACACAGACTTTCAAAAAAGGCACATCTCCTTTGTCTGCAGGAGCCTGCAGTCCAGAGGGCTTGGAAGAGCCCCTGTGCCTCACACTGGAGCCCTTGACATGTAGTCTAATAGCTTGTGCAGCTTGTGCTTCCATTCCTGGATGGATATCATTTTGTTTGGTGGTGCTGGATGGTGATGCTTCCCTGCAAGTGGGATAACTGACTGAGCACACACATTGGATAACACACCAGAGCATCAGCCTGATTGAGAGACCAACAAGTCACCAAGAGCTGCTTGCATTGCTGATGGCTGGAGATGGCCAGGAAACATCTCCAAAGACTACAAGAGACCCACATGAGCACTATGAGGCAGAGATTGACTTGCCTGCATTTGGTAATCTTGGCCAGCAGCCTTTGCAATCTGTTTTTGCCATTTGTTTTGTGCTCTCCTGTTGCTCTCTCTCTAAGCATGATACCCAAGAAAGGCCAATCCACATAGGACCCAGGGTAATTTGGCTTCCCTTTAAAGCACCTTTCAGCTGAGAAGGGTTTGCTGGAAGTAGCGACCCACAAACAGTGCCAAAAGAAGATGATGTTTAACTTCCAAGTCACTGAGTTTAATGGCACACTGCAGCTAGGAGTTCCCTAGATCTTCATCTGTGACAGGAATCATTTCATTCTGATCATTCTGAATGTGCTCATTTTAACACCTATTCTTAAGGCACATTGGCTCCCCATCATATCAAGAGCTCACATCTTCACTGTGTGTTAACTCCTTCCATATTTTCCTTGTCTCAGGCCAGTAATTCAAGTTTCCTGGACTCTCTCCCCAACACAGCTTTGCCTCTTCATGTGCATGGAAGTCCCCATTTTTGTAACCACACTTTACAGCACCCCCATTTTCAATTCTGCCCCCTCACTCTGAATTATCCTCACATGCAGCTCCCTAAAGAGCTCCACTATTTGTCTGAAATGTTTTCAGCCTCCGAGAGGGGCTCATCCATCAGCTGGAGATTTGGCAGCTTTCCTGGGACTGTCAGTTCCCAAGAACAAACAGCTGCAACGGCACCATCCTCTTCCCGGAATCAGGGAGGAGCTCACATGGCTTCAACCCATCGCAGAGAAGCAGCCAAGCACCAGAAGCTGCCCTCGAGCCAGCAATGCTGAGCTCATGGGACCATCCCTGGACCAAACCAGTCCCCTGCTTGTCTCTGCTCAGCTTGGAGACAGCAGCACTCTTCAAGCAGCATCTCCATGGCATGTTCAGACCCAGAGCTGAGCCAAGCACAAGATTGCATGCTCCATCAGGCACAGCCAAGGACACTGAACTTGTGTCCTAAAGGACACAAATGCTTGAAGCCACATATACAACAAGAGCCTACTCCTTTGTGTGTCCCTGTGCACAAACCATCCCTGTGAATCTGTCAGCTGCTTGCCTACATATGGCGGAGCCCATGTCTAAGGAACCAGTGCTGACCACACAATTCTCCCGTGAGTCCTCCAGCTGTGAGCACATCTTGTTCTTTACAGCAGGCACCATTCCCACACCTGGCACCAAGCCCTTCACCAGCCCAGCTCTACAGCTTGTCCAGCCAGGATGTCTCTGTATACTAGTAAATTAAATGTGCCCAGGACTGTTCTCCAGCACTAATGTCAGCTGGCGTCATCCAGCCCATACCCAGACTATCAAACTGTCTTCAGCCTCTACACGTGAGCTCAACACACAAATTGCTCCTGAGCACAGTCCCCACCCAGCAAAACCTCCCTGTGCCCATCCAGGAACAGTTTGGGAGAGCATGATTTCGCCTGAACCAAACCCATCTAGAGATGATGGCCATCCAGTGACAATACCTTCACACTGCTTAGCTCACTAGAGCTGGCATTTGGCCTCTATACCTGCAGGGAGACAGCAGAGTTTTCCCACAGGATGGAAGGGAGAGCTCTGAGCTTGGTGACCTGGTGAGCCTCAGCCATGCCTCCTTCAGCACAGCCTGGCAGGGGAGGCAGACTGCCTACATACCTCCAGGGACAAGGGGTTGCACCCAGGGTGCCGTGACTGGTGGCTCAGCGAGTTGGAAGCATGAAAATTGTGTTTACCACCTTGTTGGGCAAAAGTTGCACACCCACAGAAGTCTTAAGCAGGTTCTTCTCAGGGAGGAGTTGTGCTTTTACATATCACACGTTCATGGGAAAAAGGCTCGCTCTGTCCTAGAGGAGCATACCACAAGGAGCACCAGTGCCCTTGGCTTAACTCTTCCCATCCTCACAGTGGCCCTGGTGCCTTGCAGGCCATCATTTGCCCCCCACCCCATTGCACACACTGAAAGGAAGACAGGGCCATTGTGAGCTCCCCCTTCCAACAGCAGTTTTGTAGTGACAATTTACAAGTCCCTAAAGCAGAGCAGAGACAGACCAGAGGCCAGGCATGAGCTCCAGCCTTTGAGAGAGGTTGGTGCTCACAGACTCTCGTCACAGCTGTGCCTCTGACCACTGGCGGGGAAGACAAGAGCTCGAGTCACCAAAAAGGTCCTTCCTTCACAGCACTTTGCCTTTGCCTCACTCAAGTTCGTGTTGTGTCTGCCAGGATGATTGCTTTGGGTTTTTTGTTGGGTTTGGGTTTTTTTTTTTTGCATTCAACCCTGAGAAGTCATTTAACAGCTCTTTTATTATTCAGAGCTTACATAAAACTCCTCACACAGCAGAGGACCGCACAGCCTCTTCACTGCTGGCTCACCATCCACCAAACACCACAGGGCTTCTCCCTCCCAGCATGAGGGGACCTTATTTGCATAGACAGCTTGGCACAATGCAAACGCATTCACAGTGATGCCTTGGTCACCTTGAGTTACCATAGCCCCTGGATCTTCTGCACACTCCTGGAGGGCCTCTTCCTCTAGGTCTTCCCTGCTTCCAGTCATCCTCTTTCCATCATCTGGCAGAGGCATCAAGGAAAAGCCAAGCTGTGGTGCTGAGAAGACAGCCAAGGGTGCTCCTGGGCTCTCCAGGCAGCAGGACCAGACCTCAGGTACAGTGGAGGCTGCTCTGCCATGGTTTTCTGGGGAAGCTGCATCCATGAGCGAGTTAATCTGCATACCCTTGGCAGAAACACCACAGACTCTGGAGAGATGCACCATTTTCTGTGGTGAAAGGGAAAAGCCCACAGAGGAAATAAGAGGCTGGAGCTCACCATGAGGAGGAGCTGGGCATGGCCTGGAGGTGGGATACCCAAGTGTCCTTAGCAAAGTACCACCAGCAGCTCTGAGAACAGCCATGGAGAAGAGGCACCTGAGGCAGGGCTGGGTCTCTTAAAGGGACTCCCAGCAGGCTGGCATGGATGCTGGTGAGTCTGAGCTGTCTGGCAAAGGCAGCCCTCTCATGAGGGCCCAAGTCATTTTTTGGAAAGAGGAAATGCCAGCATCAGCAGGCAGCTTGCAGGTACCCGTGCTGGGACAGACAGGAGAAGCAGTGTGGACTAGTATTCCTTAAGCACAACAGCTAGACAAACTTTCCACCCATCTTACCATACATTCAACCTGCCCATACCTACCCAGTATGGCTATAAGGATAGTTTGTGACATCAGAAGCCTTGCTAAAAATAAATATAAACAATATCCACTGCTGTCACAACACTAAAAGCTGGCTGCAACAAGGCTTTTACCATCACATACCAGGTTAACTTCAATAAGTGGCTCCCACGCCTTGCCCAGCACAGCCACTGATCCCCCACAAGGTTTCAAAAGTTCACCTACTGTCCATGCTGTTTCTCCATCCTCTTCAGTCCAGTCCACCCTGCTGCTTCTCTCTGCTGCATTCAGCCTCTTCCTTCTCCAGGCACCTCTTCTTGCCTCTCCTACATCCAGGGCACTCTCATTCCTCCCTCTGTTTCTTCTGGGTCTCTCTTCATCCAAAGCTCCCCTTCCATACCCCTTACAGCTATTTAACTACTTAGCAGGAACCAGCCACAGCTGCACATTATCCACCCCACTGCCCCTGAAGCAAGCCCACAGCTGTATATTATCAATGTTAATTAACCTGCTTTAATTCCTCTATAATTCCTCTACACACTGCTTCTCCTTTTTCCATGCAGCCAGACAGCACATCATAGGAGGCAACTGGGTTGGTCAGGCATGTTTGGTAAATCCCTCCTGGCTGTTCCCAGACATTTCTTGTCCTTTATGTGCCTGAAAAGGTCCACCAGGAGGTGAAGCTGACCAGCCTGCAGCTCCCCAGACCCTCCTTGCCCTTCTTGGATATGGATCTGGGAAAGCAGTGTCTAGCTGGATCATCTAGGGGAAGCAAACACCCTGCATGCACAATAGGCACAAGGGAGAGCCACTGAACCTCGCTGAAGGCCTGTGAAAGCTCCTTCTCCTCTTCTCCATGCACGGGTACCTCAAAGAAGTCTAAGACCTTTTTTTCTGGAGCATCTCTGGTCTCTCCCTTTGGGAACCAGGAACATTTTGCAGCAGCCTGTTAAGATGCAGGGATGAAACATCCTTTCCCACCATCCTCACAGACAAATCTTCATTGAGGTTCTGTCCATAGTGACACAGGGAATTCAGAGCTGGCTAGGCTCAGCAGATGCGGCAGGATGTGCTGGGACATCTGCACCACGAGAGCATCTGGGGAGCAGACACTCTTGGAAGAGGAAGAAATGCCCCCAGCCTCAAAGGAGACCACACAGAGTTTTCTGCACCTCGGAAAGTAAAATGACGAAACACAAGCCTGGAGGCAATACTCCCTTCTGCGAATGGGCAGGGGAGAGTTAAATAAACCCTTTTTTAGTCCTGTTTGATCTGATTTGTCTCTGAGATCTCTGTTAAGTATTTTAGCTCATATTATAATAAACCCTGGCTTATTTACAGTTTAAAAGCATTTTGTTCCTTTAGAAAGCTCGCTGCAAGAGCAGATCAAAATAGATCACCACAAAGCTCTGGCCAGCTCTTCCTTCACATTTCTTTCAACCAGAGCAATTCACCTGTCAAATAAGAGGTGCCCAGAGCAAGCTGAAATACTTTTCAGTCTCCAGTGACTGTAAAAGAAGTCAAGGCATCGCATCCAGCACCCACGGAGATGCCAATCCCTGCATACCTGTGAACAGGCAGCTTAACCCAAAGCTGACCAGTCACAGATCAGATCTTCTGGGTGGCTGCAGTGCTTCACACCAGCACCCAGGGCCACTCGAGACCCATCGCTGGAGGATGGACACAAGACCACCTGTTCCACATCCCTGGAACAGCCCACAGCAGTGGCCACAGTGCATGGGGCTGGAGGCAGGAGGGCAGGGAGTGATGCTGCAGTGCAGCCCAAGCCTGACATGCCCATCACACCAGCAGGACCAGTCTGCACTGTCTGAGGTATGCTTCGCCGAGACAGGAGAGCAGCCTGCCCATTCATCACCACGCTCATACACTTTGGTTAGTTTCTGATGCAGTTTCAGCCTGCTCATTTCTAACACTCCTACTGGTTGTTAGAGCAGCCCTGGGATGACAGCAGTAAACATTTGTGTTTGGACAAGCCAGACTTCTCAGCTTCAGCATCTGCTGAGTTTTACAGTTTAAGCTAAAATTGTCTTATGTAACAGAATCCTCTTCTGGAATTACAGCTTGGTTTCAGCCACTTCAAGCCACTGTCCCAGGAACAGGCCAAGCCCAGCTGAGCTCCTGCCCCAGGGAGCTACAAGTGAGCACAAGCATGGTACCCACATCCCATCCCCAAGCTGCAGCCCTGCAGTGTTCAATTACCAGAGAAGTAATGTTCTGAAATAACCTTTGACAAGCAAGAAACCACACTGATTTCAGGATGGCTTTTGAACAATTTATAGTTCATAAGAGGACAAGGCCAATAGTGGACAATGTGTTTAATGTCTTAGAAATCTGTGTATATAAACATTAGAAACAGAACAAACAGGAGGAGCTCAAATTCTTCATACAAAGCAAAATTCTGATTTAATTGGCCTAACAGGCTTGTTGGGATAACTTATGTCTGGAATATTAATATCCAACTGTATAGCTTGTTCAGGAAGGGTGAACTAGGAGAAAAAGGAGGATCTCAAGAGCATAGCTATATTCACCGAGTATGAAACTGCAGGAGGAAATAGTCTCTGGGTAAGACTTAAAGAAGGAAAAACATGTGCTACTAGAGCAGAGGCATACAGAAATTCAGCTAGGAAGAGAAAATAGACCAGCCATTTTAATGAGTGGTTCACAATATCATCCAAAACCCAGTATTTGGTGGTAGCAAGGGATTTTAGCTACTCAGAATTGCTTGACAGGGATCTTGTAAATCACTCATTGCCTGGCAAGTTTTATGACTGCATTGGCAGAACAGTTCTTACCCAAAAGGTAAAGCAGACAAACAAAAACCCTAACGTTGAAGTTTTTCTAGATGGTTCTGGCCAAAAGGGACGAAAAACAAGAAAAAAAGCAACCCAAACAGCTGCTTTATAAACTGCTAAAAATTGGTGAGGAAGAGCCTATGGAACAGAAATCTACACAGATACTGAAGAGAACTCATGGTTACCTAAAGAAATAACAACAACTGAAAACTATTCTGATGAGGAGGCAGCAGGAGGAATTTAGTAAAAGACCAGCTTTTCAAAACTAGAAACTTTGCACTGACATCAAGCATAGGACAGAAGGGAAAAGAAAGGAAAAATACATCAGGTTACTTGGGATGGACAGTTAAGAACAACACAGGGAATTAAGCACAAAGTCAGAGGGTCTGGGCTCCAAAGGAGACCACCACCTCAGAGGACTTGAGAGGCACCCCCAGCTGCTCTGTAAAGGACTGGCAGCACACAGAGGGTGATGGCAAGGGGTGCTCCAGCACCCCAACATGCACAAATGGTGTCGAGAGGCAGCAGTCACAAGCACGTGGCTCTTTGCTACAGCCTTTACTCAAAAGGGAGCCTGGTGGAAGAAGTGTGACATCTTCAGTGATAGAAGGAAAGGAAGTAACAGATTAGGAAGTTAATTGTCATATTCGCTGGGTTTGACGATTTTCATCACAGAAGGCTTCCAGACTTGCAAGTCCAGAGCATTCAGCAGTTTTCTCCAAGAATCCTCCCAACATCCCAGAGAAGATGCCACGTCCAGAGATTTCTACACAGCTTTTGACACCATCTTGTATGACATTCCTATAGGTGAGGTAGAGAAAGTCATTTAAGTTAAGCTTCTCTAGGACAAGTGCAAAACCAACTACTATTACAAAAAAATCACTTGGGAGATGTTTTTAGCTTAAAACAGGAAAAGATATCAAGATGAATTCTGACCGTGGCCCAGTGTTATTCAGTGTTTCATACCTGACTTTCATGACAGCCTAAAGACTTTTCTTATTACATCTGCAGGTGGATCAACTTAGATCAAGCCAGGATTAGAATTCGAAATAACCTTGACAAGTTGGGAGAAACAGTCTGAAAACAACAGGCTGCAATTTAGGGAGGACACGTGCCCAGAGCCTATGTAAGAACAGTCCATTTCAGAAACACAGATTAGGGAGCAAATAGCTTGATAACACTTCTAAAATAGTATGAACGAAGGTAGATACCATACCAATACAACCATGCTGCACTGGAGCATATAGACGTGTTTATAAGATGGGGTTGAACAAACATCTGGAAAGAATGATCTCCTGACTGCTCCTCTGCATAGAAACCTTTTTTCTTATTTCTAGTTCAACCTTCCCTTAATGCTACTCGTGCCCATCACCTTTCACCTCCATTTTCCTGGATATTTTTTTCAGGGCTTCTTTTTATCCACTACTAGTAATTTTCCTTTCAATAATCCTTTGAATGCATTTACTTATTTTTAATGACATTACAATGGTCTGAGCAAAGATGTGTTGCATTAACATGTAAATATCCATTGTATTAATCTCAGCAACAAGGTGGATGCTAGGCATTTTGTAAGGACCCTTTCCCCCACAAAGATGACAACGTGTGTTTGTTTCTGTATAATTACAAGCGGGAGTACACCTCCACACTTCACACTTCAGATCTGCCTGTCTATTTATTGCAGTTTTGGCAAATTCATATGTCACTGAATGGGACTCTCTTGTTTGGTTTCTTGACTTTTTTTTTCCCCTCTCAAATTTGTCTATTTTGCTGGTTTGAGGAGATTTTTTTTTTAAGCTTTCTCAAACTTTTGGTCAAGCATTTGTGTCCCTTCTTGCTTCAGCCCCTCACCATTTATCTGATCACAGATATCTTAGGGAGTCCAAATTAAGCATTCCTCCCAAACGTTAAACCTGCAACCCATTTCAAAGACATTCTTGTGCCTCTTGTTTAAGAGGCATTCTTCATCTTTAAGATCCTGGGAATAAATTCCCTAAAACACACAGGGAAAAGGTGCAGGGTGCGGACTGGGATGCAGTCCAAGTATCATTCATGGTATCTATCACATTTAGTCCTAGAGTACATTGCAGTATTAAGGTGCTGACATACTTCTTAGCCTTTAAGGTGTATTAAATATGAAATGCAATACAAAAAAAAATTACTCTATCCCCTAGAGAGAGAGAATTGTTAACATTTATGGTTATGGTGGCAGTGCAAGAGGCCTATCGAAGGCTACAGGGCCAGCTCTGGATCTGTTCACAGACCAGTAGACCCAGATGCTGCATGCTACCCTCAGCACAAATTTAAATAGCCTTAAAGACTTTTATTTTTTTTAATTGAGCATCTGGTGCATATCAGTGTATTTAAAGACACCCTGAGCCAATTCTGCAGCTACTGCTGAATATCGGTCCTGGCAAATTTTCTCTGGAGCAAACGTGAGGCGCCCTAGCAAAGCCAAATACACGTGGCGAGGACTCTGTTTCCTACAGGTCCTTGTCTCCTTACAGATCTCCTTACAGTGACTTTTTGTTCTGTGATGCTAAATTTGGGGCACTGGATGCCAGGGCATCGAGTGAGGCCAAGAACAACAAACAGCCATAAGACCTGCAGGGTCTCTTTTTAGAGTAGCCAAGGACATCGGAGCTGGCACAGGGCTGCACAGACAGCTTTAGATTTTACTATCCTAAACAATATTGCACTAATGAAAAATACTGCCACTCACAATTATCTCCTTTTCTTGTGAATATGTTGAGCACTGCCAGCTCCAACACGGATCTTCACACCACTGAACACTTATTTCCCCTTCTCCATGAAAGCCAAACACGTGTTCTAGTCTTTGGTCTCCACCCTTTAACAGGCCATTAGTCCCTGCAAGTACTGTCCCCTTAAGCTCTGACCACTAAATTCCTTTCAGAGCTGTCATAGAAGGGCTTTTCCCACACTTTTTGTAAATCCAAATATCCACTATCAACCAGACCCCATTAGTCAAATAGCTGCTAATTCCTTCTAGGATGCTGCAGAAGCATGTCGGGTAAAACTCCTGCCAACACCACAACTGCCCATGTCTTAAGGCTGGTGATGTTTTCTGGCCATCTTTTCCTTTTTGCCTTATGAGTTCAGGCAGCTGGAACTGCTCTGATGAGTCTTTCAAGCTTTCAAATCCATCTGTTCCCGATACTCCGTGCTTCCCTTCATATCAGAGCCTCTAGAGTTGGTATTTTACACTCATTATCTTTTCCCCAATTCCATTTTTATGTAAAAACACATTTATCGTGTTTGCCTGAGGAGAAAGTATTTGTGGTTTCCAGTTCCCCAGTGCTGCCTAATGCTTATGCACACAGCATTAAACGCTGTGACCCTTCTGTCAGGAAGACAGCAGAGGTTTTGAGAGGGGTCTAAAGCCAATTGTTCTATTTGTGGTATACTGAAGGGTAATGAGTTGGTTAAACTTGCCATTTGTGCTGCTCTGATTCCTTGGTTGCATGTCCACTAGTGGCAAGCGCAGAGAGGGTCTCCATTCAGCAGCAGATCTCCATGGAGCTACTTGGGAAAGAGGCAGGTCAGAGGATCAAGGATCACACACACAGTAAGTGAGGTGAGAAGAGTCAGCAGCCAAAGATACACGTGGGTTGGGACTTGGGCACGGACCTGGGTTTACTTGTTAATCCTAGCAAAGGGTTCACTAAGCTTGCAGGGAGAAAAATTTGATCCAAGAGAGCCTGAGACTGTGAGCTGGATTCCCAGATTTCCCATTCCAGGCTTCTTGCTTCCCCAGATCATAACCGAGAAAACACCCAAGGAGCTGGCCAGACCAAAACATGAGGAGTGGCCACGCACAATGCACAAGAGAAACTGAGGTAGGCTTGCCAGAAGGACTGATGTGTGAGCACCAGCCAGGGAGTATCACCTCATTAGCATGGATGGACACCACGCTCTGCCTGTGTGCAGGGTTGGAAAACTTCTCAGACTTCACAAGATCATTGTGAGATCAAAGACCTGTTTTCTCCTCAACAAAAGATGCCACAAAATCATTGCAAGCTCCCTTTAGACTGATCTAGTGACCCAGATCTCCTTGCAAATACTGCTATCAGTAAGGAGGTCACACCTTGCTTCACAGAAAAGGAAGAACAAACCCAGGGGTGGCTTCCCACCTTTCAGGACAGGCAGAAACATGACTCCCTTACAGGAAGAAATCTTGGAGATAACCAAGAGCTCCTGCCCTGACCAAAGACAAAAAGCTGTGCAGACCGCCTGGGTCTGCTAGTATGAGAGTTGGCCAAGGCAGACCTATGGCTAGAAGTAAGGAAGCGAGAACAGAGCCAGGAGGTCCAGCAGACAGGAAAAAAATGGTAATTCTTTGTACATTTAGAAAGGTAAATGAGAAGACTTGAGTAATTACAGGCCTGTCAGTCGGGCAGGGAATAGCTGGCTGCTTTACAGGAGTTCACAGAAAATATACTTTATCAGCATAACCTTTTTATCTTGATAGAATGATGAATCTGGGTGATAGATAAATTAATAATTTAATTATAATTGAATGTGAAGAGCGTATCATTTGTCCCACATGACATTATGACCAGGAAACTCAAATGGTAAAATCAACATCACCCCTGTAAAATGAACTGGAAGCATCACAACCCACAGGTCTCAACTTGCACTGAAAACATGCTAGCACCAGGAGGTGACCAAAGCACCCTGCAAGACACAGCTCTCGAATGGATACAAGCAAGTAAAACAGACACAGTCCTAAATCTCATCTCTAAGATACATCTCGCCTGATCACGGACATACCCAGTGCCAGCACCACCATCTCAGCTGCCACCTCAGACTCCATTTAGAACCAGAGATCACATCCAGCCAGGGAGAGCCCATTGGGAGGTTCAGCTCCAGTCTGTTTGCCTACAAGGGAGCAGGATGTACAGCTTCCTACCACAGTCAATGGAACAGGATTCAACTGTACATGTTGACTCACAGTGCTGCTTTGGATACCTCGAGGTATTCCAGACATCCACACAATGCTGACAGATCAAACACAGGGTCCATGGGAGACTTGTCCAGGTGGGGCACCTTGGGGAATCCAAGATAGTACTTAGAGACTGGTATTAAGGTGAGCAAACAGGGCAAGGTCTGGAGAGAGATTCAAGTGAAGCTAGTGTCTGCTTTACAACCAGAATAAGGATTCAGTTGCCCACGCAGGTCTCTGGTGCCATTTGAGATGCCCTGGAGACCCACCTTTGTCTCCAGCTGTCATTCCAGAAGGGCATGGGACTCCAGTAGGTCCTGTGTCACAACCTCCACCCCTGGAGTGAATTCTTATGTACTCCAGAATCTCTCACATCCCTGGACATCTCTGTCTAGGCAAGCAAACCCCACCTCACCCCATACAGGCATACCACACCAGGTTACTGGGAGCTCCACCAGGGTAGCTTTGAAGTGTTTTCTTGTGTCACCTTCACAAGTAGGGACTGGCAGGGGCCTGTGAGAATGTGATACACAGCTGCTGCTTCCAGCACTGCAACCAGGTACCCCTAGTCTTTCAGGCTCTGAGTTTTACAGGAAGAAGCAGTTGCTAACAGCCCCGCAGTGTCATTTAGCAGAGCCAGCCATGGGTTTCTCCATCTGTATACATTAGTACACGAGCTTGACTTGATGCTAGAGCATTCAGCGCTGAATGGTATCCATGTCTGGGCCAGGCATGTTCTCAGCGGGGACTGAACAAACTTCAGAGTTACCTGTGGGCATGTTCACATGGCATGATGCAGTGCCAGATGGATGTTCACATCTCCCATAGGCAGAAAGAGGCCTGCAGGTATCCCATTTCCTGGGCAAATATCAAAGCTCTGGGATATTGCACACGTTTATCTCACCTTCCTGTTGCTCTGATTAGGCACGCTCCTAGGGAATCCAGCTTTTCAGGGCACAGGGACTCCAGGCAGCCTTGTTTCTGATTCCCAGATGGCCTCAGGGAAGAACTGGTCAGCTCACACAAGCTCCTCCAGGTATGCTCAGTAATTAATGCAGTTACAGGCACCGGTGGAAATTTATTCTCCTGGAACAAAAAAAGGTGCCAGGGAATATGGCCAGATGAAACTCCAGGATCTTGCGACCACAGGCAGTGGGTAATTCACATGGAAACATCAACAAATGGACAACTGCTTTGCTAGATGAGACCCTGTCCAGGCTTCTCAGCAAGCCCAGGCAGAGCAAAGAAAACACAAGGACATCACTGCTAGCAAGAGCAGGTGCTAGATTACCACACTGTCCCCTGCCCAGGTTCTTGCTATGGCCTTCAAAAGCTGTTGGTTAATGACAGATGAATGACAAATCCAACAGCCACCAGCAAAGCTCTCCCCATCCAGAGTCTGCCCCAAGAGCTATACCCAGCACTCACCGGGTGACCCTCCCGCAGGACATGCCTTGTTTCTGTCACAACTCTTCCACAAGCATGCAATAAGATATCTGGTGAGGAAGGTGGTGGCACCCTGCCTAGGGGTAAATACCTGCCCACTAGTTCAGACCTCAAGTTAAAAGGATGGTAGTAACTGCAAACAATCTCAGATAATAAAAGGGATAATGGTTTCATTTCTTAATTTTACCATTGATAGGCTTTCTGACATGGAGTCTTTCCTAATACGGAGGCCAGAGAGAGCAGTAGATTTACCAAAAATATAATGGATTTTAAAGGTATGTGTCAGTGCTGCTTTCTCAGATCAGCCTGTGTCTGTGCTCAAGAATTAGTTTGTAAATAGGAGGTTTATAAAAAATCAGAAGTTCATCATCAACACACACTCTTCAGGAACACACCAAGGGTTATACAGGTGCAATCTGGATCCCTAATAAGCTTTGGGCATGGTGTCTATTACCTCTTACTGGATAGAAGGGAGAAATAAAATCTCAATTTCTAGTTAGTCACAGAGATTTGATCAACACATTTGCGTTAATGTTCTGTATAGCACAAATTGCATAAAATCCAAAGAGACACAGAGAGCAAGTTACAGATGCGCCCAGAGCCCCAGTCCCACACTTGGCCTCTGAGCTGCTGCTTTTGGGAAAGGAGCATTTTTGCTTCTTTGTGCAGCACCTAATACACTAAAGTGCCAGCATAATATAAATGGGGTTCACTGGTGGTGCTATTGTGCATACA
Organism: Falco peregrinus; assembly: GCF_023634155.1. NCBI lineage: Eukaryota > Metazoa > Chordata > Aves > Falconiformes > Falconidae > Falco > Falco peregrinus. The sequence continues at coordinate 6,170,890 of NC_073740.1, read as the reverse complement.
CTAGATAGTCATAATCAAGTGTGAGAGAATTGCAGCATGCCCATACCTGGCAGGGTCACAGTTTGCATCCTGTGCTTGCAAGTATATATGCTGTGATTAGTGTAGTTTCAGCAGGGTAATTTTTCACACATGCCTGCAACAGAACAACAGTGCAGTTAATATACAAGAACCTGTGCAGGTGCCAGCATCAGCAACTTAACTGCAGCACCTTGACTCCATCACTACAGGGCAAGGAAGACAGGCTGACCAAGTGCCTCCCTTGAGGCAGGTCCTACTGCCTTCCCCAACCTTACCCTTGATTATCAAACTTCCACATTTTTCTCCTCTACCAGGTAGCAGCTGTTGTCTGGATGTATCCCTAGCTACTCAGTCCATTTGCTCTAATCCAGCAGAATAACCTCCCTCACAGGCCTTGAGTAACTGGTAGCAGGTAAGAGTTAAAATCCTGTTTTATCCACGCATTAGGACACATCCAGAGAAAGCTGACCCAGTCTTTGGGGCTATGGGTCAAAGAGCAGCACAAGATGGCACAGGCTGTATTATACACTTCTGCTCTAGCAAGATCTGCCATCTTTGCACTCAGGAGCACTTGGAGCAGGGTGAGGTTGGCATACTGGCCCCTTTTCATATTCTCAAAACCCTGGGTAAATCCAGCTGCAGCCAAATCACCATCCACCAAGAGTTTTTTGGGGTTTTTTGCTCAGTCACACAGACAGGAATTAGGGAGGGGATGATCAGGGCTCTGCTAGTACAGGACAAAGTACAGGTGCTGTTGTGAACAAGGCTGGCCACATCACTCACTCACTCACTCCTGCTTAGCCCACCACTCACACCATGTTCCCAAGCAGAAAGAGTTGATCTCTTGTTGGGAGAGTAAATATGAGTGTAATCTGTCCTTGTGCATGACAGAGCCACGAGCCCTTCTCCAAAACCCACTGCTGTCAGACCAGAGGCACCAGACACAGCTTGCCCACTGCAGCTGATCTCACTGCTGCAGCCCCTTACAGCCCCTTCCCCGTGAGAGCCCACGAGTCCCAGTCCATAAAACCTGATGGATGTCAATCCCACAGATGCTCATTGCCTAGCCCAGCCTGTTAATACATTTCTCGCACATGCTCTCACAGCTCCAGGCTCCTCTATAACTGCATTTTTGCACTGACAACAGCTACACCCCTGTCCTGTTTGTTTGGACCAAGAGTACCTCTCATCCACCACATGCCCTGCACCTTCAGGAGAAGGAAGCAGCTGTCTCTGGAAGCACAAATTGGCAGGATAAGCTGCTGTTAGCTGAGCCCACTGAGCTCCCCTACTTATTCCAAGTGAACTGCTCACTTTGAAGGGATAAACAGTCTGATTAAACTAACAGCTCTTCCTTCCTTGCAGTGATTCTCTTTGAAGGATAGAGGTAAAGCCAGAGCAAGCGCAATCTCTAGCAGCAAATCCACTGCTGACTCCTCCTGGGAGAGAGCCCTCTGTGTAGAACATGAGGAGGAGAGCCAGAGCAGGAAAGCTGGTGAAGCTTTGCTTTATATCAAGTAATCTCGTTATTGCAGTTTCAGAGTTAAATGGTAAATAGGTAGGACTGCTGGGCAGTGCAGCAGGGAGCAGGCCTGGGTCACTGGGTAATTTAGCTGATATAAACAATAACCTGCGCCTGGATGGTCAGCATCTGCTGCTGGTATGAACCTTCAGCACTGTTCAGAGTACCAGCGGAGCTGTGCAGCACCGGCAGCAGACAGTCCTGGCATCCGAGACCATATCCAGAAGTCCTAGGAGGGCTGATACAGAAGAACTAGGAAAGATTAACAGCTAATTAATCTCATTCAGTACAGGTGTACTACCAGGCCTTACCAAATGAATAAGGAAACTCAGTGGGTCTGTCCTCGGTCTAACACATTTCTGTGTTATTCCCTGATGCAGAAGGGGAACGGGGAGGGGGGGGTGGCGGCGGCAGGCAGCACAGATACAGAGAGCAACTCACACAGTGGCCTGGCATAAACTTGAAGCATCTTTCCACAACCTGACAAAACGTAGAAAAAACAACGGTGATTTCCACTTTCCAAGGAGAGTCAGTGCCCTCCAGTCAGCCCTGGAGCACAGCAGTCTCCCATGGTCCTGTGGAGAAGGATAAGCCCTGGACAGGTATAACCTCTGTCGCAACAGCCAGACGGGGCCCATGTGCTTGTATCAGTATTTGTTCCCTTATTTTTCTAGGTTTGAATACAGCATATAAAGGATGACCATCCCTCCCAGACTTCTTTCAAGGCAGGGTCACACCCAAACCACCACTGCTGCATTTCCCAGGCACGACAGATTCTTTTGATAATGCGTCAAAACTCCCTGATGCTTGCAGCTCAGATTGGAGGAACCACTCCTGCATGATGCCTCCATTTGCAGCATTTCTGAGTACCCTTGTGCCAATGAAGTGCTCAGCAGTTGCAGTTCCTGGGTGGGTCTGTCTCACTGACCCCACTCTTTCCCAGGTCCCAAGCCTGCCTCCCAGGCCAGGACTTTGCAGCCAGTTTGCTCTAAGCAGTCTCTGTCCATTCTGCCCCATGCACCTTTCATTCAGCTGCACTGGCTCCTTCGTGGAGCTCAGCACCTGCAGTCCTCACCAATTTCACGCTGACATGGTGCACTGTCTGTGCTCCACATCTTTATTTCCAGGCAGATTAACTAGCCTTTTCCGGACAGCTACACATTACATTGTTTTGTGCTGCGTTCCTGCACTGTTCAGTGCAGTTTGTATCTTCATCAGTCAGTGTACAGCCTCAGGGCTTGTTTACAACACATCAAACCCTACTCTGAATAGGGAATCTTTTGCTTCCTCTTGCATTTATCTGTTGCACTCATCAGCCAGAGAAGTAATTCTCAGAAATATCAGGGAGGTTATGAATTCTCACAGTGCCCTACGACATGAGACGTATTCTCCCCTTTCAGCCTGGCTCCCAGACATGCCTTTCTTGAAGACATTCCTTGGACATGCAGCAGCACTGAACTTTGTTCAGCACTCATGCTGCTCATGCAGCTGTGGTCCTGCCCAGCTAGACCCCCGTCACTCACTATATGGTGCTCTGAGTGCAGCAGGTGTTCTCAGAAGAAAACCAAGTTGTCCAGGAAATCAGAGCATGAATAGTACAGTTTGTTTGCCACAGGCAAAGACAAAGTTATCTTATTTCTGGTATTTCCTAAGATCTCTGTTCTTGTCTTAACCCTCCCAAGATGGTCATAACAGGGTAAGGTTTTTATCGGGTATCTGAGCTTTCAAAAACAAGAGGGATGTGTCATGTTCTGCTATACTCTCCACTGAAGTGTGCCAATACAATAATCACAAAAAGGTTTTGGTTGGTGTGGACCCTGGAGGTCTCTTATTCAACCACTGATCAGAGCTGCCCTCCTGGCTGAATTACATCACTCAAGGCCTTCTGCAATCAAGTGTGGAATACCTCCTCAGATGGAGATCCTACCACCTCTTTGGCCCCTGCCCCACTGTTCCACCACCCTCATGGGGAAGACTGTTCCCTTATGACCAACCAGAAGTTCTGCTGTTCCAAATTATGATTGTTACCTGTTGTCTTTCAAGATTCTGGTTTCCTCTCTGTGACTATCTATTAGGTAGCAGGAAACAGCAGTGAGATCCCCCTTCGCCTTCTCGTAGCCTCTCCTCATCTGCTGTATGCTTAAACCCCCAGCTATCTTTGTGGCCCTCCTCAGGACTTTCTCCAGTATGCTGATCTATCTCTTCAACTGGGGAGCCCAAAATGGAACACTAGATGTGGCCTCACCAGTGCTGGAGTAGAGGGGATGCAGGGTCCCAAAAGGAAACCACTAGTAGCTGGCCACCAGTTGGACTTCGTATTGCTGACTGCAACTCTGTGAGTTGCTAGTCTAGCCAGTTTTCCACTGGAGTCCTATATCTTGTAAATTGAGAGACCATGTTAAAAACCTTGCTAAAGCCAAGGCATGCACTATCCATTGCTCTTGTCCGTTGTCTTGTCACACAAGGCAATCAAATTGGTCAGGCACAATTTGCCACTGGTAACTCCACACAGGGGAAAGGTCAAGTCTTCCTCAAGCAGAACAGGGTTACGACAAGTCATCAGCACCCTGAAGTCATTGCCAAGAAGAGTCTGCCATTCACAGTAGCGATTTCTTCTTCCTCAGTCTTGCACACACTTGGATTCATTTTCATGTGTTTTGCTAACGCTGCCTTCTTGCTGGTTCCCAGCTGAAGTTTGGAAGTTGCCCAGTAGCCTCCTCCAGCTTCCCTTAACTTAAGGGACTGTTGTTTGCTACACAGCAATGCCTTGGTTCACCAGTCCTTTAACATGTGTTCACAGAGCTCAATCTGCGACAGGTTGGGCAACAGTTACTGACCAACAGGCAACTGTTAAATGCAGCTAAAACCAGCTGAAGCCCAAAGACCTGAGACTCCACGCTGTCTGGTCAATGCAAACCCCTGGCCTTCTGCAATAAAGACAACAGGAATATTATTGGGAAACTAATAAAATCCAGTGCTCCCAGTTTGGTTCCTTGACTGTCAAAGTGCTGTAGCTGGTTATCAGGACTGAAAGCCCTGACCACCCACAAGGCCAAATGACATATTTGCTTTGCAGTCTTAGAGTTGCTTTCCAGTGCTCCACATGACAGCCCAGAGATGTCCCTAGATGTGTGCCATGCTCCACCATCACTCACTTATTGATGGGGTCAAGGAGCTCAGTGGCATCAGTTCAGTGTAGACTTCTTTCTTATTGCAGGTTCTCTAGCTTGAAAAACTGAGGAAAAAATGGTTCTACAACTAATAATAGAAGCTGTGAAGAGTTAAAATGTCCCAAGAGTAGAAGAGGCTTTGATTAATTTCTCCACATAAAAAGTTTCTAATTATACTGAGTCTTATCTCTGTGCTAGAGCGGATTCATAACTCTGCCTTTTGTCCTTGATGTGTTCAGCAGCAATGGTTAGATTTTGGACAGTGCAGGGATGACAGTTCAGGAAAGAAAAGCAGTTACCAGGCATCCTCCAGGGAGGAGGGGCACTTGTCCAAAGCCTCAGGAGCTCCAGAGGTGGGTATTGAGTAAAAGCACAATCTTTGATGAACGTGTCCTGACATGTTCATCATGTCAGCTATAGCTATGGACCAGACCTGAGTTATCCCAGGAAGGTCTTATCTTCAAGAAGAAAGGTCCATCCCCAGGAGCTCCCAGTGCTGGGCTAGCAGGCTCACCCAGCCAGAGTCAACACGCAGATGGGAACCCTGTCTTTCCACCATCATCAGTCAATAGCAGGCCTACACTCTCCAGCTCGGCACTGCATCCCGAACTCCCAGACATCTCCTGAGAGCTTGTGCAATGGGAGAATGTGCAAGCACTTCTATTAGGACAAAGCAGTCAGCCAAACACTTAAGCAGCACGCAAAATCTCCTTACATAACTTCCGAAACAAAGGCTGCCCGTGCAGCCTTTCTACTTAGGCAATCAAACACACCCCCTCTTGCTCCCTCCCGTATAGAGGGCAAGTTATCACGACAGGATTCTGCATCACATTTCCACCTCAGGTTTCTGCAGTGTGCACAGGCACATGTATGCACACACACATGTGCTGTTCTCCCTTGGTTTTATGCAATCCCTGATGTGCAGTTCAATGCAGAATGTAGCAGATACGAGATGCAATTTAAAGTGTGAGTTATACATAGTTCAGGTAGTGACAATAGCATCATTAACAACGGCCAAACTTGCTGTTGTGGGCCACATAGACTGTGGGGACCACAATACGGAAAAAAAAGCTCTTGCACTCACCAGTGTCAGAGAACGAGCCGACAGAGAGCCCAGTCCTCTCCCTAGACCCTGCACCCCTTGCAGTCTGCCAGGTGGTAGCAAGCTGTAAAGGCTGATTCATACCACATGCTTTAGAGAGCATCTTACCGGGAAGAACTGGGTAGGCAATGGTGATACGGACAAAGATGGAGCGAGCAAATGCTGTAGGCACTGGTGCTCAAGCTGGGCCAGAACAGTGCTGTGAATGGAAGAGCTGGTCCTGCACTGCCCTTGGAACAGCGGTAGATATGCCACAAAGACCCTCCCCTGTGGGGAACTGGCAAATATGAAAAATAAGTGGCAAAAAATAGTGATTTTGCAGTAATTGCAGGAGTAATTTCTCAGACCATGTCACCTTACAACCACAAACCCACTCCGGCCAGCTCCTGAGGACAGCAGGTCCGTGGGGTCTGAAGGAGGGGCAGAGACTCCTGCTTGCAGGGACACATTAAAAAGCAGTAAAATCTACAAAGCAAATGCAGTTCCTGATGTACTCCCTCCTCTCTGTGTCCTCTCTCTTTGCTTTCAGCCTCTCTCTGTAGTGTTGCCCACAGAGGAGTGATGGGTTATCCCAGCAAAATCCCAGAAAAGGCCATTATACTAGCAGCAGAGAGCTGCTGCCAGCACAGTGAAGGAGCCATCTCAAACACCATGAGCTGTGGTGAAAAGGCCTTTTTTTGCTGGCTGTTGTTGCGTGCACAGGGGAAGGCTACAGGTAATGGTCTACCATCCTGGGACATGCTTGGCAAATGTATTAAAGAAACATTTTGCAGCATAAATCTACCCAGAGAAGCCAAATGTGGGAGCCGAAGAACATCCCACTCAAATGCACACACATGCACACTTGCTGCCTACATAGCTGATTTCAGCTCTGGAGACAGGCCAAATCCTCACAGTGCTGTGAGGTCCCAGAAGACCAGAGCGAGGATGCTGCTTGGGGCTGAGCGGGTAAGTCTTTCCCTCCAGCGCAGAGCAGCTCACACTGAAACGCAGTACGGGAAACTGCCGTAGCTCTCCCAAACGATTTTATTTCCCCACAGAAGTTTAACATCTAAAAAGGTAGCCTTAAAATCAACTTTCAAAAAGCAAGAATCCGAAGTTGTATTCACTGGTGAGTATTTTGGTTCTAGCTTCCCAGCTGTGTCTGCTCCAACAAGAAAACAATGTTTGTCCTCATCTTGGGGCCAGGGTATTTTGTTAAAAGCACAGTATTTCAAACAAATCTTGCTTTTCCTCCGTGACAGTGTCTGAGCAGTCCCATGACAGAAATACTTGCAAGTCCTTTGGTACAAAAGGAGAAATGGCTTTCCAGGGCAGTGCCACAGCAGCTGCAGAGTTCCCCTTTCTCGGGCTGCCAGTTGCAACTCTGCTCACAACACCCTCTGAGAGGCACATACTCTGCCTGATCCCTCAGCTGAGGCTAGCACAACCCTGAAAGCAAACTAAACAGAGTGGCTGCGCCAGCCCTTCTGTGCCTTACAGCTCCAACCTTCGGAGCTCCTCCATGTCCATCAGAGATGTTCACCTAGCCTAGGACTCTGCCTCTGGCAGAAGTAAAAGGATTTACTCTTTAGGATGCACACAAGCCTGGCCACTCTGTAGGCATCCTCCTTGCTCTTCCCCAGTATCCACAGCTGTTGTATCAGCGATGTTAGAGGAGATGTCCCTGACTGCTGCCTTCAGTCTCTGCTGATGGACCTGTTGCCTCTGAAGTTTTCTGAGCCTGCTGTTACTGCCTCCTTCAGCAGCAACTTCCTCACTTTTAGCTGCTGCTGTGTAAAGATGAACTTTCTCTTATCTGCCTTAAACTGCACTCCTAGATTCATCAAGTGCACATAGTTCTAGTACTGTGGGATTTGATGAATAACAGCTCTGCCTTCATCTTACTCACCAACTCCATGATTTTATGAACCTCAGCCACATCCCCCCTACCACCTTCTACTCTGCAAACTGGAGTCCAGGTCTTTTTGGTCTCGTAAGGCGGCTGTTTCATCCCCTTGACCATTTTAGCTGCTTCTCTGCACCTCTAACTTGAGGTGCAGAGAGCAGAGCTACACAAAGAGAGATGCAAAATTATGCCTGGTGTCTCCATGAGGATGCCCAATAAGCTGTTGGTTTTTTGGCAGCTGCTGCTGCATACAGAGCTGATGATTGCAGAGAACCACCAATGGCTCTGGGGGCTCTTTCCTGAGCTGTACATGCCAGTTTCAAATTCAGCATCATGCAGAGAAGTTTGGAGGGAGTTAAACACAGGAATGGTTGATGCAACCTGCTGTGGCTGCCTCCTGGAGCAGAGACCTCACACAGGAGTCATACACTGCAGTAGAGAACCGTGAAACCACTGAAAACAGAACATGCTCCTGACGCAGCCCCCTGCCCTGCAGGTCTCTGGCTTCCTGAGTCAAGGAACCAGCAAGCAGTAGGGGTAAGAGAAAAGCACCTTACTGACCAGGCTGAAGTCTACCACCCTGGACCTCAGCCTGGTTCTAGGTGAGCCCAGATATTTCCAGAAAGACATGGGATGGTCAAGGACAAGGGGGATTTTTCATGTGAAGGAGCGGATTAGACATGTTGGGTAGACGCACGAGTAATTAATACAGGAGAAGCAAATTATTTCAGCGCTACAACACATGACAGCACAAAACTCAGCTGTAATGGGAACACTCCAAGCCTCCTCAGGCCATTCACCTCTATGGCAGATGGGGATTAGCAGCCTTCTAAGCCAATCTAAGGACTCCACAGTTAAGGGTGTAGTTTGCGCTCATTTATAAGCCTGATTTCACAGCCTATATTCCTCAAAAAAATTCTTTGCATTTGAATTTCACACACATTAACTGTGGCCAGAGCAGAATTTTGGCCAAATGTGAGCTGAAAGGAGCAGAGAGGAGGGATGAGAGAGAGGAGAGGGGGTTTCTATTCCAAGAAATGCCTTTTCTGCAAACTGTTTGGCATTTATCACTCACAGAGCGATTCCTGATGGCTAAGGATGAGATCAGCCCAAGGCTAAGGGAGAGAGAACCACCCTAATCCCACCAATTTCAGGACAGCTGGGTGTCTGCTAAGCCTGCATTCATGATAGCAGAGTAAAATTGAGACCACCAGCAAGAATTACTGACACATTCCTGGGTACTAGAGCTCCAAAGGACCAAGCTCATAATTTAGCCCCAAGTCCAGACCCTCAATGACTTGAGCCAGGGACCACCCAAGCACAGCCCACCTCTCCCAGCTGGAAGGCTACACATTTTTTAGGAGCAAAGATCCTAAATGGCAGAGAAGCCTTCACAACATCCCAATGGTTAATCCTCTGCACAGCTCTTATTTTGCACCCTCTTTCTTGTTTGAATCTATGCTTCACTTCAGCTGCTTGACCTCACTCAGTATCTAGCTGAGATTATTCTCTCTTCCACTGTAAGAAATCTTCCACACTTGCAGTGAACTGCGGATGAAAATCAGATCATTTTTTGGTCTCTTTTATAATGCACTTTGAGCTCTTGGAACTTTCTCTCAAAAGCAGACTTTTTAGTCTCTAAATTTTACTTGTGGCTGTTTTCTCTGCCGTTTCTAAACAGGCTTTTTAAACGTGGAAGTACTTTACCTGTATGCAGCATTCGTATGATAGGGATGAACAAAAAGACAATTCCTCTTTCTGCTCTTACTCAGGGTTTCCTTGCATAAATATCCTTCTATCCTCAGCCACCAGCTCACACCTCAAGCTCGTGCTTGTCATTTATACTTCAGGATCCTTAGCTTTCTTCTGTGTCTTCTTCCAAACAATAGTACCTGCTGTGGAAAAGTGAGTGCTGTTTTTCCGAATGTTGTTTTACAATTACCCATGCTAAAATGAACACATTGTTCTTAGCAAGTCCAATTCACCAACCAGACTCCATACAACTGAACAGTTGCTACCATTTCCCTTTTACTGATCCACTGTTTTTTCTCTGTATGATACATGAGAAAATAGTCCTGCAGCAATTCCACCCCCCTACCCACCCACTAACACTTGTGGTCATTGATAATTAGGGCACCAAAACAAGGCAGGAGTAGCTGTACTGCATCAGATCAGAAGTCTCTCTGACTTGCTAGTCTCATTCCAGCTGTGGTCACAGGCAAATGCACAGAAACAGTGAGAATGAGGCAGGCATGTGTGATACCTTTCACAATGCCTCCCCAGTACCTTGAGCCAGATGTGTTTTCTATGTATTTGCAACCCTCAGCTCATCTCTCCTGCATTAACTTGCCCAGTCTCTCCTTGAGCCCACAGTCTCTGCAGGTCTCCACCACTGAGAAGGACAGACTTTACTCCCACTTTATTTCTGACCTTTCAACCAATTATTTATACTTTCCAGCACATTTCTTCTTATCCTATGGCTGCTTATTTTCCTCATAGCCTTTAGTGAAGGATGCTGTTGAAAGCATTTTGGGAATCCCAGTACAGTCTCTTAAATAAATTGTTCTTGTCCATCTGCCATACCAGAACCCCGCTGCCTCTACCCCCATGATTCACCTACAAATACCATTCTGTGGTATTATGGGGTAAAGGAAAATCAATCAGATCTTTTCTGGAGCTCCTTTTCAAATTTTCCATACTTCAGCTTTTAGATGCAAAGATGGTTTGAGAAAGCACTTGCACATCACCATTTCTAACTCAGCAGTCTCATTCTTGGCTTTCTTAAGATGTCTGAAGCAAGACAACCAGCCCAGATGGTTTATCACTGCCCATTTCATCAACTGGATCCATAATCTCCACTCCAGTTTTGAACATATCCTCTGATAAGTCCCCAAAAAGGTTAATTACAGCATGGTAATCTCCATGTTTTCTTCTGTATTCAACAATAATGCAAATAATGGCTTCAGCTTCTCTGCAATGGGCTCATCTTTAAAAATTGCTCCTTTTATACTCTGATCGTGTGCCGGCTCTGTCAACTCCTTGGCACACTTCTTGTTTCTGATATATTTGAGGAAATTCTACTGTCTTCTTTTTTAGCTGTTTCTCATATTCTTCCAGCCTGTCACTGGGGCCAGGAACTCAGTGATGCATACCCAACACAGGGATGCAGTACCACCATTGGCCTGTCGGTCCAGCCTTTCTTTCCACAGGGTTTCTCTAGTTTTTCCTGGGATGGTTAGCCTGCACACTTCCTTCAGTTTACAGCCCTCTGTCAAACATCATCACTCAGCTTAGGGTGCCCCAGGGAATTTCTGCCTTACCTGGGATTCCAACATGCCATTTAGACCTGCCAATCCACTCCCCCATTTCCAAAGGTTCTTGGAGATCTAGAATATACCTGAGCTACAATCTGCTGCATAGCTTTCTCCCAGGCTGTGCGACTGAGCCTAGCTCTTAATCAGACTGTGCAGCAAAGGAATTCAAATGCCCTACAGAAGCTTTAACATACAGCATTAATACATTTCTATATTTTCAACAGCCCAGATTATAATCCGGCCAAGAGATACCACTCTGGTTTGCAGGGCAGAACTTACTTTCCACAGAGCAAAACTGGCAGACGTTCATCATGCTGATGATCTGTAATATGCTACGATCTACTGTTTCCAGAGCTCCAGCCTGTAACTTGGGCAGGAGGCAACCTTGAGTCAACAGCTCAGATACAGGGCAGAGCTTGCACACATGCCATTTCTCTGCAGTGTGAGACAGTACTGTCCTCTGGCAAGGCAGCACCCTGGCCACCAGCATCACCAGGACTGGGGCACTTGGTCATTTCGACTCATAAAAGTGGAGAAGTCTGAGAACCTTTGTCCCCAGACAGTTCCCTGTTGTCTTACTTTTCTGGCAAGTTTGCTGAGGACACTGTAACCACACTGCTGGGGACGTAGCTGCTTTAACCATGCAGAAGATGTTATAACAAGCAGAGCTGACATGTAAAAAAAAAACATCTCATTTCACAGGAAAGCAAAACTGAGATATGGATTTGCCTGTTCAGTGGCTTGACGTTTGTCTTGTGTCACAGACTCAGTCATTCAAGAAAAAACATGTCATATTCTTGTTACTTTCCCCTTTGTCACTAGACTAGAGGCATGAGCCCAGGCCCCGTGGAGAGGGTTCCTGCCCTCACACTCAAGGACTGATTCTCTACTCATGTAGGAAATGCCACCATAGCCTTCAGGGGCCAGAGCCAAGAGAAGCTGTGAAACACAGAAAACCAAGCAGAGCAACCAGCATTATTCCCAATCCCAATGAGATACGGCTTTGGGGACCACTTGCACTGGCAGCAGCAAGTAGAGAGGCCTTCCATACAGACATGCTGAGCAACCTTTCTGCATTCGCTCCAGTCCCACCAGCTACTGTGCCCCATCCATGCCTGGATTCATGACGATGATTTCATGTAACTGAATTTGTGCCAGTCCTTCACCCACAGACAGGACACACCAGGCTGTTTCAACTCACTCATCACTGGAAATGTAGAAGTCTCCATCCCAAACTGAACTTTCTGGACCATGATTTTTGCTGCAGACTCATCTAATCCCATTTTGAACACACTCTGCTTTCAAGCCTCAGCATCATGTGAAGGTGGATTCATAAAGAGATGTGAACGGATCACATCCATTCATGCACCCACTTCTTACACAGTGGGAAATGGCAAAGCATTTCTCTCTCTCTCTCTTTCTACCACAGATGTCTGCTACATTCCCTTCAATTCGCTCCACCCCAAGCTGGGTGCTGCCCTGTAAACCACCCTTTATAGAGAAGCCAGCTCTGGCCTCCTTGCCGGAATTTCTGTACCTCCTCCAGTCAGCTCTACTGCCATCTGCCACAGATACTATTGACACCCTGTACATACCACTCTCTTTCCTCTGAATTCAGCTTCACATGTTCTTGAATTGAACGTAATCTGCCATTTTATGCATGAGCACCATGGGACCCTCTTCAGCTCCTTGCATTCAGCCCTAGATTTGGCTCTCCTGAATCATTTTTTTCCCTACAAATTTGCCAGCTCACTATTCACAGTCTTCTCTGCATCCTCTATGAATGCACTGATCAGCATAAATACCAGCATGGACCTCTGTACACTGCCACTGGCATCCACCGCTGCTGTGAAAATGGGCTCAATACTCCTGTAAACAGCTATTAATCTATGGGCCTGCCTCTTCACCCCTTGAAAAGTTAGTTTTCTTGTAGGTCACTGATGTGGGAACTCACTCGAAAGATGCAAACCTCTGCGTACAAGTGTACCAACCATACATCGCCCTAGCCCACCAGCTTGCTCACACCTTCAGAGAGCTTGGATACACTTCTGAGCTTTGAATTTCTTCTCTAAGAGCCAAATAAAACTCTTCCCCCCATTACACTGTATTAATTCAACCATCTAATAAAATTATTCTATGTTGGTTTTAACAATTTGAGGCTGTTTCAACACTAACTCTGCTTCCTAAACGAGTCCAGGACTCCTTTCACTCATGGACATCACATTCCTGCATCCCTCAAAGACTGGTTTAGGCCTTAAAGCACAAGCCCGTCAGTAGCTAAACAGCTTCACTACTGCACGCCTCCAGCACCACTGGGTGACTGCAGTCAGCCTGGGAAATGTATTGATCTGCTCCAAAACCTCTTCTTTGCCAACACTTCAGTTTGACGGAGTCCCTCAGCCCTGTCTCTCTCTGCACAGCAGATAAGG